>NC_041393.1:161838417-161859652 GCF_002162155.2 Triticum dicoccoides
TCTCTCCCTCTCTCTCTCTCTCTCTCTCTTTGACTCTCTCTCTCTCTCTTTGTGTGTGTGGGGGGGTCTTTCTAGTTCGCATGCATATATACACCATCTATAGGTCTCTCTTGCACACTATCTATGATACACTAGCTAGTCCAAGCTAGATATCTTGGGTGCACTCATCATACGCACACAAATTCCTTGGCTCTTTGCCCGTAACTCTCTCACGCACCACTCTATCGTCTTGGAGCTCTTCCCCCCCCTCTCTCAAACTCTCCATCCACCTGAGTCACACATACACCTGCATATCTCACTCGCACTCGATAGGCCCATCTAAAACTCTATCTCTCTCCCTCGTTCTCTCTCCATCTCACACACACACACACACAATCTCATGCCTAGCTAGCCAAGTATGATGGTCTCTCACTCAATTGTAGGCACACGCAGTCCCCCCCTATATGTATATGACTAGCTAATCTTAGTCTCCATCACAAACATGTGCATGGTCTATCTCGATTTCTCTCGGGGCATCTTTCTATCGCGCACGCACCTCCCTCGATCTCCCACCCATATAGTCCCCTCACGATCTCGAGGGGATCTCTCTATCACAAACACACCCTCTCTCCCTCCCCATGCGTCCATGCCATCCATGTGTCCCTCTCGACCTTTGTTCCCTGTTGGCCAGACCTCTATTGGACATGTGCTACAGGGGCGTCTCTCTCCGTTGCAAACAATCACACACTAGCTATCTTCGTGTATCTCCTTGCCTCAGTTTTCCATCTCGGAGATGCATGCGTGATATGTTCGCATAAGAAACAAAAAAACACACACTCTCTCTAATTTATCGTTTGTTGTCACTTTCTCTTTCACACACATACTCTTTTTGCACACTTACTCATTCTCCTTCACACGCACTTGATCTGTCTCGACTTAGGCACTCTCCTCGGTCCATAGCATATAGATTTATTGAAAAGTCAAACATCACAAAGTTTGACCATGTACATGGAGAAAAACAATTACATCTAGTACGGCAAACATATACCATTAGATTCACCATGAGATGTAGTTTTGTATGATGTATCTTTGGTATTGTAGATATAAATAACATTTGCGTAAACCTGATCAAAGTTTCCAAAGTTTGACTGCTAAAAAATTTACATGCACTGCATTATCGAGCGGATGGAATATCTCTTTCCCCCTCTCAGCTATCTGACGCACCACTCAACCTTATCGGGGCTCCTCAATCTCTCTCAAACTTTATTGGTCAGTTTGGTTCGTGACCTGACCCTCATGCATTATGGCCAGTACTGCCTAGTGTGGATGTGAGATGTAAAATATTTCTGCCTGGCCAGGCTTGTGTGGTGCTGAAGCATTTGGTTCATGCCTAGGCCAGGCAAAGCATCAACGTGCCATCAATCAAACCATGCAACAATTATTTAATGCTAATATCCATCCATGTTGCTGTTAGCCTCGTGGCCACACGACCAGGCACGGCCAGGCGTTCGAAATCGGTCGCCTGGGCCAGGATACTTGCAGTGTCTGGAGTCCAGCCAGGCTAATTAAAGTGCAAGGAACCCAGGCCAGGTGGGCTTTCTTTTTCACAGGGTAGCAACCAAACAAGCGTGCATGAAATCCAGCCACAACCCCAGGCCAGGCAAAAGATGCTCAGGACGCAAGCCAAACTGACCTTATATCTCCCTGGTTCACACATACACATATCTCGCTCGCGCTATACATATAGACCCATCCAACACTCTCCTCCCTTGTTCTCTCTCCATGTGACACGCACCCCCCTAAGTACCATAATCCCTCACTCCATCATAGGCGCAAGCACATCCCCCTCCTCCTAAGTATGATTATCTCTTACTAGCCATCAGGAACACACGTATTGTCTCCTTCCATCCATACGTCTATCTCGATATCCCTCGGGGCATCTTCTATCGTGCACACACCTTGTCACTCGATCTCCCACCCATGTAGTCCCATCACGATCTCCAGGGGATCTCTCTATGACAAACATACACTCTCTCCTCCCCATGACTGCTTTTTCTCCATATGTTTCTCTCAACCTCTCTCCCTTGTTTGCCAGACCCCTCTTGGCCACGTGCCAGGGGTCTTGCTCTCTCGGTTCCAAACAACCACACACAATCTCCTCACCTTGCCTCCGTTGTCGAAGATGCATGTGTGATATGTTTGCATAAGACACGCACGCTTTTTCTCTACTTTTATCGTGTGTTGTCCATGTCTCTTTCACACACGCACACACACTTTTTTCACTCACTCTTTCTATCTCTCTCTCTCTAGTTAGGGACTCTGTCATGTCCATAAGCATATGGATGTTTTGAAAAGTCAAACCTCAGAAAAGTTTGACCAGGTATATGTGGAGAAAAACATTTACATCTGGAACAATCATTAGATTCATCACAACATGTACTTACTTCATACTATCATTTATCTTTGGTATTGTAGATATAAGTAATTTCTTTATAAACTTGGTCAAAATTTCAAAAGTTTGACTTTAAAAAAAATGTTGGAACTACATTATCGAACGGAGTGAGTAGCTTTCTCTCTCTCTCTCTCTCTCTCTCTCTCTCTGCTATCTCTCACGGGCCTCCCCTCTCACTCGAACTCTCTATACCGACGGATTATACGCCCACTTTGTCAACGTATAGCTTCGTATATTGTTTAGTTGATCGGTCAACCAATCCACATGCTGACTTGTCAGCTTGTGTTCTGTATCTTCGTGTGCTGGCCCATGTGGCAGTGGGTGAAAATAAGTAAACCAGAGGCCCATCTGACACGCGGTGAAGTAAACAAAGTTGAAACCACTCGGGGTAGCACCCCGCTCGCTAGTAAATTGATGGCGCATTGAGGACACACTTCTTGCGCATGAAGGACGCACTCGCGCACAATGCACCACTACACGGCGGCATGCACAGAAGGACGCACTCACGCACACGTAGCACACGACACACACTAGCACACGTGTACACCGGCGCCGCCGCCGGTTGAGATGGATGGCGAGGCAGCCAACAAGCAGAGGCGGCTCGAGCCAAAACAGCATCCGGCAAGCCTGGACTTCATCAGCAGCCTCCCCAACGACATGCTGCTCGTCATCATCGGCCTCCTCCCCACCAAATCTACTGTGTGGACCACCCTGCTCTCCCAGCGGTGGTGCCCCCTCTGGCGCTGTGTCCCCCTCAACCTCACCGTCGATAGCTGCCTCTACGACGGGAATTGCAAACGCATGGCCGGAGTCTCCAAGATCCTTTCATCGCACCCTGGGCCAGCCAGACGCCTTGACATCCACATGTTCAGTACCAACTGCAAGGTCCAACCCATGTTCAACGAGTGGTTCTTATCCCCCGCCCTAGATCAGCACGAGGAGCTCAGCTTTGAAGCTGGACGATGTCGCTCTCTGCCGCCGTCCGCGCTCCGCCTCACGCCAACGCTGCACCACGCCAGCTTCAGCTCCTTCTATCTTCCCCAGATTAATGCCGTGCCCGCCCTTCTTCTCCCTCAACTCAAGCAGCTCGACCTCTTCGACGTTGTCATCTCGAAGAAGGCTATGGATCACCTGCTCCGCAGCTGCACTGCGCTCGAGTACCTTCATCTTGAGCAGATCCACGGGTTCATTAGCCTCCACATTGCCTCGACGAATCTTTGATGGATTTACGTGTCTTGCTGGCCCCGTAACAAGACATCAATTGGGAAGAGATCACTCCAGCTGTTCCATGTTATGGTCATTGAGAATGCGCCTTTCCTTGAGAGATTGCTTGTATCGGATCTAGAAGGTCCAATAGAAATCAGGGTCATTGACGCACCGACATTGACAGTGTTGGTGTACTCGTCTGCCAAATTCTCTGAACTCTTTATTGGATCTGTAATCGTTCAGGTACAACACTCATCTTCTTCTCTGTTTTCTTGAAATTCACATTTTTAAATTTCTTCTTGATGTATTTACGACCGTCTTCCAGAAAATGATTACCACAAGCTTGACCCAGTCCATGCGCATAGTGAAGATCTTGGCACTAAAATCTACCGGCCCCAATCTGGATCAAGTTGTTGGATTCCTTACATGCTTTCCGTGCACGGAGAAGCTACTCATCGAGGTGAAACTTCTTTCCTACTCGCTCTGTTCCTAAATATAAGGTGTATTAGTTTTTCAAAAAGTCAACTGTTGTCTATGTTTGACCAACTTTACAACAAAATGTATAACGATTTATAATACTAAATATATAAAATGTAAAAATATAGTTCATGATGAATCTAGTGATAATGATTTGGTATTCTAGATATTGATATTTTTGTCTATAAACTTGGTCAAACTTATAGAAGTTTGACTTTTTGGAAAAATAATACACCTTATATTGAGGAACGGAGGGAGTATAAGTAAATGGTAATCACAACGTAGCTCAATTGTTTTGTAATTTTCCCAAATTACGATGACACGTGTAGTGTTCAAAACTGCATCTACGCACTGCACCGAAAGAAATGTTTTTAATATTTTTTTCTCACGTGATCACCTGCATCGTTTTTATGCTGTACTACTATAGTAGCCTAGGCTAGTCATAGTGGAAAGTAACTTAGACTACTCCAGTAACTCTATGGTTACCCTAAGAGCAAGTACTACCTCCGTCCTAGTTTACTCTTCCAATTTTGTACCATCAAAATTTGACCATAGATGTAACTGACAAAATGTTAATGCATGTCACTAAGAACTATATCGTTGGATTCGTATTTGAGCATAATTTCAAATGGTGTAATTTTTAGTGACATGCATTGGCATTTTCTTAGGTAAATCTATGGTCAAAATTTTATACTAAATACGAGGTAGTATTCCCTCCATCCCAAGATTCTTGTCTTACATTTGTTTAGGTACGGATGTATCTAACACTAAAATGTAACTAGATACATAGGTATTTAGACAAATTTAAGACAAGAATTTTGGGATGGAGGGAGTACAAAAGTGGGCTATGTTGGCCAAAACAAGTGCCAAATTCACTTGTGATGCATTTGGCATCGATGCCCCTCCATTGCTCACCTGGTGCCCCAATCTGGATCACCTACTTTGCTCCGGTGCCAAATTAACTCACGCAATGAAAAAACATTGCATGGGAGAGAGAGAGGACTGAGGCAATAAAAAAACACTTGTTTGGGAGAGTCAGAGGCTGGTGTAGTTGGTTTGATTGATTTGTTTATATATGTGGGTCTGTGTGCACAGCGGTGCCAACTCTCTCACATCGCCAGAGCGGTGCCAAAATCTTTTGATTTGACATCGATGCGTATTATGTGGCATACTTTTGCAAAATATGGCA
Organism: Triticum dicoccoides; assembly: GCF_002162155.2. NCBI lineage: Eukaryota > Viridiplantae > Streptophyta > Magnoliopsida > Poales > Poaceae > Triticum > Triticum dicoccoides. The sequence goes on from NC_041393.1 coordinate 161,843,721, forward strand.
TCGGCCACATAGTGGAAGGCAACAAATGCCCAAGCTCTTCACATGCTCCTAGTTAAATGAGAGGAAACAGAAAGAGAGAAAGAAAGAGAGAGAGAGAGAGAGAGAGAGAGAGAGAGAGAAAATATCACTAGCCAGCCAGCCCTATCGTATGAGCGAATGATATTGGTACCTCTTGATGACACGACAATCTTATATAGCCAGCTGCTCTAATATGTTCTCTTCTTTTGCAGATAAAAAAAGACCCGAAAGTGAAAAATGTGCTGCACTATAACAATCTCATCGAATGCCTTGATCTCCATCTTATAGAAACTGGTTTGATCGACTACCGAGGTAGCACATCTGAGATTAAATTGGCCAGGTTCTTTGCTCTAGAGGCAAGTGTGCTCAAGGTAATGAGGTTTGGCGTTCTCTGGCGCAACAATGAATGGCGTGCTGATCACCGCAAGTGTCTATGCCTAAATGACAAAGTCTCCGCAGAAGCTGAATTTGTTTTTGAAACATCAAGTGGCCAGAGACTCGAAAACTTATTTGCCCATTAGTGACTTGTCAGGGCGGTGGATTTTAGTTTGTACGATAATGCTACATCCACCTAAAGTAACGAAAGTTCTTATGTAAACTTCCTAGTAATTCCCTCTTTGTAAGTGCAGCATTACTCCTAACATTTGTAATAACAGTTTGAAACTTGTAATATTGTAGTGTCCTATTCCTGCATTTTCAAAATCCAGCGAATCAAACAGGTTCTGAGTTGGTGACGATGTTGTGCCTCCCATCTTTCACCAATAGCCGTCGGATCTAGATCTGATGCATACAAACCAAGCTTCTCCATGTTTGAAAAAAGATGCCCGCACTTGTTCCCTATTTACAAACAACTCCTTGTCTCTCACAATCAGCCTTATCTCCTCCCCACCACATCTAGAAGGCCGTGGAAAAATCTGGCGTGATGGCCGCTGCCGGCGCCGTCCACCCCCAATCTTGGTGTTCCGTGCAATGCACGAGCATCTACGCACGGGAAATTATGTCGAACAGGGCTACTTGTAAGCAGGCTAGCTCTACAGCCATGATGATAGTGACTGCAGATGGTGAGGCTGACTATGGTATGACGAACACGGTGCCTATACTCAGGTGTCATCTCCAGCGCAGGGTCTTGTCACTTCACTGTGAGGAGCAACACGTAATAATTTGACCAACGGGTAGTACAGTGCTAGTACTCCTACTACATTGGTAGTACTACAACTAGTACTAGTAGCACCACAGTCTGGATTTAGGAGTACTACCACGTCCATCTGGATTTTAGTATTTGACTAGCAATATCTAGTAATGCATGTCACAAAAAATGTACCACTCCCTCTGTAAATAAATACATGGTGTATTGTTTTATTCCTATCGGCGAGAGAACTTAATGTCTTTTTGCTAACTAAACACTGCATGTCATGTTTGGTAGTCTCAAGTTTTTGAAAGCATGCACGGCCCACATCTCTCATTGGTTGATATGTCACGAAATAAGAAACAAGGAGGGAGTTAATGCACCGTGCCTAAGTGTTTTGGGATTATTTGGTTTTCGTAAGGTGACTTGCACAACATTTTTGTTTACATGCATTAACATTTTTGTTAGTTAAATCAAAGGTCAAAACTTGGCGCAAAATGCAAAGGGGACCAATAAACCAGTAAACATCAAATTTCTCTCGTTTGGCCCCAACTAGATGTCCGGTGAGATGACTATACTGCACCGGCAGGGAGGGGGACGCAGCTTCAGTGACATACTGCAATTGCCTTTGGGTGAATGACACGTGGGCCCAAGGGGTGGCTGGCCCACCTATTATACAGCCAAAGGCAGGTGCAGTAGAGGGCCGAGGAGTAGTACGAAATCCTATGAACCTACCCACGCTAACCAAGGGCAAGAGTGATCACTCGAATCGCAAGATCAGTTGACTAGAAGCTAAGCTAGACCCATGGAGGCGATGAGCGCGAGCATCAGCCGGCTGTGCCAGATGGTCCACAATGCCGGCCTGCGGCCCGGCACCGAGGAACATCTCCAGGTATTGCTTGAGGCCGCCAGGGCGAGGGGCCGCTTGGACAACATCTTCGTCTCCTTGTTCGGTGAGGTCCTCATCGGTTTCCTCGACTGATCTTGCGATGGTTTGTCAAGAAGCTCGGAGACGACTTTGACGTACGCCTCCAGCCGACGTGCCCAGTCTGCGATGCCTGCCACCCTCAACGGCCACTATGGTGACAACCTCTTCGACGCACTGGTGGCCCTGCGACTGCCCACCGTCGCGCCGGAGAATGTCCACCTCGAGGTCGCGCTCGTCGCGCAGTGCCTGGCACAGCAAGACACCATCGACATAATCACCCACGTCTACGCGCAAATCATCCACAAGGACTACTACATGCAAGAGGAGGATGATAGGACGCTGGCCTTCTTGGACCGCAGGGCAACCTTGGACGGCATTGTTCAGAAGCAAGTTAAGCTCGCCGCCAACGCCGCTGCTCCTCACACGTCGGTTGGTGACCGGCGCACTAGGGCGTGAGGATGTCGTTGATGGATCCGTATGTATTTTTATCTTTCCGTCAAATCCATGTAGTAGTATATGATACTACTAGTAATTATCTTACCTTTTGCATCAACTTCATAATTTTCATACGTACCCCATGCATGAACGGCGCCAGAACCAAACTTCTTATTACTCTAGGCAAAATCATTATTTTCTATCTATCAGTCGTGCCATGGAGCAGAACCAAATTTTACAAGTTACGAGTTCAAAAGGAAAAGCCTGCCGTGTTCGCGTCGCACCCCCACACGGTTGGTCCGGCATGCCGCTCAAGGGGGAATGCGTGTCGTGTTGCATTTTCACTTATAAGTGGGGCCGCAGTTAAGCAAACCGACTATCGGCAAACCCCCACCCCGCCCACCGTGCGATGGCTGAGAAAACAGGAGGGAGAAGAGATGGCTGTAGCACGGACTCCAAGAAAATTTGTGTCGGATGGGACTCGTGTGGGTGGCGTGTGACGTACCGCTAGACGTGAATGCTAGTTATGGCCCATGCCACCCCACTAGATCGAGCCTATATCGAGGTACGTAGAACAAATTTCCTGGAGTCCATGCTCAGCCCTCCTCTATCTCTCTTCTTAGCCAGCCAGCGGACGCGCGGATCCCATTGTCTGTTTGCTCACATGCGGTCCCACATGTTAGTGAAAATGCAAGAGGACCCACTGAACCTGCACATCTTTCACCTCGACGTGCTGGTGATGAAAAACAAATCCAATAAAGATCTTCGGTGGCCGCTTTTGGAGTTACTCAAGAGTAGTAAGATTCTATTTAGAGTTTAACCCAACATGCACATCACGTGGCTTCAACTACCACTCTATTTTCTTGCATGACATGACCTGGATGCTGGATGTCCCATGTGTCGGCAAAAGGAGGAAGAACCCGACCAAATCTTTGGTTGTGCTCTCGGATTAGACTAGTTGTGCTAACTTAAATTTTCTATTGTGTACTCCCTCCGTTACAAAATACTTGACTTACATTTGTCCAAAAATGGATGTACCTATATACTAAAACATGTCTAGATACATCTATATTTTGACAAATAGAAGGCATGTATTGTGGAACGGAGGGAGTAGAATGGATGCAAGTTTTTGTATTGGGAAGAAGAGTACATCGATATATTGATAGAGCGCCATTCAGTAGATGTTCTAGCACTTTTAGCTAGCATAGAGACTAGAGATGAGACTAGTGCACTTGTTGATACTCCTACTAGAATATAGGCTAGACATGAGACTAGATGGGAGGAAGCAACGTCTACTTCTTTACACTCGAAGAAGAAAGAAGCAGGCAAGATCGAGCCTTCGCAGATCAACAATGAATGAATCGAGAAGGCACTAATCCAACTTACAGGAGCAGTTATGGAAGTTGGATATCTTCTAGAGTAGTAAAATGTATTATTGTGGTTCTTGTTTTCTTTGGTCTTGCTTTTCTAGTCAAAATTATCGTTGGAGTTCATGCAAAACGGAGGTCTATTTGGGGTCGTGCGTTGGAGTTGGCCTTACAAGTGGGACCACAGTTGAGGAAACCGACTATCGACAAACCCCCACCTCGCCCGCCGCATGATGGCTGAAGTTAGAGAAATGACGAGGTTGAAGAGATTGCTCTAGCACGGACTCCAAGAAATAATATGGTGTCAGATGGATGTGGTGGTGGTGGCGTGTGTTGTACTCCTGGACGTGAATGCTTGTTCTGGCCCATGCCACCCTACTACTCCTACTACTTACTATATAGTACTAGTATTGAGGATTCGAGGTGCTGGTTACATACAGTGAACACATTAACATATGGCTACAGTAAAAACACCCGCCCGACGCGCGAAGCATGTGAAGCTAGTACAAATAGTGTACTACTATTGTTCATTGGCCTCATCCGATAACCTGTTGCAATGCACGTACAATTATGTATTCGAAAAAAAAATTACCTCATCGCACCACTCACTCAGAGAAGCGACTCGAAAGCCATTCATAAATTTAGTAAGTTTATCACATGCATATCATTTTATTACATACAACGGGTCATCAACCAACATCGACAACGAGGATACATTATAAATACTAAAGTTTTCACCACACAAAAAATAACAAGCAATGAAATGAACTTCAACTCAACCATTCCTCGGTGTTGGAAATGCTAGCTTTGAACCACAAGTGATTCTCTGGGACGGGCCATCCATTGTCGATCTCGAGACCAACACAGGACTGATCATCTAGGCTGAAGCGGCATACTATATCTGTACCAGGGTAGGGAACCACCCAAATGTCCCTGGTATAGACACAATTGCTTCTCATAAATGGTAGTAACGTGGTGTAAACAACAGTTGGATCGCCTTTCACCATCATTGGATAGTTTTGTACAAGGAAGAGCGAGTTTTCTCCAAGACTATCAATTCTGTACCAGGGAGACGGAGTTGGCGCTAGCACACTAGTATCCATCCCGAATACCATGCAACGGGTGTCGGAATAGGTCCGGAGAGTGCGACCATGGGAGACTACACCTGCTCCCTTAGTAGTAACATCATCAGTGGGCTGTATTCACACAAGAAGAGGTGATCCATCGGAATTAGTTGCCAGACGCCACAGAGTATATGGGCACTGCTCGTCCTCATGCTCGTGATCATCACCATCGTCATCTCCCCCTTGGTTATAAAAATTTTCAACTATAGGTGGTGAAATGTTCACAGGACCTTGGAAACACAAGAAGAAAGTTAATTAGTAAAGGGAAACTTGCTAACCTGCATGCATGTGGATGAAACAATTATAATTACGGTGGAAGACAAACGTACCAAAACCATAAGGATTCCATGCAAAAACAGTGCCACGAGTGGTGGCAGCAAACACAAGGCCCTCGTATTTAATTGCATCACAGTACTCATTCATGTACAGAAACTGATTTTTGAGCAATATCCATCCAGTCAAACCACGAAGGACGGTAACAAGCTTGTAGAAGATAGCAACAACTTCATAGTTGTTGTAATTCCAAGAGTGGTTGGGAACTCGACAAATTGCTATCTTCCGTAGAAGACAGTCACCATGATCGTATTTGAACGTGCGTACAATACCGGCGTGCTAAACCTCTGGGCAGTCTGCTGAGATTTTTGGAAGTGGAACCCGGTCACGAGTATACACATTCACAAGTTCCCACTCGCAGTTGGACCCAATGTAAACAACCCAATCTCCATTTGCGCCTGCCCAAGCCTTACCCTCAAGTGATGGCATCTTAACATCATACGTATCATTATCAAGCGGCATCAACTTGCACAAGGCGAGGCCTCCCTCGTCCCCGTGCCAGTCATCAGGGTCACGGAAAATAAGATAGGGGAGATCAAACCGCTCCTTGACTTTTGGGTTCCTTGTAATGATGTTATTAGTTGAGTCAAGAATGGGCTTGAATGAACCTGCCATGCTAGACGAGGTGATGACATCGCACCGATCAATGAGTTCCTCCACCACATCATCTTTCAGATCGGGGCAAGAATAACGGGGTCGTTGCTGTCCTGTTCCCTCCATGGAGAAGACGATCGAACAATGGCAGAAGAAAGGGTGAAGGGCTGAAGGAAAATGGAGGAGGGAGAGGAAGAGCATGCGACAGCAGTTCCAAATCGAGAGGCAAAGGCGAAGAGTCGGTGGACGGTTGTTAGTTTGCCACGGTTCACGAAGAGGCGCACCGGCCTACATATCCGTTCGGAAATACTAGTAGAAAAGGACTCGTTGTCGTCTCACTGATATGTTGGAACGGGACCACATGTCAATGAAACATGGTGTGTAATTTCTCGTGCAAAATGCGATCTGGCCGCGTTGGCCCGAGGTGCCGCATTAGTTATCGACCTTTATTTTTTAATGGCGTGCAGTTCAGTTTTGAAGCACGACTAACTGGTACTGTACGCAGAGAAAATATAAACTACTCTACCACTACTCCACCTCTACTACTAGTAGTATAAAAAAGATATATATGTTGGAGCTTCCGCGCTTTCTTGCTAAGGGCTGCCCAATTGCTTCTTACACTACCACCCTCTCTCCAGATCTAAAAAAGACGACCTCTCTCTCCCTCCTCACCGGTGGTCACAGATCCGTCGGGGAAGAAAAGAATGTGCAGTGTTGACGCACTCGTCGTCGGCGAGCAAGGTCACGCACTGACGACAAGACCGTCCTCTCAGACCTAGTGCCCGCACGGGATGTCCTCCGTCCCCAAGCTCGCTGCCGTAGTGTGTGCGGAGGACGACGACCATGAGCGAAGCCACTTCCCACCGACCCTCAGGTATGCTACCTCTTTTTGAACCATACCCTTGTTCTATTGCCCCATCTGCCACGTTGTTGCATGTGGATCTTTTTCCACTCCACCATCTTCCCTATTTGTTATCCTTTGCTCTGCTCGCCATGCAGCCGAAAACCATAATTTGCACTATTAAAGGAAACCCTACTTCATGCAGTCTAATCCATGTCTGGGTTGAATAAGGAAAGGAAGGGAGACTATACTGTCCAAGAGAGTAGGCATTGAACCCACATCTAGGTTGAGAAGGGGAAAATCAGTAGCTAAGGAACGAGTCTCGTGTCTCTTGGTTGAAGAAGGGTAGAAAGGCATGACAACGCAATAGAGAATGACTAGGTCGATCAATTTGTTGTCCTCACATAGGAAAAAGGTGGCTAAAGAGAACAAAAATGGGACGTAATCCACATATGCTGCCTTGATATTTGTTGCTCTGGCAACCATACCTCCCTCACCACTATGCGTCCGTGGAGGTACATCGTACTGGTGCACCCACTGTCTGAATGGGCCTCCCATGCTCTTATTGCCACTTTTTTTGCTGTTAGTATAACGCCAGCAGTCAAGTCAAGCAATGCTACTGCTAAAGTGATGCCACATTTAACTAATGGCGCTCTCAGTCTAATGCCACCGATAAATTTAAGCAATGCCATTTAATGTCACTGGATTATTTCAGGGTTAGCTATTGATTGTGGATGTATTAAAGATTTTTCAGCTAAGGCATTCTAATTTTTTTGCACAGCCAGTATACCAATGATGAAACTTGTTACTACCTTCAGATTTTTGCACTATTAATGCTTATAGATTACATACCTCACTTTCATGAGATAAGTTAATTTTTTTGTACAGTGTCACCAAAATGCCAAGGCGCTGATGTCATTTTATTTTGGTTAAACTGCACAAAAAATTATGAAGACAAGAGGAAAGGTCAAGAGTGGGCACCTCCTCCTCCGGCTGTTCTCTTGATTCGTTCGATCAAGTTTTTATGTTTGATCGATTATCAAGATTGGGATAGCAATTTTTAAGGTCCCCCCGAGTTCGAAATTATATTTACCTTGGAGGTACATGGTTTGCAATTTTTTTATACTGTCATTAGTTAATAATTCCAGTTACCTTCAGACTTTTGTATTTGGTTTAATGCTCATGCACAGCTAGTATACCAATATTGAAACTTGTTACCTTTACATTTTGTATTGTTAATTCTTATAGAAATCTTCCAGTGCTAGAGTTTATTGAAATTTGTTTAGTAAAACCATTATACTGTACCCCGTAATAAACTAACTACTCTATTGTTGCACTAGCCACTGGATTAGTGTATATTTGTAGTATTTGAATGGTGTTGCATTAGCGTATGGACATAAATAAAGTGTGGCGACCTTTCCCAGATATGTGCTCAAGAAAACTACTACTTGTTTTTCTAAATACTAGACATTTGGGTACTTTAAATTGAACCACGAAAACGTCTTATATTAAGGAACAGAGGGTGTAGAGTTCACTCAAATTATCCCGGTAAAGCTAGTCACACCTTTGTTAAAATTAATGTTCATTATGTTATCGGAGGAGGTATGTATGTTTGTCTCTAATGCCTGTTGACTACATACCTGACATCATGATGTAATGTTAAGTCATTTCCTTTTGTACAGTGTCACTGAATTGTCAAGGCGGTGATTGCATTTTATTTTAGTTGAGCTGCACAAAATATGCTTAAAAGAAGAGGAAAGGTCAGGAATGGCTCAATTTTTCAGAAAAACTATGTATGCCTTCATGACATCAGCCAATGTTGCTTTATTTATTCCTTGAAACAGGTGGTTAGAAACAGTCTTGCTACATTTTCCCATTAAGAAATTGGAATGCTTATATTTGTGAGTCTATGCTTCAACTAGTGCCACTTTTATAGTAATCACACTTTCAATATCTATGCAAACAGGGATGCTCGATTTTAGTGGAACTGCACAAAAAGTCCAATTGGTTCAACATTAGGAGCATGTTTTTTCCAAACCTTTATATCCAATTGGTGGCATTATGAGTTGTTCATTACGAAGGTACATGGTTTGCTACTATCTTTCTACTCTTTTTGTACTGTCATTAGATAGTAATACTAGTGGTTTGCATGTGAATTTATTGGCAGGGTGGACCTACATTGGAGGTGCAGGATAGGATTCAATGATTGGATGCTCAATTTCGGTTGTATCGATTTCACCTCTTCCATCACTGCGAACATGGATATCCTTGGTCTGATGAACAATAGGCGCTATATTTCTGCTCTGAACCAACAAATCAATTAAGTATGAAATTGTCCAGGGCAAAACATAACTGTATTAGATTGTCTAGTACAGAACATGACAAATGCTAAGCGGAAGAGACATGTTTAAACCAAAAATACATGGTATGGTATATGTTTACTAGCTGCTTGATATTTGTGCAGACAGAGATGTCTGCCCATTGCTATTTGGCAAACAAACAAAGTATTCGCAATTTTGGTTCAACTGCACAAGAGAATAGTATAGTCACTGCATGCAGTGCCATTTGAAAATAGACACATAAAGATTGGATAGTCACTTCATAGACTGCAGAAAAGTAGTACTGTACTATTTATTGGCCAACACTAGGTGCTTCATTGCTTTTTTCTGATTATACAATGGGCATCATTTTGCCTAAGTTAAAGTTTGTATTCCAAAAATAGTCTCGCGGTGTGATCAAGAGAAGACCAAATCATATTGCAGTGGATGTTCCTCCATCATGTATGGTTCATTCTCATGGTTCCAGCTGTTGGTGAAACCACTTACGTTTGCAAGAGGAATTGTAGACTTCACAAACAAATTTGTCTTTCAGCCTGTACTGAATGTTGGCCAAGAGAAGCATCCATGTTAGTAGGAAGAACAGATGTTTTTTCCAGATCATTGATTTTGGAGCTACATATTTGTATATGATCTGTGAATCATTGAGATGCATTAACATGTTGATCTTATGTATGGGAATCGTACTAGTTAGTTTTAGTTGCGATGCAAGATCCGAAGTGGCTGATCTTTGCTTTTGGAGCTACATATTTGTATATGATCTGTGAATCATTGAGATGCATTAACAGTTATTTATTTCTGTTCGCTCAGTGTTTACAAGTTGCCGATCGATCAGTAGCTAGCCTACTAATGCGCTCCTGGCAGTTCTATTTGCGACGCAAGATACGAAGTGGCAGCTTTTTGAATAAAAATGCCTACCTCTGAAGAAACTGACAAGCTACACTATCCTACCTACTCGATCCTACACGGATAAATAGCGAATCATGCACGTACTACCTCCTTTCCGGTTTGCAGGGCTCAATTCAAGAAACGACCTACTCTATCCTACACGAATAAATAGTGGATCACGCACGTACTACCTCCTTTCCGGTTTGCAAGGCTTAATCCAAACCTCTCACCAACCAAGGTACTCCCTCCGTCCGGGTTTATTAGTCCCATGAGCAAAGCAGAAAGACCAACGCATGGCAATAATTAACGACATGTAGAAGTTTAAGCCTAATTAATTCCAGCGATTTAAGTGGCTGCATGCGTGCCCTCGGCTGCGACTCATTGCATGCTGCTCCGCGTACTGGCTACGAGCGATTCTGAGTGCCTGCATGCAGCCGACCATAATTAACCCAGCTAACTGATGCAATTTAATTGTTGCGGGCTTTTTAAATCCGTGGAATCATTATTGACAAGGAGGGAGATGATTCGAGTGCACTCGTTTGACCGCTATGCCGGCATACGACCTAGACGGGACGGGGCGGCATAGTCATAATTTCAGTTTCTCTAGTTTTCCACGGCAAGCTGGTGCGCTAAGCCATGATGCATTGAATTCCGATGACCGTCGCGCTACCTTCCGCCTATAAGTATTGTTTCCCGACCTTCTCCGGTGGCACCGTGACCCAACTCACCATATCCTCATAATCCCCCACCGGCCCGACGTCGCTCGCCATGTCCGCCATGCCCCCGCCAGTCCGTGGTAGGCGACGCCGGAGGCTGTCACCGTCGGAACTAGTGTTCGGTTTTTCATCGGAAGGCAGATGGAGGGAGGAGGCATTCTATCTGTCTTTAGATGGAAATGCGGAGATCGAGGAGTTGTTGGAGCGCGACCGCCTGGCAGAGGAGCAGGAGCTGTTGGAGCGTGACCGCCTGGCGGAGGAGCAGCATATTGCCGATTTGCGCCGTCAGCGGGACATGGAGCAGCAGCGCACCAACGCTCTGAGTCGCAGGCAGAGCGCCCGCAACTGGGCCGACTACGTGGAGCCGGCGCCCGGCAAATAGCCCTGGAGGCTCTCGGGCACGCGCGCGTTCGCGACGCCGATTTTTTCTACCAGCTCGTCAAGTGGGTTTCCCGCTTGGAAGCCGAAGCTTCGGTGGACCACGCCGGCATGGAAAGGGCCAACGCGCGCGAGCAACGCGCCCTGTCACACCTCTTGCAAGTCCGAGGCGAGGCGCAGGACGCCGGTGCCGGCGTTTAGCGTGTACCACAGATGGCGGCTGGCATCATCTAGTTAGCTAAGAGTAAGTTAGTACTTGTACGCTACTAGAGTATTAGTGGGAGTAGATAGTTAACTTGGCTATGATGGTTGTCAACGTGGAAGTTCAGTACTCTATATGTGGATCAGAACTGTTACTTTGCTCTGAATGTTGAACTTTCTGTTTGAACGTATGAAATGGGCTGTTTTTTTAAATGGGTTGTATTTGTCCTCCACAGGTTTAGAGGCTGACTTGTGGGCCTACCAAGTTGATGCGTACACAATCAGCAGATGATTGTACGTGGAGAGGATGACACCAGGGACCCGCCAAGGTCATGGCAGAACACAAACAAGTGCCTCCTTATTTCAAGCCAATAAAAAATGGCTCCTCCTAGTGGATTTCTGACATCTGGGTCCCATGCCATTGTCAACGTAGTCAATAAATGAGAGAATTGCACAACGAGCGGCTGACACCATGGACCCAGCAGCTCGCCCAGTTATTTTTGGTTCGGGTTAATTTGATAAATGCAATTCCAAATCTGGTGTATCCGAGAAATGCCACTGCAATTTCCAAACTTTGAAAAATGCCATTTCATGCCATTTCTAGTGGCATTTTTTGAAGTCTGGAGTGGCATTTTTCAAAGTTTGCAAAATGCAGTGGCCTTTTTCAAAGTTTGCTAAAATTGCAGTGGCATTTTTCAAAGTTTGGAAATTGCAGTGGCATTTTTATGAATCGCCATATTTGGAGTGGCATTTATCTAATTTGTTTTTGAGACGGAAGCAGGGTATTAACTGGGCTGTGCGGGACACTCTGGCCTGTCTAGACAACCTTTTCTTTTATGTTTACCACAGACAAGCCCCGTAGTTTTTTTTCTTTCTTAAAATGGCTAGCCCAGTTTTTTTGTGATTTGTCAAGTAAGTCGCTTTAACAGGCCTGTTGGGCTGCAAATCCTTCAAGACGAGGAGAGCTTCATTCGGCTGGCCGAGAAAATGGCCTATCAGTAATGAGAAATAGGCTATACATTTTTAAAACACATCAAACCGGCAATTAGTTTCAAATGTCTTTTTTTTCATTTCGAGATTTTAAATTGCATTGATTTTTATGCGTGGACAATTTATTGGATTTTATATTGATATACATTTATTTTTAAAATCAGTCTAAATGTGACTCGAAATTTCGGGATTAAAACAGTTCAGACCGCACCGACATATGCAAAATTTCGTATAATTTTTTAACCGTGGCCATATGGGCTGTAATGCTAACAAAAAGAATATGGGCTCCAAAAAACCCGTAAGAATTAGCAAATGGGCTGTAAATTATTTGAAATAATGGCAGATGGCCTGTATGTTGTTTTCCACATATTTGAGGCTTTCCTAAAAAAAGGTTAACGCACAAGCAGTGACTGTTGGATGTCCATCCAACGGCCGTCGTGCTTCTTCAATCTCTGCTCTTCCTGCTCCAGCCGCTCAAACAAGCGCTGGTAGGACTGCCTGCTCCCTCCTCCCCGCGGCCGGCTATGCTGCCGCGTAGGCCTCACCGCCCCACCGTACTCCCGTCGCTGGCCTTGCCATCCCTCTACTCACCCACAGTTCCACACCTGCTGTTATTCTCCGGTGACGGCAGACAAACTGGAAAACCTCGTACAGTCGTACTACCCTCCGCGTGGGAAACAACTGCCGAGTCTTCCCTGGCTCCGTGTTGTTCCCTTCCTAGGCCTCGCCGTCGTCCACCGCACTGGTGCTCTCAGCGTGGTGTGGTCAACATGGTCAACGACCGACATGCATCTGAAGTGGACTGTACGTGGACAGGCTGACAGTTGGGTCCACGGCCGCATGCAAGGAAATGCCTTCTTATTACGCGCAAAATAATGATTCCTCCACCTGACATCTGGGACCCACCGAAAGGGCCACTGTATTTCGCGAAAAAAACATTACCGCCACTGACATTTCGGACCCACCAGTTATATCTTCGCATGCAAGGAAGTGCCTCCTTATTACGCACAAAAAAATGAATACTCCCCCTGCTAGCTGAGACCCAGTATAGTGGGCCTACTAAGTTGAAGGGGACGAAGGGCTTTGTCAACTTAGTCAATATGCGTGATTCTAGCTCGACTGACCGTACAATGTCCATCCAACGGTCGTAGTGCTTCTTCAACCTCTGGTCTTCTTGCTCCAGCCGCCCAAAGCAGCGCCGGTCGTGCCGCCTGCTCCTGCCTCCCGTGGCCGGTTGTGCTGCCGCGGAGGCCTCACCGCCCCCATACTACTCCCACCGCTGGCCAGGCCATCCCTCCACTCCACTCACCCACACCCCCTGTTATTCTGCAGTGATGGCAGCGCAGCCAAACCAGTGAACCCTCGTACTCCTCCCCGGGTGGGCATCCACTGCCACGTCTTCCCCGGCTCCACATCATCCCCTTCCTATGCCTCACCATAGTCCATCGTCGTGGTGCTCTTGGCATGGCGTGGTCAATGTGGTCAACGACCGAATTCCATCGGAAGAGTACTGTACGTAGAGAGGCCGATAGCTGGGTCCACGGCAGTCGCAAGGAAGTGCCTCCTTATTACGCAGAAAATAATTATTCCTCCACCTGACAGCAGGGACCCACTGGACGGGCCACCGATATTTCGCGAAAAAACGTTTCCCCCCTAACTACTGGGACCCACCATACGGGCCACCGTATTACGCGAAAAAAACGTTTCCCCCTGACTGCTGGGACCCACCAGACGGACCATCGTATTTCGCGAAAAAAAATGTTCCCCCCGCTGTCAGCTCGGACCCACCGGAAGTGCCTCCTTATTATGCACAAAAAAATGAATACTCCCCCTGCTAGCTGGGACCCACCATGGTGGGAGGCTGACTTGTGGGCCTACTAAGTTAATTGGGACGGGGGCCTTTGTCAACTTTAGTCAATATGAATGATTCTAGGTCCAGTGAACGTACGATGTCCATCCAACGGCTGTAGTGCTTCTTCAACCTCTGGTCTTCTTGCTCCAGCCGCCCAAAGCAGCGCCGGTCATGCCACATGCTCCTGCCTCCCGTGGCCGGCTGTGATGCCGCGGAGGCCTCACCGCCTCTTACTACTCCCACCGCTGGCCAAGCCATCCCTCTACTCACCCACACGTCCTGTTATTCTGCGGCGACGGCAGCCTCACACCGCAGCCGGACCAGTGGACCCTTGTACTCCTCTCCGCATGGGCATCCACTGTCGCATCTTCCCCGGCTCCGTGTCGTCCCCTTCCTAGGCCTCGCCATCGTCCACCGCCCTGGTGCTCTCAGCACGGCGTGGTCAACATGGTCAAGGAACGACTTCCATCGGACATGGACTATACATGGAGAGGCTGACAGCTGGGTCCATGGCCGCAACAATAAAGTGCCTCCTTATTACGCAGAAAATAATGATTCCTCCACCTGACAGCAGGGACCCACTGGACGGGCCACCATATTTTGCGAAAAGAAGTTTCCCCCTTGAATGCTGGGACCCACCAGCTACACCTTCGCACGTAAGGAAGTGCGTCCGGGCAAAAAAAAAACGATTCGCCCCCTGATTGCTGGGACCCACCAGCTACATCTTCGCACGCAAGGAAGTGCATCCGGGCAAAAAAACAATTTGCCCCCCTGACTGCTGGGACCCACCAGCTACATCTTTGCACGCAGGGAAGCGCCTGACAATCGGGACCCACCTAGTTGAAGCGTACGTAGCATTGTTATTCTGGTCGCGAACGTGTACGTACATATATACTGGTCGATGTAGAGACGCACACGTGTCGTAGTAGAGGCGCGTGTGTCTCATAGTAGAGGCGCATACGTGTCATAGTAGAGGCGCGCACGTAGCATGTACACGTACGTACAGCGGCCAGTGTGCAAGAAAGAAAATACGGCCACGTATGTGTACATACAGGCGGTGTCTCGAACGCCTACTCGCACATACGTACGGCCAGGGCTCATGTACATGGCTGGGTCGGAATGGAGAAACAGCGTCGTCATCGTGTTCTTGGGGAGCCAACCGGCTGGGTCGGAACGAAATGCATCATCGTGTTCATTGGGAGGGCTTGGACGGAACAGGCGATGGAAACGAGGCCTGGCGTACCGCAGAACGGAGGAAACGGCCTTGTGTTCAACCAGCCACGTTCGAAACGGGATCCTGTTCATCGAGAGGGGTCTGGCGTACTGCAAAATGGAGGAAACATATCTCCTACGGTCGAAACGGGGGTCCTGTCGATCGGGAGGGGTGTGGTGTACCGCAAATCGGACGAAACGGACTTGTGTTGGAGCGCTACGGTCGAGACGGGGGTCCTGTTGATCGGGAGGGGTGTGGCATACCGCAAAACGGATGAAACGGACTTGTGTTGGAGCGCTACGGTCGAAATGGGGGTCCTGTTCATCAGGAGGGGTGTGGCGTACTGCAAAACGGGACTCCACGGGATACTGTTCATCTCCACCGTCGACCTTCTCCAGCCTCCACGGGCTACTGTCGACCTCCTCTAGCCTCCACGGGCTCCTGTTCATCCAGCCTCCACCGCGCGCTACTCCACCGGCTACTGTTCAACCACCCCTCCACGGGCACCCCTCCATTGTCTACTATTCATCCAGCCCTCCACGGGGTCGTCCTATTCATCCAGCCCCACCGCTCACTGTTAATCCAACCACCC
>NC_041393.1:161859871-161883918 GCF_002162155.2 Triticum dicoccoides
GAGAGGCAGCATCGATCAGCTTCCGTTAGCAGCAGTAGCGAAGGAATCGCTCAATCGGGTTCAGTTAACAGCCATCGATCGATCGCTCGGTTTCAGTAACGCGTAGCCCGCAGTGCAATCGCTCAGGTTCAGTTAGAGCCCAATGCCTCGCTCAGGTTCAGTTAGAGCCAACGCCTCACACACACGCGCGTACGTGTACTAGAGAAACGCGCATCGCTCGACCCCCGACCGCCCACCATAACCGGAATTCCCCGAAATTTTCCTCGCCCTCGCTTCTACCACGGGTTTTTCCATCATGGACGGCCCAAAGAATATCATGCAGCTGCGTCTCTGGCCTGCCCAGGATGAAAAGCCCATTTTATGTCATGATTTTTTGTCATAGAAGTAGGAGCCCACCACATCTATGGTGATACCGGGTTTTGTCACAATTAGTCATAGAAGTGTCATATGTATGAGAGAGAAAAAATTAGTTCGGCCCAAAATGTCACGAATGTGTCTTTTTTTGTAGTGTATAGGCCCGGTTCTGTGTTCCCGAACTCCCGAACCCGCTGGAACAAAGAAAAAAACAATGATTGACCGTCCCCCACCTCCTGTGATCCCCACCTCCCGCACTCCCTCGATCCCCACCTCCCACGCACCGACCCGTCGGCACCAGCCCTCGGAACCGCCGCCGCCAGCACATGTAACCCCGCGCGCCACTCTGCCAGATCCCACCATCGCGCGACCTCTTGGCGCTGCCTCCCCCGCATCCTCCTGGCACCAGCGCCGCCGACTTTCCTCTGCCCGGCGCGCCGCTGCCCCCAAGCCTCCTCCGAGCGCGCAGCTATCGGCGCCCCTGCCTGATTCCGGTGGTGCGAGGCCACCGCCGCCGCAACTCCCCACCCCACCTCCTCCTGGCCCGCCGAGGACTCTACCTCTTCCTATGCGAGATCGGCACGCCGGGCCCCTGCCTACTTCCGGTGTGAGGCTCCTCCTGGCACGTCCGCGCTCCGTCGGCCCTACCTATAAATTACTTTTAAACCGTTCAAAATTACTTGGACCATTTTCTAAATTACTTTTAAACCGTTCAAAATTAGAAAAAAACTATAAACATGAAAAAGTAGTGCATTTTCATAAGATTTCCAACGCCATATCATTTGTCTAAATTGGATTAGCTGTTTAAAAATGACATCAAAAATACGAACTCGGCTGTTTGGTTTGTAAAATTTTACGATTTTCCAAATTCCTCTTTAACCATAGGGAATTAGAGAAAACTTTCAACATGTGGAAGAAGCGGTTTTGCAGCAGCTTTCCGACGCCATATTTTTTGCCTCATTCCGATAAATGGTTTAGAAATATGATCAAAAATACGATTCACATTTTTTGTATGAAGAAAAAATGGTTTTCAAAACTGCTCTTAAACCGCTTACATTTTGCCAAAAATTAAACTTGGGTCATGGTGCTGATGTCCATAGCTTTCCAATGGTATATCGCAAGCCCCATTTGGGCAATTTGGGCTGAAGTTCAACCTACCACAGGAGGAAATTCAGGTCAAACAACTCAGACAGTAAAATTGCAACAGAGGCTTGTTTCATCACGACCCGAGAGCAAATCCACCAATGAGCGAGATTCCTATTTAAAACGGGCATTTAGTTGCTAAAAAACGTTTATAAATTACACTTGCATCACATAGAACATGACTGACCAAACAAATCGTGCAGCGAGACATAGTTGAGAACATAGCCCGAAGGTCGGGTTCCTACAGAGGGAAGTTAAAGCGTGTAACTCAGGAAGTTCATGTTGTGATCAAAATAATATTCTAATTCCGTGATCAGAATAGTGTTTATGTATATATAAGATAGCACTATTCTAATCCTAGGATTAGAATAGTTATTTGGATCACGATCAACCCTATATAGGACCGGTTCTGTGTACCCGAACTCCCGAACCCGCTGGAACAAAGAAAAAACAACGATTGACCGTCCCCCACCTCCCGTGATCCCCACCTCCCGCACTCCCTCGATCCCCACCTCCCACCCACCGACCCGTTGGCACCAGCCCCCGAAACTGCCACCGGCGGCGCATGTAACCCTGCGCGCCACTCTGCCAGATCCCCTCGTCGCGCGACCTCCTGGCGCCTCCTCCCCCGCATCCTCCTGGCACGAGCGCCGCCGACCTACCTCCGCCCGGCACACCGCTACCCCCAAGGCTCCTCCGGGCGCGTGGCCATCGGCGCCCCTGCCTGCTTCCGGCAGCACGAGGCCATCACCGCCGCACCTCCCCACCCCACTTCCTCTTGACCCGCCAGCAACCCCGCCTCTTCCTATGCGAGGTCGACACCCCGGGCCCCTACCTACTTCCGGTGCAAGGCTCCTCCTAGCACGTCAGTGCTCCGCCGGCCCTACCTTCCTCCGATATGAGGCCACAGCTCTCCTTTCTCTTAGCGCACGGTTGTCCCTGTCCGGCGCGTGGTCGCCCCCGTCTTTCGGGAGCACGGGGACAGCTTAGAAAAACTCGGCGGCCCTCGCTTCAGCAAGCTCATCTGGTCACGTCGATCCCGCTGCACATCACCGACCACGATGCCACGATGAGGCTGAGATGCGCGTGCACTAAGAGAGAGCCCTTCTTTCCCAGGAACGGCACAACTTTGCCCCCAGGTCCAAAAGGTGACCTTCTCCACTAATGCATACTGACCTTCCTCTATTGAAGAATGGAAACAAGAAGCTCAAAAATAAAATAACAAGAAGTTCAACTATTAAAAATAGAGTGCTTCAAAATTCATAAAAAGGATTAAGAAAAAACAGATTAAAAATTCATAAAAAAACTCAAATATTTTCACGTAACCGAGAGATGTTCAGGTTGATAACTGCCAGAAGTTCATGTACTACATGGTGTGAATTTTGTATTAAAAAAGAATAGAAGAGCAAAGGCTAAAAGTTTTGTTGTTATAAGTACAAGTCCTTCGTCGGAGAAAGTTAAAAAAATTATTGTGAGAGAGATTTGTACAAAAGGAATATATTTGTATAACACTGACGATGGATGAGAAAATTACAAATGAAATTACATCATGGAAGTTCAATTGAAAATAGCAGGAATTCAACTACTACAATGGATGAATTTCAGATAAAAAACTTTTAAAATCGTTGCAAGTATGAAAAAACGATCAACAAGGGAAAGTTGCATGTTTACAGCAGCTTTCCATCAGTATATCACTTGCTCAATTCCGGTGATTGTTCCGGTGAGTGGATGGAGATCTACGGGCCAAAAAAGCACGTGAAAAACAGAGTGAAGTTCAGGTAGACATGCCGAGAAGTTCAAGTTCTTCACGAGGTGCATTTTCGAAGAATCTGTTTCGCGATAAAGGCAGAACGAATGATCCCGCCATTTTCGTAATTACTAGAAAACGGCTAGGAATCAGAGAAAACCATCAACATGAAAAAGTTTCGCATTTTTTGTAGCTTTTCAACGGTATATTATTTGCCCCATTCCTGTAAAGTTTGTAGAAATTACAGCAAAAATACGTTTTTAGCCATTTTCACAATTACTTAAAACAGTAAGGAACTGGGACAAACAATATATAACAAAATGTTTCGCATTTACTCAAGCTTTCCAACACCATATCATTTGCTGCATTCGGATGTCCGCTTAAAAAATTAGCTCGAAAATACAAACTCGGTGCAACTTGGACCGTTTTCTAAATTACTTTTAAACCATTCAAAAATAGAAAAAATATAAACATGAAAAAGTAGCGCATTTTCATAAGCTTTCCAATGACATATCATTTTCCTCAATTGGATTAGCCATTTAAAAATGACATAGAAAATACGAACTTGGCTGTTCGGATTGTAAAATTTTACGATTTTCCAAATTCCTCTTTAACCATAGGGAATTAGAGAAAACTTTCAACATGTGGAAGAAGCGTTTTTGCAGCTGCTTTCCAACACCATATTATTTGCCTCATTCCAATAAACGGTTATAAATACGATCAAAAATATGATTCACATTTTTTGTGTGGAGAAAAAACTTTTTTAAAACTGCTCCTAAACCGCTTACATTTTGCCAAAAACTTAACCTGGGTCATGACATTGTTGTCCATATCTTTCCAACTATATCACAAGCCCCATTTGTGCAATCTTGGCTTAAGTTCAACCTACCATAGGAGGAAGTTCAGGTCGAACAACTCAGATAGTAAAATTGCAACAGAGGCTTGTTTCATCACGACCCGAGAGCAAATCCGCCAATGAGCGAGATACATTTAGTTGCTAAAAACCGTCTATAGATTACACTTACATCACATAGACCATGACTGACCAAAAACATTCGCGCGGGGAGACACAGTTGAGAAGATAGCCCGAAGGTCGGGTTCCTACAGAGGGAAGTTCAGCCGTGTAACTCAGGAAGTTCATGTTGTGATCAAAATAATATTCCGATCCCATGATCAGAATAGTGTTTATGTGTGTGTGTGTGTGTGTCTGTGTGTGCGTGTGTGTCTATATATATATATATATATATATATATATATATATATATATATATATATTATATATATATATAACATAGATGATCCAACGGAGGGATTGAAAAATACGAATGTATGTGCCGTGGACAAAAAAATAATAGTTTAGTATATATTTATGTCATAGTGAGCTGAAATGCTTATTATTTTTGCCGAGGACACATAGATGCATATTTTGACAATCCCTCCGTTGGATCATCTTATTACATTAGAGAGATGCTCCCATGTTTTTTTCATATTTTTTGATAACTTTTAAACCGTTCAAAGTTTAGGGACCCTTAACTAGTTATGTGGAAAGCTATGGTAGACACAGTTTTACCTATATAGTCCACTAAGCACACGTAGTAACGTGAAACACGATTAGTTTCTCCTACTATATGACAAGCAGTGAGGTACCAGGCAACTTAGCTATCTGTGATGGACTCTCTTGAATGCCATCATTAATTATCTCACGTGTTTGAGCTATGCATTTGTAGATGGGCTTGGGAGTTGAGCTAGTAGGGCAATGGCCTGGGTCCAAAGTAGTAGAAGTAGCACAGAAACATTTTTTGAGTGTAGGCTTTTCCTTGCTCATGCCCGCCTACTAGAATCCCCAGTGCTTGAAAGGAAAACTGAAGGAAAAACATAGGAATTGGAAAGTTTTCTATGGTACTACTATTCATGCATTTGGTTCAAAGGAATGGAGCAAAGGAAAACAGTAGGATTTGTTCCTTTAGTGTCTCCTTGAATGAAAAACCGTAGGAATTTTAATAACCACTTGTCCTCCTTTTCAAATTCCTATTCATGAAGCACAAGACTAAGATATAGTAGCATAATAGCATTATAACCGTACATTTTCTTGTGGTTTGACTTAATCTCACCATGCTTCTTTGCATCCTGTGATCATCCAATTCTTGTGAACCAAACACCCAGATTGGCAGAAATCATGTGTTTTTAAATTCTCAGTTTTGCTCGTGCATTCCTATCCTATTACTATGTATTTCCTATCCCTACGTTGTTAGAATCCTCCAATTCAAACGAGCCCTTACAGAATTACTTTTGTTACAGATAGTTGTCAAAGAAAACCTTTTGTCGTTTGTCCCGCTCCTACTGTGCCGTCGTCCACCTTAGCTCAGCTGCTCCAACGACAGAAGGGTACAGCACATCAGGGATCCGGCCTCCAGACTGTCTTTCGCCGCCTCAGATCTTCTTCCCGGCCACCGGCAGCCATGACAACTGCATTACCATCATCAACCGAGTAGATGACCTCGAGGACTACATGGGTCCGCAAGAGAGGTCGCACTCTTTCGTGTCTGCTTATGTTATGCATCACTTAATATAACAAGCTACTTTATCGTCATGTTCACCGATTAGACTCTGAGTCAGCTCCAAACTAATGGTCAAACTTGAGTTTTTTAATGGTTGTGGGGTACATATTGGGGCCGCAATCAATAGTATCTATCTACTGTCTGGTTAATCTCTGGTGTCTACTATGAGTTTCATGTTGGCTGGGAAACAAACAGTAAATAAGACATTATCTGTATTTTTTAACTAAAGCTATTATCTGCCTAATATCATTGGTTTTGGGTCTATCCACAGATTGCTACCATCACTCTGGATTTCTGCATGCACTCCTTATATAACCTCACTATGTTCTATTCCTATGCATGTCAGTTATTGTACAAAATGGAACTGACATGTAGAGCAAAAGAGACGAACCTTGCGTGGCAATAAAATTTCATGCAGACGTCGCTCCATGGTAGGCACAAAGGCAGCCCGCCTCCACCCATTTCTGATTGTAATCAAGAGGAAGATCACTGTTCCGAGGGGGATTCAAAAGGTGAAGACCACTCCTATTTACCCCCCGAGGTCTTCACTCTAACTTGGCATGCTGATGTTGGTAATAGCATGCATATGGTGCCTTGCATTGCTTACTTTATACATCAAATATGTCATCTGCTTAGTTTAGACATGTTTTTTTGAATTCCATCTGTTTAGTTTCTTCATCATATATGCGAATTATGCAACGCCATCTTGTTTAGCCAGGCATCAAATATGTGAATTTTGCAATGCCATCTTGCTTAGCCAGTCATCTTATATGTTAATTATATCAGGTCATCCTTTTTTTCATTACGTATTACATTTGTCAACAATGTTAGTACATTCAACTACTCTTCGTGTGCATCAGCCATTTGACACGGTGATGGAAAATTCTAGAGTGAAAACAAGGTCTTCAGAGCAGACTATGCTATCTGACAAAGACAATATCTTGCTGTTTATGGATAGCTCCTCAGAGGAGGATTCAAAGAGAGATGACCAATCCTATTTCCCTCCCAAGGTGTATGCTCTAACTTGGCAGGGTTATGTTGCTCATATCATGCATATGGTGTCTTGCATTGCTATGTCATTTGATTAGTTTATACATGCTTTGTGTGAGTGCCACCTGTTTAGTGTCTAATTACCATATATGTGAATTATGCAATGCCATCTTCTTGCAAGACATTATATATGTGAATTATGCAATGCTATCTTGTTGCAAGGCATTATATATGTGAATTATGCAATGCCATGCTGTTTAGCCAATCATCATGTATGTGAATTATATCATGATATACTTTTTTTGTATTACGTGTTCCATTTGTCGACAATATTTGTACATTCAACTACTCTTCCTGTGCATCAGCCATTTGAAGCGGTGATGGAAGTATCTGGAGTGAAAACAAGGTATTCAGAGCAGACAATGCTACCTGCTGAAGTAGACATCTTGCTGGTTAGAGAGAGATCCTTGGAGGAGGATTCAGAGACTGATGACCAGTCCTATTTCCCCTCTGAGGTCTATGCTCAAACTTGGCAGGGTTATATTACTCATGTCATGCATGTTGTCTTGCATTGCTTAGTTTTTACATCATATATGTGATTGCCATCTGCATACTTGCTTACTATATAAATCATATATTTGAATTATATCATGCCATCATGTTTACATATACAACATCTATCTAAATTATGGCATGCCAACCCATTTAATAAAGACAACATATAGTTATATCATCTCATCCTGTTTAGTGTTTACAGTCATCATATTTTGAATTATGTCATAATATCCGTGAATTATATCATGCTATCATGTTTCCATAGGCGGCATGTATGTGAGTTATCGAATGCCAACCTATTTAATAAACACATTATATAGTTATATCATGTCATCTTGTTTACATAGTCATCATATTTTGAACTATGACTTTCCATATTTTTAGTTAGCCATCATATATGTGAAATTCTGTCATGCTATCCTATTTGGTTAGACAACATAAATAT
This sequence comes from Triticum dicoccoides, assembly GCF_002162155.2. Classification (NCBI taxonomy): domain Eukaryota; kingdom Viridiplantae; phylum Streptophyta; class Magnoliopsida; order Poales; family Poaceae; genus Triticum; species Triticum dicoccoides. The sequence goes on from NC_041393.1 coordinate 161,867,664, forward strand.
GAATTATTTCATGTCCTCTTTTATTCCCCATTATCCATTGCACTTGTCTACCATAGAATGTTTGTACATTCAATTACTTTTCTTGTTTACCGGCCATTTGAATTGGAGAGGGTGATGGTCATATCTAAGGTAGTAACAACATGGTCTTCAGAAAAGATAGTGCTACCAGTTGATGCAGATAGAACCGTGGTTGTACTTTTCCAAGAACCAGCCCCACCACACATAACCCAGACTCTCACAGATTGTACCCCTACCTAGTTGGACAGAGAACTAGCTACACCCCTTCTAACCCCAACCCCAGCAGATAGTAACCTAGTTCCAGTTGACACAACACTGTCTCCACCACAGAGTACCCAAACACGAGTAGTTAGTAACGGAACTGTGGTGCCCAAAGAACGAGGACCACCACTCCGAATCCCAACTCAATGCTTAAAGCAGAAGAAGAATTGTTCTCAGGTCAGGTTCTGTAGCTATGGTTCATACACCTTTGCTCTTGCATCACTTTATTTACTCATACCAACTATTTTCAAATTTGAAGGATGGAATTGAAACTCCAATGGCGCAACAGGTATGTTTTGAACATGTTTCTTTAACTAGCTTGCTGTTGTAACTTGCTCTATGTTGATTTCAGTTTCAATTGAATAAACAGCTATGTTCTCATGTCATGCACATTACAAGTGTTGTTATTGCTCTCTAGTTTCCCACACTTATGTTCTGTCTATTCTTCTTTGTCTTGAACAAATATTATTTGAGCTGTGTCTCTATCTTGATTTGCCAAAAAAACTAGAATGATACAGACCATAAAGTGACCATGGTATATAGATATATGTTTGATTCATGTTGTTATCCTGTCCACTTTACTATTGAACCGATTTACCAAAATGAGTTTCATATACAACATGGTAAACCTGTGATGTGTCTGCTTGTTTCTCTTTTGGAATGCGAACAAAATATTGGAGAACAGTACCCGTTGATGCAATGGTAAAGGAAGTAATGCAGATGAGGTTCAAGATAGTGAGACATCTCTGTTGGTCTACAAGAAAGATGATAAAAACTATCTTGACTACAGTGACAGAACACAAAAGGCATGTCTTGATGTGGTGTTTGAGTTACTGGCCACTACTGCTGGCACAAGCTCTTTGAACTTACTGCCTAAATCAGTTCATCTTCTTGAGTCTCAACTTCAAGTTGAAAGACATCGATCAGATGTGTTGCGGCAGGCAGCTGAAGGACTGAGGAAGTCCCTCCAGAATTCAGATGCATACTTTCTGGTGCAACAATAAGCGCTTATTTGCATTCATCGCCAACTTTGACAACTAATGTATATGATATGCTCCTTTGTTCCCTATATTTGCACTGGTGGCGAACTTTGATGCCTAGATGTAATATCTGTAATAGCCATGATAGCCTAGCGTAGCTTGCTTATTTATTTCCTTATTGTCTTGTTTATTTGTTTGCTTGTAGTCAGGGAAGTTCTTTTTCCACGGTTTGCTAGTGGCCGCAATAACCTATTTTTTAAAACTAGGCCACAATAACCATGGGCTGCATATTTACTGTAGTTACCATGGGCCCCCTACGGGCCGAAGAAACAATGGGCCTTCTATGGGCCGTAGAATCAATGGGCCTTCTACGGGTTGTAGCATCAATGGGCCTTCTACGGGTCGTATGATCGATCGGCCAAACATGGGCCAATAACAGATCGCAATATCGGTCGTAAATGGGCTAGATTTGGAATCGTCCGTTCATGGGCCGACCATAACGGGCCGTCGTTAATCAGCCGTATTTGATGATGCTATGAAAACGGCCCAACGGATTAACGGGCCGCAAACGGGCCGATTGTAACCATGGGCTGAAATTGGCCCACAAGCAGAAAAGACCAGTAATAGGCCGTAAGTAACCAAATGCTGGAAATGAGCCCAAGAATAGATGGGCCCTGAGAAGGCCGAAAGATAACACGGGTTGGAAACGGCCCAATGGAATAATGGGTCATTAATTGGTATAAAGCGGTACACTATTCATTACGGACCAGATTCACCACGGGCCATTAATGGGCCAAGAGTTACAAAGGGCCTCCTATGGGCCAAAAGACATCATGGGCCATACATGGGCCGGAAGTTACAATGTGCTGGAATCATATTGGACGGCCCAGATGAAGCACTAGGCTTAATTCTGATAGGCCATAATGGGTCGTGAGTTAGCGGGCCATAAATGGGCTATATACAAACAGGTCGTTAACAGGGTTTCCATGGGCAGGCCTGTTACCTTTTGACCAAGTCAAACGGGCCGGCATTTTCACCGGAATGGGCCTCTGTTGGGCCATGCCACGTGTTGACGTTTCATAGGCGCCTCTTGTCCAATGAGTGGATGACATCTGTCCCAACGGTGAGCCAACACGTGTTTCCTCCGGCTAATGAGAATTCTACGCGTGGAAAATCCTCATTGGTCCGGGTTGTTAACGGGTTATCGAATCCAAAACCAAACCCCATAGCTTAACGGCGACCCGTTATGGTGGATGCCACATGTTGGTTACCCTTGACGAAAACACTTCCATGACGCGCCATCTATCGTCATGGAAGTGGACACTTCCGTGATGATAACTTTGGTAATGTCATGGAACACTTCTACGACAGTACGGGTATGACTATCTTGATTTTGTCACAAAATCGTCATGGATGTACATACATGACAGAAAACACGACCTACTAATACGTCTCCAATGTATCTATAACTTTTTTATTGTTCCATGTTGTTATATTATCAATCTTGGATGTATTACAATCATTTATAGTCATTTTATATCATTTTTTGGTACTAATCTTTTGACATAGTGCCAAGTGCGAGTTGATGTTTATTCCATGTTTTTTACATCGCAGAAAATCAATATCAAACGGAGTCCAAATGCCCAACTCTTTACGGAGGATTTTTATGGTCCAGAAGGAACACAACGAGCCCTAGCTACGCCTAGGGGCTGCCCAGAGGGGGCACAACCCACCAGGGCGCGCCAGGAGGCCCAGGCACGCCCTGGTGGGTTGTGCCCCCCGGACTACCTCTTTGCTCTGTAAATATCCCAATATTCCAAAAACCCTAAGAACGTCAACGAAATATTCATCCAGCCGCCGTAGAGTCCAGAACCACCAGATCAAATCTAGACACCATCTCGGATGGGGTTCACCGCCTCCATTGGTGCCTCACCGATGATGCGTGACTAGTTCTTTGTAGACCTTCTAGTCCGTCGTTAGTAGCTAGATGGCTTTCTCTCTCTCACTGGATTCTCAATACAATGGTCTCTTAGAGATCCATATGATGTAACTCTTTTGTGTTGTGTTTGTTGGGATCTGATGAACTTTGAGTTTATGACCAGTTATATCTTTTTATATCCATGAAAGTTATTTGAGCTTTGATCTCTTATATCCATGATTTCTTATAGCCTCGTATTTCTTCTCCGATATTTGGGTTTTGTTTTGCCAACTTGATCTATTTATCTTGCAATGGGAAGAGGTGCTTTGTAGTGGGTTCGATCTTACGATGCTTGATCCCAGTGACAAAAAGGGAACCGACACGTATGTATCGTTGCTACTAAGGATGAAACGACGGGGTCTATCTCTACATAGACAGATCTTGTCTACATCATGTCATCATTCTTATTGCATCACTCCGTTTCTCCATGAACTTAATACACTAGATGCATGCTGGATAGCGGTCGATGTGTCAGTCTACTAGTTTTCGACGTGATTCCTATATAATGATCAGTGTCTGGATATCATCATGATTATTTGAATTTCTATCAATTGCCCAACAGTAATTTGTTCTCCCACCGTTTGCTATTTTTCTCGAGAGAAGCCACTAGCGAAACCTACGGCCCCCGGGTCTTCTTTGTCTTTTATTTGCCTTTGCGATCTACTTTTCTCTTGCATTTATTTTCAAATCTACTAAACCAAAAATACAAAAATACCTTGCTGCAATTTTCTTTATTTATTTTATCTGGTGTTCGATCTATCAATTTTCTTCAAAACTTTATCCCATCTGCGCACCGTTCTGGCGCTGTTACCCGAAAGGGATTGACAACCATTTAACACGTAGGGTTGCGAGTGGTTGTTATTTGTGTGCAGGGGCTGTTTACGATGTGTTGCTTGGTTCTCCTACTGGTTCGATAACCTTGGTTTCATATTTGAGGGAAATACCTTCCGCCGTTGTGCTGCATCATCCCTTCCTCTTTGGGGAAATACCGATGTAGCTTCAAGCGACATCAAAAGGAATTTCCGGCATCGTTGCTGGGGAGGATCTTCAACATATACCAGGTTCCTAATCACAAATCTCATCTCCTCGCAATTTACATTATTTGCCATTTCCCTCTCGTTTTCCTCTCCCCCACTTCACAAAAATTTGTCGTTTTATTCACTTCTCCTTTTCGTCTGCCATTTTCTTCCGGATCTTTTTTGTGTGCAATCTTGTTTGCCATTATGGATAGCTCTTCCTCTATTTCTTGCACTCCCGAGAACGAGGTTCTCAACTTTAAACAAAGGGGAGGAGAAAATTTAAAAGATGCTTGGTATAGGATTTGCAATGCTCATAATAGATCTATCCTTAAGCAATCTACTGTTGTTCTTCTTCATTGCTTTTATGTTGGCATCACCACTTTGTATAGATTCATCCTTGATACGATTACCGGTGGAAATTTCTTGATGTGTCCCTCTGTTGATGCTTTCAATGCTTTGGGAAATTTAGTGGGCTCACCACCTCTTATGATTAATGAAACAACTTTGACTCTTGAGCATGTTATGGAAAGATTAGATGCCACTGAAAAGAAAATGTTCATCAAAGACCATATTGAAATTATAGATAAAAAGATGCATAATTTTGCCACCAAGATTGGGTCAAGAGTGGGAGAAATTTTTAAGTTGGTAAAAGAAAAGGGTACTATAATCCATGAAAGAATAGAAGAAAGCCCGTCTTGATAAATTAGAAGAAATCTTTAGTAATCTAAGCACGGCTTTTGCTTCCGCTAAAACTACCAAAAAAACTCCCATGAAAATTGGCAAAGCTTCCAAGAACAAGGGTGCAACTTCTAGTAGTGGTAATAAAGAAGATCTTAAGATGATTAGTATTCACCCTGATTTTGTTGAAGTGATAAGAGATCCTTTCTGAAAGAATGAATTCTTTCAATTTATTCCTAGGAGTGTTGCTATTGAAGATCTTTATGCTAAATCTCTCAAGGATCCTAAGTGTTTGATTGAAGAATTGGACAAAGATGACAAAACTTAGATCCTTGCTTTATGCCTAGCTAAGGGCGTAAAACTATAGCGCTTGTTGGGAGATAACCCAATGAATAAATTTTATTTTTGCTTTTTGCTTTCTATTCTTGAGTGTGAGAACAATTATGATACTGTTATGATTGTGTTTTTTGTGTTTTAATTAGTGTTTGTGCCAAGTAGAACCGATAGGATCTTCTTGGGTGATAGTTGTTTGATCTTGATGAGAAAGACAGAAACTTTGCGCTCACGAAAATAATTCCCATTTTTTATCAGAAAGAGCTTTTGCCCTGATTCTTTTTGCATAAGATTAATATACAATTTTCTCAGGTCTCACTATCTTTTCAGAAGTTGTGGAGTTCCAGAAGTTATCGACAAAGTCAGACTACTACAGACTATTATGTTTTGACAGATTCTGTTTTGTTTGTGTTGTGTGCTTATTTTGATGGCTCTATGGTTTTCTTTGATGAGTTTTTGCCATAGAAAAGTTGGAATACAGTAGATATAATACAAAAACAAAATATGATTTGGTTTGAAACAGTACTTATAGTAGTGGTTTGCTTTCTTACACTAACGGATCTTACGGAGGTTTTGTTGAGTTTTGTGCGATTGAAGTTTTCAAATTTTGGGTTATCTTACGATGGATGAAGGAAGGATAGAAGAGCATAAGCTTGGGGATGCCCCGGCATCCCAAGCTATTATCCAAAAATGAGCAACCAACTAAGCTTAGGGATGCCCCCGAGTGGCATCCCCTCTTTCTTCTAATGACCATCGGTATTTTACTCGAAACTATATTTTTATTCATCACATAATATGTGTTTTACTTGGAACATCTTGTATGATATGAGTATTTTCTTGTTTTATTTTGTGTTTTAAGTCATCAATCCTTTCTGGACACACCTATTTGAGAGAGCCAAAATTATGTCATGACTTGTTAGAATTGCTCTCTATGCTTCACTTAAATTTTTATGAGCAATGGACTTGCTCTAGTGCTTCACTTAGATCTTTTCGAGCACGATGTGTTGTAGTATTTTTGAAGAAATGCTCTATTGCTTAACTTAGAATTATCTGAGAATTAGTAAAATTTTCAAGAAATTCTCTCTCACTTCACTTAAATTAATTTGAGAGAAAGAAAAAAAAATTATGCTCATGATCTTCACTTATATTTGTTTGATCTCATGGAAAGCAACACATGAAAAATAGTCCCAAAGTGATAGATATCCAAGAAGGATATAATAAAAACTTTCATGAAGATCATTGGACAAAATAAACTTGATTCTTAGTAATAGTTTTGAGATATGATGATGTGATATGTGAGTTATGTTGATGAGTAATTATGCTTTATTAAGAATATTGGTATTAAGGTTTGTGATTCCCTATGCAAGTACGAAAGTAAATAGTCATGCAATGAAGTTATATCCTACTTGTGGTGCATTATTCGGTGTTATTTATGCTTAATGCTTGCTTATTAGATTATCCATTTCTTGGTTGGTCGCTTCTCAATCTTTAGCTAGCCTTCATTTTGCACTAAGTATGATCTCTACTTGTGCATCAAAAACCCTTAAACAAGTTTTTCCACATTAGTCCACTATATCTACCTATATGCGGTATTCTTTTGCCGTTCTAAGAAAATTTGCATGTGCCATCTCTAATTTTCAAAATAAACTTCTCTTTTGTGTGTTTGTTTTGCTCGTGGAGCGGTGAGGGGTGGCTAATATTTTCCATGCTAGATGTGTTATTCTCACGATGAGTGTTTATTCACTTGTCACTGCACGAGAGTAAGGCAAAGGTGGGATGCCCCGTCCCGAAATGCAAAAAAGAATGAATTTAATTTATGTTGTCAAATAATATATTCCTTGGAAAGTTTTACTATGGAGGGAAACCATGGATATGGCTAGCCATGGAAAGTGGAAGTATGGTGGAAAAAGGAATAAACTTTATTTTGTATTTGGGAACCGCCTATGATATATCTAGCATGAAATTGTTGGGAACTCTAAGTCGTTTTTGTTGGTGGGATGGATACACCTCCCAAAATGTTTTTATCTCTAAGTTTTTCGCTTTGAGCTCTGGCACCTCTACAAATCCCTACATCCCTCTGTGAAGGGCCTTTCTTTTACTTGTTGAATTTTTATTTTTGAATTTCAGTCTCCATCTTCTCTTACGAAAGCACCAACTAGAATGCAATATAATCGTACTTAAGTATAGGGTGTAACTAATATTCGAGTGTGTTTCATGAATGGATCAATGGTTGAGCATGATGGGCTAGGGTATTTTGAAAGACATGGTTGCTTGTTGATATGCTTGAGTATCTAAATTATCATGTCAAAACTAGAATATTTCTTTGAACAACTAAAAGTCCAAATGTCCATGTTATAAAGAAAAGAAATGTGATATGACATGTTAGGCAGCATTCCACATCAAAAATTTTGTTTTATCACTTACCTACTCGAGGACGAGTAGGAGTTAAGCTTGGGGATGCTGATACGTCTACAACGTATCTATAATTTTTTTATTATTTCATGCTGTTATATTAGCAATCTTGGGTGTTTTACAATCATTTATAGTCATTTTATATCATTTTTTGGTACTAATCTTTTGACATAGTGCCAAGTGCCAGTTGCTGTTTTTTCCATGTTTTTTACATGCCATAAAGTCAATATCGGACGGACTCCAAATGCCCCGGAACTTTACGGAGAAATTTCATGGGCCAAAAGGAACACAACGGGCCCTGGCTGCGCCTGGGGGTGTCCCGAGGGGGGCACAACCCACCATGGCACGCCAGGAGGCCCGAGCGCGCCCTGGTGGGTTGTGCCCACCTATGGTGCCCCCCCCGGGCAACCTCTTTGCTCTATAAATACCCCAATATTCCCGAAATCCTAAGAACGTCGACGAAATATTCATCCAGCCGCCGCAGAGTCCAGAACCACTAGATCCAATCTAGACAACGTCTCGGATGGGGTTCACCACCTCCATTGGTGCCTCTCCGATGATGCGTGAGTAGTTCTTTGTAGACCTTCGGGTCCATAGTTAGTAGCTAGATGGCTTTATCTCTCTCGCTGGATTCTCAATACAATGGTCTCTTGGAGATCCATATGATGTAACTCTTTTGCGGTGTGTTTGTTGGGATCTGATGGTTCTGGACTCTGCGGCGGCTAGATTGGGATAGCAATTTTTAAGGTCCCCCCGAGTTCGAAATGATATTTACCTTGGAGGTACATGGTTTGCAATTTTTTTATACTGTCATTAGTTAATAATTCCAGTTACCTTCAAACTTTTGTATTTGGTTTAATGCTCATGCACAGCTAGTATACCAATGCTGAAACTTGTTACCTTTACATTTTGTATTGTTAATTCTTATAGAAATCTTCCAGTGCTAGAGTTTATTGAAATTTGTTTAGTAAAACCATTATATTGTACCATGTATTAAACTAACTACTCTACTGTTGCACTAGCCACTGGATTAGTGTATATTTGTAGTATTCGAATGGTGTTGCATTAGCGTATGGACATAAATAAAGTGTGGCAAGCTTTCCCACATATGTGCTCAAGAAAACTACTACTTGTTTTTCTAAATACTAGACGTTTCGGTACTTTAAATTGAACCACGAAAACGTCTTATATTAAGGAACAGAGGGTGTAGAGTTCACTCAAATTATCCCGGTAAAGCTAGTCACACCTTTGTTAAAATTAATGTTCATTATCTTATCGGAGGAGGTATGTATGTTTGTCTCTAATGCCTGTCGACTACATACCTGACATCATGATGTAATGTTAAGTCATTTCCTTTTGTATAGTGTCACTGAATTGTCAAGGCGGTGATGGCATTTTATTTTAGTTGAACTGCACAAAATATGCTTAAAAGAAGAGGAAAGGTCAGGATTGGCTCAATTTTTCAGAAAAAACTATGTATGCCTTCCTGACATCAGCCAATGTTGCTTTATTTATTCCTTGAAACAGGTGGTTAGAAACAGTCTTGATACATTTTCCCATTAATAAATTGGAATGCTTATATTTGTGAGTCTATGCTTCAACTAGTGCCACTTTTATAGTAATCACACTTTCAATATCTATGCAAACAGGGATGCTCGATTTTAGTGGAACTGCACAAAAAGTCCAACTGGTTCAACATTAGGAGCATGTTTTTTTCCAAACCTTTATATCCAATTGGTGGCATTATGAGTTGTTCATTACGAAGGTACATGGTTTGCTACTATCTTGCTACTCTTTTTGTACTGTCATTAGATAGTAATACTAGTGGTTTGCATGTGAATTTATTGGCAGGGTGGACCTACATTGGATGTGCGGGATAGGATTCAATGATTAGATGCTCAATTTCGGTTGTATCGATTTCACCTCTTCCATCACTGCTAACATGGATATCCTTGGTTTGATGAACAATAGGCGCTATATTTCTGCTCTGAACCAGCAAATCAATTAAGTATGAAATTGTCCAGGGCAAAACATAACTGTATCAGATTGTCCAGTACTGAACATGACAGATGCTAAGCGGAAGAGACATGTTTAAACCGAAAATACATGGTGTGGTATATGTTTACTAGCTGCTTGATATTTGTGCCGACAGAGATGTCTGCCCGTTGCTATTTGGCAAACAAACAAAGTATTCACAATTTTGGTTGAACTGCACAAGAGAATAGTATAGTCACTGCATGCAGTGCCATTTGAAAATAGACACATAAAGATTGGATAGTCACTTCATAGACTGCAGAAAAGTAGTACTGTACTATTTATTGGCCAACACTAGGTGCTTCATTGCTTTTTTCTGATTATACAATGGGCATCATTTTGCCTAAGTTAAAGTTTGTATTCCGAAAATAGTCTCGCGGTGTGATCAAGAGAAGACCAAATCATATTGCAGTGGATGTTCCTCCATCATGTATGGTTCATTCTCATGGTTCCAGCTGTTGGTGAAACCACTTACGTTTGCAAGAGGAATTGTAGACTTCACAAACAAATTTGTCTTTCAGCCTGTACTGAATGTTGGCCAAGAGAAGCATCCATGTTAGTAGGAAGAACAGATGTTTTTTCCAGATCATTGCTTTTGGAGCTACATATTTGTATATGGTCTGTGAATCATTGAGATGCATTAACATGTTGATCTTATGTATGGGAATCGTACTAGTTAGTCTTAGTTGCGACGCAAGATCCGAAGTGGCTGATCTTTGCTTTTGGAGCTACATATTTGTATATGATCTGTGAATCATTGAGATGCATTAACAGTTATTTATTTCCGGTCGCTCAGTGTTTACAAGTTGCCGATCGATCACTAGCTAGCCTACTAATGCGCTCCTGGCAGTTTTATTTGCGACGCAAGATACGAAGTGGCAGTTTTTTGAATAAAAATGCCTACCTCTGAAGAAACTGACAAGCTACACTATCCTACCTACTCGATCCTACACGGATAAATAGCGGATCATGCACATACTACCTCCTTTCCGGTTTGCAGGGCTCAATTCAAGAAACGACCTACTCTATCCTACATGAATAAATAGCAGATCACGCACGTACTACCTCCTTTCCGGTTTGTAGGGCATAATCCAAACCTCTCACCAACCAAGGTACTCCCTCCGTCCGGGCTTATTAGTCCCGTGAGCAAAGCAGCAAGACCAACGCATGGCAATAATTAACGACATGCAGAAGTTTAAGCCTAATTAATTCCAGCGGTTTAAGTGGCTGCATGCGTGCCCTTGGCTGCGACTCATTGCATGCTGCTCCGCATACTGGCTGCGAGCGATTCTGAGTGCCTGCATGCAGCCGGCCGTAATTAAGTCAGCTAACTGATGCAAAAAAGATGCGCTTTAATTGTTGCGGGCTTTTTAAATCCGTGGAATCATTATTGACAACGAGGGAGATGATTCAAGTGCACTCCTTTGACCGCTATGCCGGCGTACGACCCAGACGGGACGGGGCGACATAGTCATAATTTTAGTTTCTCTAGTTTTCCACGGCAAGTTGGCGCGCTAAGCCATGATGCATTGAATTCCGATGACCGTCGCGCTACCTTTCGCCAATAAGTATTGTTTCCCGGCCTTCTCCGGTGGCACCGTGACCCAACTCACCATATCCTCATAATCCCCCACCGGCCCGACGTCGCTCGCCATGTCCGCCATGCCCCCGCCTGTCCGCGGTAGGCGACGCCGTAGGCTGTCACCGCCGGAACTAGTGTTCGGTTTTTCACCGGAAGGAAGATGGAGGGAGGAGGCATTCTATCTGTCTTTAGATGGCAATGCGGAGATCGAGGAGTTGTTGGAGCGCGACCGCCTGGCGGAGGAGCAGGAGCTGTTGGAGCACGACCGCCTGGCGGAGGAGCAGTGTATCGCCGATTTGCACCGTCAGCGGGACATGGAGCAGCAGCTCACCACCGCTCTGAGTCGCGAGTAGAGCGCACGCAACTGGGCCGACTACGTGGAGGCCGGTGCCCGACAAATAGCCCTGGAGGCTGTTGGGCATGCACGTGTTCACGACGCCGATTTTTTCTACCAGCTCGTCAAGTGGGTTTCCCGCTTGTAAGCCGAAGCTTCGGTGGACCACGCCAGCATGGAAAGGGCTAACGCGTGCGAGCAACGCGCCCTATCGCACCTCTTGCAAGTCCGAGGCGAGGCGCAGGACGCCGGTGCCGGCATTTAGCGTGTACCACAGATGGCGGCTGGCATCATCTAGTTAGCTAAGAGTAAGTTAGTACTTGTACGCTACTAGAGTATTAGTGGGAGTAGATAGTTAACTTGGCTATGATGGTTGTCAACGTGGAAGTTGAGTACTCTATATGTGGATCAGAATTGTTACTTTGCTCTGAATGTTGAACTTTCCGTTTAAACGTATGGAATGGGCTGTTATTTTTTTAAATGGTTTGTATTTGTCCTCCACGGGTTTAGAGGCTGACTTGTGGGCCTACCAAGTTGACGCGTACACAATCAGGAGATGATTGTACGTGGAGAGGATGACACCAGGGACCCGCCAAGGTCATGGCAGAACGCAAGCAAGTGCCTCCTTATTTCAAGCCAATAAAAAATGGCTCCTCCTAGTGGATTTCTGACATCTGGGTCCCATGCCATTGTCAACGTAGTCAATAAACGAGAGAATTGCACAACGAGCGGCTGACACCATGGACCCAGCAGCTCGCCCAGTTATTTTTGTTTTGGGTTAATTTGATAAATGCCACTCCAAATCTGGTGTATCCGAGAAATGCCAGTGCAATTTCCAAACTTTGAAAAATACCATTTCATGCCATTTCTAGTGGCATTTTTCGAAGTCTAGAGTGGCATTTTTCAAAGTTTGCACATTGCAGTGGCGTTTTTCAAAGTTTGCAAAAATTGCAGTGGCATTTTTATGAATCGCCATATTTGGAGTGGCATTTATCGAGTTTGTTTTTTAGACGGAAGCAGGGTGTCAACTGGGCTGTGTGGGACACTCTGGCCTGTCTAGACAGCCTTTTCTTTTATGTTTACCACAGACAAGCCGAGTAGTTTTTTTTCTTTCTTAAAATGGCTAGCCCGGTTTTTTTGTGATTTGTCAAGTAAGTCGCTTTATCAGGCCTGTTGGGCTGCAAATCTTTCAAGACGAGGAGAGCTTCATTCGGCTGGCCGAGAAAATGGCCTATCAGTAATGAGAAATGGGCTATACATTTTTAAAACACATCAAACCGGCAATTAGTTTCAAATGTCTTTTTTTCATTTCGAGATTTTAAAGTGCATTGATTTTTATGCATGGACAATTTATTGGATTTTACATTGATATACATTTATTTTTAAAATCAGTCTAAATGTGACTCGAAATTTCGGGATTAAAACAGTTCAGACCGCACCGACATATGCAAAATTTCGTATAATTTTTTAACCGTGGCCACAATATGGGTTGTAATGCTAACAAAAAGAATATGGGCTCCAAAAAACCCGTAAGAATTAGCAAATGGGCTGTAAATTATTTGAAATAATGGCAGATGGCATGTATGTTGTTTTCCACATATTTGAGGCTTTCCCAAAAAAAAGGTTGACGCACAAGTAGTGACTGTTGGATGTCCATCCAACGGCCGTCGTGCTTCTTCAATATCTGCTCTTCCTGCTCTAGCCGCTCAAACAAGCGCCGGTAGGACTGCCTGCTCCCTCCTCCCCGCGGCCGCTGTGTTGCCGCGTAGGCCTCACCGCCCCACCGTACTCTCATCGCTGGCCTAGCCATCCCTCTACTCACCCACAATCCCACACCTGCTGTTATTCTTCGGCGACGGCAGACAAACCAGTAAACCCTCGTACAGTCCTATTCCCCTCCGTGTGGGAAACAACTGCCGAGTCTTCCCTGGCTCCGTGTCGTTCCCTTCCTAGGCTTCGCCGTCGTCCACCGCCCTGGTGCTCTCGGCGTGGTGTGGTCAACATGGTCAACGACCGACATGCATCTGAAGTGGACTGTACGTGGAGAGGCTGACAGCTGGGTCCACAGCCGCACGCAAGGAAATGCCTCCTTATTACGCGCAAAATAATGATTCCTCCACCTGACATCTGGGACCCACCGAAAGGGCCACTGTATTTCGCCAAAAAAAATGTTACCGCCGCTGACAGCTCGGACCCACCAGCTATATCTTCGCATGCAAGGAAGTGCCTCCTTATTACGCACAAAAAAATGAATACTCCCCCTGCTAGCTGGGACCCAGTATAGTGGGCCTACTAAGTTGACGGGGACGAAGGGCTTTGTCAACTTAGTCAATATGCACGATTCTTGCTCGACTAACCGTACGATGTCCATCCAACGGCCGTAGTGCTTCTTCAACCTCTGGTCTTCTTGCTCCAGCCGCCCAAAGCAGCGCCGGTCGTGCCGCCTGCTGCGGCCTCCCGTGGCCGGCTGTGCTGCCGCGGAGGCCTCACCGCCCCCATACTACTCCCACCGCTGGCCAGGCCATCCCTCCACTCCACTCACCCACACCCCCTGTTATTCTGCAGCGATGGTAGCGCAGCTGAACCAGTGAACCCTCGTACTCCTCTCCGGGTGGGCATCCACTGCGACGTCTTCCCAGGCTCCACATCGTCCCCTTCCTATGCCTCGCCGTAGTCCACCGCCATGGTGCTCTTGGCGCGGCATGGTCAATGTGGTCAACGACCGAATTCCATCGAAAGAGTACTGTACGTGGAGAGGCTGATAGCTGGGTCCACGACAGCCGCAAGGAAGTGCCTCCTTACTACGCAGAAAATAATTATTCCTCCACCTGACAGTAGGGACCCACCGGACGGGCCACCAGTATTTCACGAAAAAATGCTTCCCCCCTAACTGTTGGGACCCACCGTACGGGCCACTATATTACGCGAAAAAATATTCCCCCTGACTGATGGGACCCACTGGACGGACCATCGTATTTCGCGACAAAAATGTTCCCCCCGCTGTCAGCTCGGACCCACCGAAAGTGCCTCCTTATTACGCACAAAAAAATGAATAGTACCCCTGCTAGCTGGGACCCACCATGGTGGGAGGCTGACTTGTGGGCCTACTAAGTTGATTGGGACGGGGTCTTTGTCAACTTTAGTCAATATGAATGATTCTAGGTCCAGTGAACGTACGATGTCCATCCAACGGTCGTAGTCCTTCCTCAACCTCTGGTCTTCTTGCTCCAGCCGCCCAAAGCAGCGCCGGTCGTGCCACATGCTCCTGCCTCCCGTGGCCAGCTGTGATGCCGCGGAGGCCTCACCACCTCCTACTACTCCCACCACTGGCCAGGCCATCCCTCTACTCACCCACACCCCCTGTTATTCTGCGGCGACGACAGCCTCACACCACAGCCGGACTAGTGGACCCTCGTACTCCTCTCCGCATGGGCATCCACTGCCGCGTCTTCCCCGGCTCCACGTCGTCCCCTTCCTAGGCCTTGCCGTCGTCCACCGCCCTGGTGCTCTCGGCGCGGCGTGGTCAACATGGTCAAGGAACGACTTCCATCGGACGTGGACTATACATGGAGAGGCTGACAGCTGGGTCCACGGCCGCAGCAATGAAGTGCCTCCTTATGACGCGGAAAATAATAATTCCTCCACCTGACAGTAGGGACCCACCGGATGGGCCACCGTATTTTGTGAAAAAAAGTTTCCCCCTTGAATGCTGGGACCCACCAGCTACACCTTCGCACGGAAGGAAGTGCGTCCGGGCAAAAAAAACGATTCGCCCCCTGACTGCTGGGACCCACCAGCTACATCTTCGCACCCAATGAAGTGCGTCCGGGCAAAAAACCGATTCGCCCCCTGACTGTTGGGACCCGCCGGCTACATCTTCGCACGCAAGGAAGCGCCTGACAGTCGGGACCCACCTAGTCGAAGCGTATGTAGCATTGTTATTCTGGTCGCGAACGTGTACGTACATATATACTGGTCGATGTAGAGACGCACACGTGTCGTAGTAGAGGCGCGCCTGTGTCGTAGTAGAGGCGCGTACGTGTTGTAGTAGAGGCGCGCACGTAGCATGTGCATGTACGTATAGCGGCCAGTGTGCAAGAAAGAAAATACGGCCACGTATGTGTACATACAGGCGGTGTCTCGAACGCCTACTCGCGCATACATACGGCCAGGGCTCGTGTACATGGCTGGGTCGGAACGGAGAAACAGCGTCGTCGTCATGTTCATGGGGAGCCAACCGGCTGGGTCAGAATGAAATGCGTCGTCGTGTTCATCGGGAGGGCTTGGACGGAACAGGCGATGGAAACGAGGCCTGACGTACCGCAGAACGGAGGAAACGGCCTTGTGTTCGACCGGCCACGTTCGAAACGGGATCCTATTCATCGAGAGGGGTCTGGCATACCGCAAAATGGAGGAAACGGATCTCCTACGGTCGAAACGGGGGTCCTGTCGATCGGGAGGGGTGTGGCTGCTGCAAAACGGACGAAACGGACTTGTGTTGGAGCGCTTCGGTCGAGATGGGGGTGCTGCTGCAAAACGGACGAAACGGACTTGTGTTGGAGCGCTTCGGTCGAGACGGGGGTCCTGTTGATCGGGAGGGGTGTGGCATACCGCAAAACGGACGAA
>NC_041393.1:161884269-161919461 GCF_002162155.2 Triticum dicoccoides
AACGCTCACTATTCATCCAGAGAGGCAGCATCGATCAGCTTCAGTTAGCAGCAGTAGCGAAGGAATCGCTCGATCAGGTTTAGTTAACAGCCATCGATCGATCGCTCGGTTTCAATAACACGTAGCTCGCAGTGCAACCGCTCAGGTTCAGTTAGAGCCCAACGCCTCGATCAGGTTCAGTTAGAGCCAACGCCTCGCATACACGCACGTATGTGTACGAGAGAAACGCGCATCGCTCGGCCCCCGACCGCCCACCGTAACCGAGAACTCCCTGAAATTTTCCTCGCCCTCGCTTCCACCATGGTTTTTTCCGTCATGGACGGCCCAAAGAATATCATGCAGCTGCGTCTCTGGCCTGCCCAGGACGAAAAGCCCATTTTCTGTCATGATTTTTTGTCATAGAAGTAGGAGCCCACCACATCTATGGTGATACCGGGTTTTGTCACAATTATCGTCATAGGAGTGTCATATGTATGATAGAAAAAAATCAGTTCGGCCCAAAATGTCACGAATGTGTCTTTTTTTGTAGTGTATAGGCCCGGTTCTGTGTTCCCGAACTCCCGAACCCGCTGGAACAAAGAAAAAAAACAACGATTGACCATCCACCACCTCCTGTGATCCCCACCTCCCGCACTCCCTCGATCCCCACCTCCCACGCACCGACCCGTCGGCACCAGCCCCCGGAACCACCGCCGCCAGCACATGTAACCCCGCGCGCCACTCTGCCAGATCCCGCCATCACGCGACCTCTTGGCGCTGCCTCCCCCGCATCCTCCTGGCACCAGCGCCGCCGACTTGCCTCTGCCCGGCGCGCCGCTGCCCCCAAGCCTCCTCCGAGCGCGTAGCTGTCGGCGCCCCTGCCTGCTTCCGGCAGTGCGAGGCCACCGCCGCCGCACCTCCCCACCCCACCTCCTCCTGGCTCGCCGAGGACTCTGCCTCTTCCTATGAGAGGTCGGCACGTCGGGCCCCTGCCTACTTCCGGTGTGAGGCTCCTCCTGGCACGTCAGTGCTCCGCCGACCCTACCGTCCTCCGCCATGAGGCCGCAACTCTCCTTCCTCCCAGCGCACCGCCCTCCCTATCCGGCGCGAGGTCACCCCCGTCTTTCAAGGCCCGGTGGGTTTGGACTTCAGCGGCGGTGCCTTAACAAACAACTCGGGAGCATGGGGAGAGCTTAGAAAAACTCGCAAGCCCTCGCTTAGGCGAGCTCATCTGGTCACGTTGATCCCTCTGCACGTCACCGACCACGACGCCGCGATGAGGCTGAGATGCGCGTGCACTAAGAGAGAGCCCTTCTTTCTCAGGAACGGCACAACTTTGCCCCCAGGTCCAAAAAGTGACCTTCTCCACTCATGCATACTGACCATCCTCTATTAAAGAATGGAAACAAGAAGCTCAAAAATAAAATAACAAGAAGTTCAACTATTAAAATAGAGAACTTCAAAATTCATAAAAAAGGATTAAGAAAAAACAGATTAAAATGCATAAAAAACTCAAATATTTTCACGTAACCGAGAGAGGTTCAGGTTGATAACTGCCAAAAGTTCATGTACTACACGGTGTGAATTCTACACTAAAAAAGAATTGAAGAGCAAAGGCTAAAAGTTTTGTTGTTATAAGTTCAAGTCCTTCGTCGGAGAAAGTTAAAAAATTGTTGTGAGAGAGATTTGTACAAAACGAATATATTTGTGTAAAACTGACGATGGATGAGAAAATTAGAAACGAAATATGTCACAGAAGTTCAACTGGAAGCTGCAGGAAGTTCAACTACTACAGTGGATGAATTTCAGATAAAAAACTTTTAAAATCGTTGCGAGTATGAAAAAATGATCAACAAGGGAAAGTTGCATGTTTACAGCAGCTTTCCACCGGTATATCACTTGCTCAATTCCGGTGAGTGTTCCGGTGAGTGGATGGAGATCTACAGGCAAAAAAAGCACGTGAAAAATAGAGTGAAGTTCAGGTAGACATGCCGTGAAGTTCAAGTTCTTCACGAGGTGCATTTTTGAAGAATCTGTTTTGCGATAAAGGCAGAACGAATGATCCCGACATTTTCGAAATTACTTCAAAACGGCTAGGAATCAGAGAAAACCATCAACATGAAAAAGTTTCACATTTTCTGTAGCTATTGAACGGTATATTATTTGCCCCATTCCGGTAAAGTTTGTAGAAATTATGGCGAAAATACATGTTTAGACATTTTCACAATTGACTTAAAACAGAAAGGAACAGGGAAAAACAGTATATAACAAAAAAATCGCATTTACTCAAGCTTTCCAACGTCATATCATTTGCTGCATTCGCACGTCTTGTTAAAAAATTAGCTCAAAAATACAAACTCGGTGCAACTTGGACCATTTTCTAAATTACTTTTAAACCGTTCAAAATTAGAAAAAAACTATAAACATGGAAAAGTAGTGCATTTTCATAAGCTTTCCAACGCCATATCATTTGTCTAAATTGGATTAGCCGTTTAAAAATGACATCAAAAATACGAACTCGGCTGTTTGGTTTGTAAAATTTTACGATTTTCCAAATTCCTCTTTAACCATAGGGAATTAGAGAAAACTTTCAACATGTGGAAGAAGCGGTTTTGCAGCAGCTTTCCAACACCATATTATTTGCCTCATTCCGAAAAATGGTTTAGAAATATGATCAAAAATACGATTCACGTTTTTTGTATGAAGAAAAAATGGTTTTCAAAACTGCTCTTAAACCGCTTACATTTTGCCAAAAATTAAACTTGGGTCATGATGCTGGTGTCCATAGCTTTCCAATGGTATATTGCAAGCCCCATTTGGGCAATTTGGGCTGAAGTTCAACCTACCACAGGAGGAAGTTCAGGTCGAACAACTCAGACAGTAAAATTGCAACAGAGGCTTGTTTCATCACGACCCGAGAGCAAATCCGCCAATGAGCAAGATTCCTATTGAAAACGGGCATTTAGTTGCTAAAAACCGTTTATAAATTACACTTGCATCACATAGAACATGACTGACCCAAAAAATTGTGCAGGGAGACACAGTTGAGAACATAGCCCGAAGGTCGGGTTCCTACAGAGGGAAGTTAAGGCGTGTAACTCAGGAAGTTCATGTTGTGATCAAAATAATATTCTGATTCTGTGATCAGAATAGTGTTTATGTATAAATAGGACAGCACTATTCTAATCCTAGGATTAGAATAGTTATTTAGATCACGATCAACCCTATATAGGCCTGGTTTTGTGTTCCCGAACTCCCGAACCCGCTGGAACAAAGAAAAAACAACAATTGTCCGTCCCCCACCTCCCGTGATCCCCACCTCCCACACTTCCTCGATCCCCACCTCCCACCCACCGACCCGTCGGCACCAGCCCCTGAAACTGCCGCCGGCGGCGCATGTAACCCTGCGCGCCACTCTGCTAGATCCCCTCGTCGCGCGACCTCCTGGCGAGGCCTCCCCCGCATCCTCCTAGCACGAGCGCCGCCGACCTGCCTCCGCCCGGCACGCCGCTACCCCCAAGGCTCCTCCGGGCGCATGGCCATCGGCGCCCCTGCCTGCTTCCGGCGGCGCGAGGCCATCATCGCCGCACCTCCCCACCCCACTTCCTCTTAGCCCGCCGGCGAACCTGCCTCTTCCTATGCGAGGTCGACATGCCGGGCCCCTACCTACTTCCGGTGCAAGGCTCCTCCTGGCACGTCGGCGCTCCGCCGGCCCTACCTTCCTCCGCCATGAGGCCGCAGCTCTCCTTTCTCTTAGCGCACGGTTGTCCCTATCCGACGCGCGGTCGCCCTGTCTTTCAGGGCCTGGTGGGTTTGTACTTCAGCGGCGATGCCTTAACAAACAACTCAGGAGCACGGGGACAACTTAGAAAAACTCGGCGGCCCTCGCTTAAGCGAGCTCATCTGGTCACGTCGATCCCACTGCACGTCACCGACCACGATGCCACGATGAGGCTGAGATGTGCGTGCACTAAGAGAGAGCCCTTCTTTCCCAGGAACGGCACAACTTTGCCCCCAGGTCCAAAAGGTGACCTTCTCCACTAATGCATAGTGACCTTCCTCTATTGAAGAATGGAAACAAGAAGCTCAAAACTAAATTAATAAGAATTTCAACTATTAAAAATAGAGCGCTTCAAAATTCATAAAAAAGGATTTAGAAAAAACAGATTAAAAATTCATAAAAAAAACTCAAATAATTTCACGTAACCGAGAGAGGTTCAGGTTGATAACTGCCAGAAGTTCATGTACTACATGGTGTGAATTTTGTATTAAAAAAGAATAGAAGAGCAAAGGCTAAAAGTTTTGTTGTTATAAGTTCAAGTCCTTCGTCGGAGAAAGTTAAAAAATCATTGTGAGAGAGATTTGTACAAAAGGAATATATTTGTGTAACACTGACGATGGATGAGAAAATTACAAATGAAATTACATCACAGAAGTTCAACTGAAAACAGCAGGAATTCAACTACTACAATGGATGAATGTCAGATAAAACACTTTTAAAATCATTGCAAGTATGAAAAAACGATCAGCAAGGGAAAGTTGCATGTTTACAGCAGCTTTCCACCGGTATATCACTTGCTCAATTCCGGTGACTGTTCCGGTGAGTGGATGGAGATCTACGGACCAAAAAAGCACGTGAAAAACAGAGTGAAGTTCCGGTAGACATGTCGAGAAGTTCAAGTTCTTCACGAGGTGCATTTTCGAAGAATCTGTTTCGCGATAAAGGCAGAACAAATGATCCCGCCATTTTCAAAATTACTTGAAAACGGCTAGGAATCAGAGAAAACCATCAACATGAAAAAGTTTCGCATTTTCTGTAGCTTTTTAACGATATATTATTTGCCCCATTCCTGTAAAGTTTGTAGAAATTACAGCGAAAATACGTCTTTAGCCATTTTCACAATTACTTAAAACAGTAAGGAACTGGGACAAACAATATATAACAAAATGTTTCGCATTTACTCAAGCTTTCCAACGCCATATCATTTGCTGCATTCGGATGTCCGCTTAAAAAATTAGCTCGAAAATATAAACTCAGTGCAACTTGGACCGTTTTCTAAATTACTTTTAAAGAGTTCAAAATTAGAAAAAATATAAACATGAAAAAGTAGCGCATTTTTATAAGCTTTCCAAGGCCATATCATTTGCCTCAATTGGATTAGCCATTTAGAAATGACATAGAAAATACGAACTCGGTTGTTTGGTTTGTAAAATTTTACGATTTTCCAAATTCCTCTTTAACCATAGGGAATTAGAGAAAACTTTCAACATGTGGAAGAAGCGGTTTTGCAGCAGCTTTCCAACACCATATTATTTGCCTCATTTCGATAAACGGTTATAAATACGATCAAAAATATGATTCACGTTTTTTGTGTGAAGAAAAAACTTTTTTAAAACTGCTCCTAAACCACTTACATTTTGCCAAAAACTTAACCTGGGTCATGATATTGTTGTCCATATCTTTCCAACTATATCGCCAGCCCCATTTGTGCAATCTTGGCTGAAGTTCAACCTACCACAGGAGGAAGTTCAGGTCGAACAACTCAGACAGTAAAATTGCAACAGAGGCTTGTTTCATCACGACCCGAGAGCAAATCCGCCAATGAGCGAGATTCCTATTTAAAACGGGAATTTAGTTGCTAAAAACCGTTTATAGATTACACTTACATCACATAGACCATGACTGACCAAAAACATTCACGCGGGGAGACACAGTTGAGAAGATAGCCCGAAGGTCGGGTTCCTACAGAGGGAAGTTCAGCCGTGTAACTCAGGAAGTTCATATTGTGATCAAAATAATATTCCGATCCCATGATCAGAATAGTGTTTATGTGTGTGTGTGTGTGTGTGTCTATATATACCCCCTGAGGTCTTCACTCTAACTTGGCATGCTGATGTTGGTAATAGCATGCATATGGTGCCTTGCATTGCTTACTTTATACATCAAATATGTCATCTGCTTAGTTTAGACATGTTTTGTTTGAATTCCATCTGTTTAGTTTCTTCATCATATATGTGAATTATGCAATGCCATCTTGTTTAGCCAGGCATCATATATGTGAATTTTGCAATGCCATATTGCTTAGCTAGTCATCTTATATGTGAATTATATCAGGCCATCCTTTTTTTGCATTACGTATTACATTTGTCAACAATGTTAGTACATTCAACTACTCTTCGTGTGCATCAGCCATTTGACATGGTGATGGAAAATTCTAGAGAGAAAACAAGGTCTTCAGAGAAGACTATGCTATCTGACGAAGAGCATATCTCGATGGTTATGGATAGCTCCTCAGAGGAGGATTCAGAGAGAGATGACCAATCCTATTTCCCTCCTAGGGTGTATGCTCTTACTTGGCAGGGTTATGTTGCTCATATCATGCATATGGTGTCTTGCATTGCTATGTCATTTGATTAGTTTACACATGCTTTGTGTGAATGCCACCTGTTTAGTGTCTAATTACCATATATGTGAATTATGCAATGCCATCTTCTTTGCAAGACATTATATATGTGAATTATGCAATCCTATCTTGTTGCAAGGCAATATATATGTGAATTATGCAATGCCATGTTGTTTAGCCAATCATCATGTATGTGAATTATATCATGATATACTTTTTTTGTATTACGTGCTCCATTTGTCGACAATGTTTGTACATTCAACTACTCTTCCTGTGCATCAGCCATATGAAGCGGTGATGGAAGTATCTGGAGTGAAAACAAGGTATTCAGAGCAGACAATGCTACCTGCTGAAGTAGACATCTTGCTGGTTAGAGAGAGATCCTAGGAGGAGGATTCAGAGACTGATGACCAGTCCTATTTCCCCTCTGAGGTCTATGCTTAAACTTGGCAGGGTTATATTACTCATGTCATGCATGTTGTCTTGCATTGCTTAGGTTTTACATCATATATGTGATTGCCATCTGCATACTTGCTTACTGTATAAATCACATATTTGAATTATATCATGCCATCATGTTTACATATACAACATCTATCTAAATTATGGCATGCCAACCCATTTAATAAAGACAACATATAGTTATATCATCTCATCCTGTTTAGTCTTTACAGTCATCATATTTTGAATTATGTCATAATATCCGTGAATTATATCATGCTATCATGTTTCCATAGGCGGCATGTATGTGAGTTATGGAATGCCAACCTATTTAATAAACACATTATATAGTTATATCATGTCATCCTGTTTACATAGTCATCATATTTTGAAGTATGACTTTCCATATTTTTAGTTAGCCATCATATATGTGAAATTGTGTCATGCTATCCTATTTGGTTAGACAACATAAATATGAATTATTTCATGCCCTCTTTTATTCCCCATTATCCATTGCACCTGTCTACCATACAATGTTTGTACATTCAATTACTTTTCTTGTTTATCAGCCATTTGAATTGGAGAGGGTGATGGTCATATCTAAGGGAGTAACAACATGGTCTTCAGAAAATATAGTGCTACCAGTTGATGCAGATAGAACCACGGTTGTACTTTCCCAAGAAGAAGCCCCACCACACATAACCTAGACTCTCGCAGATTGTACACCTACCTAGTTGGACAGAGAACCAACTACACCCCTTCTAACCCCAACCCCAGCAGATAGTAACCCAGTTCCAGTTGACACAACACTATCTCCACCACAGAGTACCCAAACACGAGCAGTTAGTAAGGGAACTACGGTGCCCAAAGAACGAGGACCACCACTCCGAATCCCAACTCAATTCTTAAAGCAGAAGAAGAATTGTTCTCAGGTTAAGTTCTGTAGCTATGGTTCATACTCCTTTGCTCTTGCATCACTTTATTTACTCATACCAATTATTTTCAAATTTGAAGGATGGAATTGAAACTCCAATGGCGCAACAGGTATGTTTTAAACATGTTTCTTTAACTGGTTTGCTGTTGTAACTTGCTCTATGCTGATTTCAGTTTCAATTAAATAAACAGCTATGTTCTCATGTCATGCACATTACAAGTGTTGTTATTGCTCTGTAGTTTCCCACACTTATATTCTGTCTATTCTTCTTTGTCTTGAACAAATATTATTTGAGCTGTGTCTCTATCTTGATTTGCCAACAAAAACTAGAATGATATAGACCATAAGTGACCATGGTACATAGATATATGTTTGATTCATGATGTTATCCTGTCCACTTTACTACTAAACTGATTTACCAAAATGAGTTTCATATACAACATGGTAAACCTGTGATGTGTCTGCTTATTTCTCTTTTAGAATGTGGACAAAATATTGGAGAACAGTACCCGTTTATGCAATGGTAAAGGAAGTAATGCAGATGAGGTTCAAGATAGTGAGACATCTCTGTTGGTCTCCAAGAAAGATGATAAAAACTATCTTGACGACAGTGACAGAACACAAAAGTCATGTCTTGATGTGGTGTTTGAGTTACTGGCCACTACTGCTGGCACAAGCTCTTTGAACTTGCTGCCTGAATCAGTTCATCTTATTGAGTCTCAACTTCAAGTTGAAAGACATCGATCAGATGTGTTGCGGCAGGCAGCTGAAGGACTGAGGAAGTCCCTGCAGAATTCAGATGCATACTTTCTGGTGCAACAACAAGCGCTTATTTGCATTCATCGCCAACTTTGACAACCAGTGTATATGATATGCTCCTTTATTCCCATTATTTGCACTGGAGGCGAACTTTGATGCCTAGATGTAATATCTGTAATAGCCGTGATAGCCTAGCGTAGCTTGCTTATTTATTTCCTTGTTGTCTTGTTTATTTGTTTGCTTGTAGTCAGTGCAGTTCTTTTTCCGTGGTTTGCTAGTGGCCGCAATAACCTATTTTTTAAAACTAGGCCACAATAACCATGGGCTGCATATTTACTGTAGTTACCATGGGCCCCCTACGGGCCGTAGAAACAATGGGCCTTCTAAGGGCCAAAGAAACAATGGGCCTTCTACGGGCCGTAGAATCAATGGGCCTTCTACGGGTCGTAGCATCAATGGGCCTTCTACGGGCCGTATGATCGATCGGCCAAACATGGTCCAATAACAGACCGCAATATGGGTCGTAAACGGGCTAGATTTGGAATCGTCCGTTCATGGGCCGACCATAATGGGTCGTCGTTAATCGGCCATATTTGATGACGCTATGAAAATGGCCCAACGGATTAACGGGCCGCAAATGGGCCGATTGTAACCATGGGCTGAATTTGGCCCACAAGCAGAAAAGACCAGTAATGGGCCGTAAGTAACCAAATGCTGGAAATGAGCCCAAGAATAGGTGGGCCCAGAGAAGGCCGAAAGATAACATGGGTTGGAAACGACCCAATGGAATAATGGGTTGTTAATTGGTATAAAGCGGTACACTATTCATTACGGGCCAGATTCACCACGGGCCATTAATGGGCCAAGAGTTACAAAGGGCCTCATATGGGCCAAAAGACATCATGGGCCATACATGGGCCAGAAGTTACAATCTGCTGGAATCATATTGGACGGCCCAGATGAAGCTACTAGGCTTAATTCTGATAGGCTATAATGGGTCGTCAGTTAGCGGGCCATAAATGGCCTATATACAAACAGGTCGTTAACAGGATTTCCATGGGCAGGCCTGTTACCTTTTGACCAAGTCAAACAGGCCGACATTTTCACCGAATGGGCCTCTGTTGGGCCATGCCACGTGTCGACGTTTCATAGGCGCCTCCTGTCCAATGAGTGGATCACATCTATCCCAACGGTGAGCCAACACGTGTTTCCTCCGGCTAATGAGAATTTTACGCGTGGAAAATCCTCATTCGTCCGGGATGTTAACGGGTTATCGGATCCAAAACTGAACCCCATAGCTTAACGGCGACCCGTTATGGTGGATGCCACATGTCGGTTACCCTTGACGAAAACACTTCCATGACGCGCCATTTATCGTCATGGAAGTGGACACTTCCGTGATGACAACTTTGGTACTGTCATGGAACACTTCTACGACAGCACGGGTATGAGTATCTTGATTTTGTCACAAAATCGTCATGGATGTACATACATGACAGAAAACACGACCTACTGATACGTCTCCAACGTATCTATAATTTTTTTAGTGTTCCATGTTGTTATATTATCAATCTTGGATGTATTACAATCATTTATAGTCATTCTATATCATCTTTTGGTACTAATCTTTCGACATAGTGCCAAGTGCGAGTTCATGTTTATTCCATGTTTTTTACATCGCAGAAAATCAATATCAGACGGAGTCCAAATGCCCCGAAACTTTACGGATGATTTTTATGGGCCAGAAGGAACACAACGAGCCCTAGATGCTCCTAGGGGGTGCCCAGAGGGGGCACAACCCACCAGGGCACGCCAGGAGGCCAAGGCACGCCCTGGTGGGTTGTGCCCACCTCGGGTGCCCCCCGGACTACCTCTTTGCTCTGTAAATATCCCAATATTCCAGAAACCCTAAGAACGTCGATGAAATATTCATCCAGCCGCCGTAGAGTCCAAAACCACCAGATCAAATCTAGACACCATCTCGGATGGGGTTCACCACCTCCATTGGTGCCTCTCCGATGATGTGTGACTAGTTCTTTGTAGACCTTCGGATTCGTCGTTAGTAGCTAGGTGGCTTTCTCTCTCTCTCGCTGGATTCTCAATACAATGATCTCTTAGAGATCCATATGATGTAACTCTTTTGCGTTGTGTTTGTTGGGATCTGATGAACTTTGAGTTTATGACCAGTTATATCTTTTTATATCCATGAAAGTTATTTGAGCTTTGATCTCTTGTATGCATGATTGCTTATAGCCTCGTATTTCTTCTCCGATATTTGGGTTTTGTTTTGCCAACTTGATCTATTTATCTTGCAATGGGAAGAGGTGCTTTGTAGTGGGTTCGATCTTACGGTGCTTAATCCCAGTGACAAAAAGGGAACCGACACGTATGTATCGTTGCTACTAAGGATGAAATGATGGGGTCTATCTCTACATAGATAGATCTTGTCTACATCATGTCATCGTTCTTATTGCATCACTCCGTTTCTCCATGAACTTAATACACTAGATGCATGCTGGATAGCGGTCGATGTGCCAGTCTACTAGTTTTCGACGTGATTCCTATATACTGATCATGGGACAATTGCATTTTTACCCCTAGTTGGTTCCAACCCACGGCTTTTGCCCTTACTTTTCGAGCTTGCTCAGTTTTGCCCTTACTTTTTCCATCGAGGTCCCTCGAATGCCCTTTGACCGTTTGACCAAAACTTTGAAAATTCATAACTAATTCATACGAACTCAGAAAAATGCAAATAAGATATCAAAATGTTCAGATAAAAATTACCTTTATGGGCATATCATTTGCATCAGGAGAAAAGCATCATTTAAACTACCCGAGGTAATTAATGTTGTTAACATTATTAAAAATAAATAGGTATAAACAATATTTTTTCATGAATAAAAATTACATGCAAATGTAGGTGATGTTTTCTGAACATCCCGATAACTTATTTGCATTTTTCTGAGTTTGTATCAACTTGTTATGACTGTTCTAACGACTTTGACCATTATTTGGAAACTTCATAACAAGTTGATACGAACTCAGGAAAATGCAAATAAGGTATCAGGATGTTCGGAAAACATCACCTACATTTGCATAAAATTTTTATTCACGAAAAATATATTGTTTATACCTATTTATTTTTAATAATGTTAATAACATTAATTACCTCAGGTAGTTTAAACGATGCTTTTGTCCTGAATGCAAATGATATGCCCATAAAGGTAATGTTTATCTAAACATTTTGATATCTTATTTGCATTTTTCTGAGTTCATGTGAATTAGTTATGAATTTTCAAAGTTTTGGTCAAATGGTCGAAGGGCATTCGTGGGACCTCGATGGAAAAAGTAAGGGCGAAACTGAGCAAGCTCGAAAAGTAAGGGCAAACCCCATGGGTAGGAACCAACTAGGGGTAAAAGTGCAATTGTCCCAATGATCATTGTCTGGATATCATCATGATTATTTGAATTTCTATCAATTGCCCAACAGTAATTTGTTCTCCCACCGTTTGCTATTTTTCTCTAGAGAATCCACTAGCGAAACCTACGGGCCCCGGGTCTTCTTTCTCTTTTATTTGCCTTTGCGATCTACTTTTCTCTTGCATTTATTTTCAAATTTACTAAACCAAAAATACAAAAATACCTTGCTGCAATTTTCTTTATTTATTTTATCTGGCGTTCGATCTATCAATTTACTTCAAAACTTTATCCCATCTGCGCACCGTTCTGGCGCTATTACCCAAAAGGGATTGACAACCCTTTAACACGTAGGGTTGCGAGTGGTTGTTATTTGTGTGCAGGGGCTTTTTACAATGTGTTGCTTGGTTCTCCTACTGGTTCGATAACCTTGGTTTCATATTTGAGGGAAATACCTTCCGCCGTTGTGCTGCATTATCCCTTCTTCTTTGGGGAAATACCGACGTAGCCTCAAGCGACATCAAAAGGAATTTCCGGTGTCGTTGCTGGGGAGGATCTTCAACATATACCAGGTTACTAATCACAAATCTTATCTCCTCGCAATTTACATTATTTGCCATTTGCCTCTCGTTTTCCTCTCCCCACTTCACAAAAATTTGCCGTTTTATTCGCTTCTCCTTTTCGTTCGCTGTTTTCTTCCGGATCTTTTTTTGTGTGCAATCTTGTTTGCCGTTATGGATAGCTCTTCCTCTATTGCTTGCACTCCCGAGAACGAGGTTCTCAACTTTAAACAAAGGGGAGGAGAAAATTTAAAATATGCTTGGTATAGGATTTGCAATGCTCATAATAGATCTATCCTTAAGCAATCTACCGTTGTTCTTCTTCTTTGATTTTATGTTGGCATCACCACTTGGTATAGATTCATCCTTGATACGATTACCGGTGAAAATTTCTTGATGTGTCCCTCTGTTGATGCTTTTAATGCTTTGGGAAATATAGTGGGATCACCACCTCTTATGATTAATGAAACAACTTTGACTCTTGAGCATGTTATGGAAAGATTAGATGCTATTGAAAAGAAAATGCTCATCGAAGACCATATGGAAATTATAGATAAAAAGATGCATAATTTTGCCACCAAGATTGGGTCAAGAGTGGGAGAAATTTTTAAGTTGGTAAAAGAAAAGGGTACCATAATCCATGAAAGAATAGAAGAAAGCTCGTCTCAGATTGATAAATTAGAGGAAATATTTAGTAATCTAAGGACGGCTTTTGCTTCTACTAAAACTACCAAAAAAACTCCCATGAAAATTGGCAAAGCTACCAAGAACAAGGGTGCAACTTCTAGTAGTGGTAATAAAGAAGATCTTTAGATGATTAGTATTCACCCAGATTATGTTGAAGTGATAAGAGATCCTTTCTGCAAGAATGAATTCTTTCAATTTATTCCTAGGAGTATTGCTATTGAAGATCTTTATGCTAAATCTCTCAAGGATCCTAAGTGTTTGATTGAAGAATTGGACAAAGATGACAAAACTTAGATCCTTGCTTTATGGCTAGATAAGGGCGTAAAACTATAGCGCTTGTTGGGAGGCAACCCAATGAATAAATTTTATTTTTGCTTTTTGCTTTCTGTTCTTGAGTGTGAGAACAATTATGATACTGTTATGATTGCGTCTTTTGTGTTTTAATTAGTGTTTGTGCCAAGTAGAACCGATAGGATCTTCTTGGGTGATAGTTGTTTGATCTTGATGAGAAAAACAGAAACTTTGCGCTCACGAAAATAATTCTCATTTTTTATCAGAAAGAGCTTTTGCCCTGATTCTTTTTGCATAAGATTAATATACAATTTTCTCAGGTCGTACTATCTTTACAGAAGTTTTGGAGTTTCAGAAGTTATCGACAAAGTCAGACTGCTACAGACTGTTATGTTTTGACAGATTCTGTTTTGTTTGTGTTGTGTGCTTATTTTGATGGCTCTATGGTTTTCTTTGATGAGTTTTTGCCATAGAAAAGTTGGAATACAGTAGATATAATACAAAAACAAAATATGATTTGGTTTGAAACAGTACTTATAGTAGTGGTTTGCTTTATTACACTAACGGATCTTACGGAGGTTTTGTTGAGTTTTGTGCGATTGAAGTTTTCAAATTTTGGGTTATCTTACGATGGATGAAGGAAGGATAGAAGAGCCTAAGCTTGGGGATGCCCCGGCATCCCAAGATATTATCCAAATATGAGCAACCAACTAAGCTTAGGGATGCCCCCGAGTGGCATCCCCTCTTTCTTCTAATGACCATCGGTATTTTACTCGAAACTATATTTTTATTCATCACATAATATGTGTTTTGCTTGGAACATCTTGTATGATATGAGTATTTGCTTGTTTTATTTTGTGTTTTAAGTCATCAATCCTTGCTGGACACACCTATTTGAGAGAGCCAAAATTATGTCATGACTTGTTAGAATTGCTCTCTATGCTTCACTTAAATTTTTATGAGCAATGGACTTGCTCTAGTGCTTCACTTAGATCTTTTCGAGCACGATGTGTTGTAGTATTTTTGAAGAAATTCTCTATTGCTTAACTTAGAATTATCTGAGAATTAGTAAAATTTTCAAGAAATTCTCTCTCGCTTCACTTAAATTAATTTGAGAGAAAGAAAAAAAAATTATGCTCATGATCTTCACTTATATTTGTTTGATCTCATGGAAAGCAACACATGAAAAATAGTCCCAAAGTGATAGATATCCAAGAAGGATATAATAAAAACTTTCATGAAGATCATTGGACAAAACAAACTTGATTCTTAGTAATAGTTTTGATATATGATGATGTGATATGTGAGTTATGTTGATGAGTAATTATGCTTTATTAAGAATATTGGTGTTAAGGTTTGTGATTCCCTATGCAAGTACGAAAGTAAATAGTCATGCAATGAAGTTATATCCTACTTGTGGTGCATTATTCGGTGTTATTTATGCTTAATGCTTGCTTATTAGATTATCCATTTCTTGGTTGGTCGCTTCTCAATCTTTTGCTAGCCCTCATTTTGCACTAAGTATGATCTCTACTTGTGCATCCAAAAGCCTTAAACAAGTTTTGCCACATTAGTCCACCATATCTACCTATATGGGGTATTCTTTTGCCGTTCTAAGCAAATGTGCATGTGCCATCCCTAATTTTCAAAATAAACTTCTCTTTTGTGTGTTTGTTTTGCTCGCGGAGCGGTGAGGGGTGGCTAATATTTTCCATGCTAGATGTGTTATTCTCACGATGAGTGTTTATTCACTTGTCATTGCACGAGAGTAAGGCAAAGGTGGGATGCCCCGTCCCGAAATGCAAAAAAGAATGAATTTAATTTATGTGGTCAAATAATATATTCCTTGGAAAGTGTTACTATGGAGGGCAACCATGGATACAGCTAGCCATGGAAAGTGGAAGTATGGTGGAAAAAGGAATAAACTTTATTTTGTATTTGGGAACCGCCTATGATATATCTAGCATGAAACTGTTGGGAACTCTAAGTCGTTTTCGTTGGTGGGATGGATACACCTCCCAAAATGTTTTTATCTCTAAGTTTTTCGCTTTGAGCTCTGGCACCTCTACAAATCTCTACATCCCTCTGCGAAGGGTCGTTCTTTTACTTGATGCAATTTATATTTTTGAATTTCAGTCTCCATCTTCTCTACGAAAGCACCAACTAGAATGCAATATAATCGTACTTAAGTATAGGGTGTAACTAATATTCTCGTGTGTTTCATGAATGGATCAATGGTTGAGCATGATGGGCTAGGGATAACTTATTTTAGTGTTGGTATTTTGAAAGACATGGTTGCTTGTTGATATGCTTGAGTATCTAAATTATCATGTCAAAACTAGAATATTTCTTTGAACAACTAAAAGTCCAAATGTCCATGTTATAAAGAAAAGAAATATGATATGACATGTTAGGCAGCATTCCACATCAAAAATTTTGTTTTATCACTTACCTACTCGAGGATGAGTAGGAGTTAAGCTTGGGGATGCTGATACGTCTCCAACGTATCTATAAATTTTTATTGTTTCATGCTGTTATATTATCAATCTTGGGTATTTTACAATCATTTATAGTCATTTTACATCATTTTTTGGTACTAATCTTTTGACATAGTGCCAAGTGCCAGTTGCTGTTTTTCCATGTTTTTTACATCGCATAAAGTCAATATCGGACGGAGTCCAAATGCCCCGGAACTTTACGGAGAAATTTTATGGGCCAAAAGGAACATAACGGGCCCTGGCTGCGCCTGGGGGGTGTCCAGAGGGGGGCACAACCCACCATGGCATGCCAGGAGGCCCGGGCGCGCCCTGGTGGGTTGTGCCCACCTCTGGTGCCCCCCGGACCACCTATTTGCTCTATAAATACCCCAATATTCCAGAAACCCTAAGAACGTCGACGAAATATTCATCCAGCCGCCGCAGAGTCCAGAACCACTAGATCCAATCTAGACACCATCTCGGATGGGGTTCACCACCTCCATTGGTGCCTCTCCGATGATGCGTGAGTAGTTCTTTGTAGACCTTCGGGTCCGTAGTTAGTAGCTAGATGGCTTTATCTCTCTCGCTGGATTCTCAATACAATGGTATCTTGGAGATCCATATGATGTAACTCTTTTGCGGTGTGTTTGTTGGGATCTGATGAACTTTGAGTTTATGATCAGTTATATATTTTTATATCCATGAAAGTTATTTGAGTTTTTTGATCTCTTATATGCATGATTTCTTATATCCTCATATTTCTTCTCCGATATTTGGGTTTTGTTTGGCCAATTTGATCTATTTATATTGCAACGGGAAGAGGTGCTTTGTAGTGGGTTAGATCTTACAGTGCTTGATCCCAGTGACATCAAGGGAACTGACACGTATATATCCTTGCTACTAAGGATAAAATGATGGGTTCTATCTCTACATAGAAGATCTTGTCTACATCATGTCATCATTCTTATTGCATTACTCCATTTCTCCATGAACTTAATACACTAGATGCATGCTGGATAGCGGTCGATTTGTGGAGTAATAGTAGTAGATGCAGGCAGGAGTAGGTCTACTAAGAGCATCTCCAGCCGTTGGCCCCCCAGGAGGCACTAAAAATGCGCATGAGGGCGTACCAGCACTAAACCGCGTGCTAGGGGCGTGATGCTCCCCAGTCACCGCGCCCACATTTTTTTGAAAACAAAATCCGGCCCCACATTCTCACAAACAAGACGCAAATTTAACCAAACTTCAGCGAGTTCATCAAATATTTTACAAAACAAGAAAAAACACTACTAGACCCGCGGTCGCCCTCGTCGTTCCTTGCTGTCGGCCGCCCTGAAGCTCTACATGCTGAGGAACCTGTAGAACTGCGTGTAGTCGCCGCCGCCGTCGTCATCATCGTCCCCTCCTCCGCGATCGCCGTCCCTGCTGCTCCCCTGCCCAGGGTCGCCGAGGTGCGGCGGGTCGGACGGTCCGGGGGCGTCCTCGTCCTTGTCGCTGTCGAGGATCACCATGTCGTTCTCGTCCTCACGCCCACACTGGCGGGCGGCTATCTCCTGCAGGGCTCGGTGCTGCCGGACCATCTTGTCGCGAAGGTAGTCATCCCGCGCCCACTTTAGGGCGGCCTCATCGGAGAAGCCGGACCGAGCTATGGCCTCGTACTCCGTGGGGATGCCGGACTCCACCTTCGGCCTGACGAGCCGGGCAGAGGTAGGGGAGGACTCGGCGATGCGGACGCGGAAGATGCGGGTGCGACAGCTGATCGGCCCGTCCTAGCGCACCTGCTTGACAGGGAGGAGGGAGGGAGAGCCGGACGAGCGGGTGGACGAGGAGGAGGACGTCGGGTCCACGCCTCTCGGCGTCCACGAGATTCCACGCTGGCAGGAGAAGGTGGGGGAGCGGGTTACTCTAGCCTCGGCGTGTTGCCGCCCTCGATGTACTCGAGGATGACCTCCAGCTTGCGGCCGGGAATGCCCCACCATCAGTGGCGCCCGTAGGCGTTGAGCCTCCTAGAGGGGA
Organism: Triticum dicoccoides; assembly: GCF_002162155.2. Lineage (NCBI taxonomy): Eukaryota > Viridiplantae > Streptophyta > Magnoliopsida > Poales > Poaceae > Triticum > Triticum dicoccoides. The sequence goes on from NC_041393.1 coordinate 161,902,235, forward strand.
CGATGTCGTTGGTGCCTCGAGCTGCTCGCTGTGGCGACAACGGAAGTACGGCTCCCACTGCAAGTTGTTGGGGGTGTACCTCGGTCCTTCTGTCGCCGCCTGCGGCAGAGAGGCACGGATACAGGTGCTACCTCTTGAGCATGCGTTGCTTTTCCCTTGAAGAGGAAAGGGTGATGCAGCAAAGTAGCATAAGTATTTCCCTTAGTTTTTGAGAACCAAGGTATCAATCCAGTAGGAGACTACACGCAAGTCCCTTGTACCTGCACAAACAAGTAAGAACCTTGCAACCAACGCGATAAAGGGGTTGTCAATCCCTTCACTGCCACTTGCAAAAGTGAGATCTGATAGAGATAATAAGACAAATATTTTTGGTATTTTTATGATATAGATTGGAAAGTAAAGATTACAAAATAAACAGCAACAAAAATTGGCAAGTTGACGGGAAACTAATATGATGGAAGATAGACCCCGGGGGCCATAGGTTTCACTAGTGGCTTCTCTCAAGATAGCATAATTTATGGTGGGTGAACGAATTACTATCGAGCAATTGATAGAAAAGCGCATAGTTATGAGAATATCTAGGCATGATCATGTATATAGGCATCACGTCCGTGACAAGTAGACCGAAACGATTCTGCATCTACTACTATATATTACTCCACACATCGACCACTATCAAGTATGCCTCTAGAGTATTAAGTTCATAAGAACAGAGTAACACATTAGGCAAGATGACATGGTGTAGAGGGATAAAGTGAAGCAATATGATATAAACCCCATCTTTTTATCCTCGACGGCAACAATACAATACGTGCCTTGTTGCCCCTGTTGTCACTGGGGAAGGACACCGCAAGATTGAACCCAAATCTAAGCACTTCTCCCATTGCAAGAAAGATCAATCTAGTAGGCCAAAACAATCTGATAATTCGAAGAGACTTGCAAAGATAATTAAATCATGCATAAATGAATTCAGAGAAGAATCAAATATTGTTCATATATAATCTTGATCATAAACCCACAATTCATCGGATCTCGACAAACACACCGCCAAAAGAATTACATCGAATAGATCTCCAAGAGAATCGAGGAGAACTTTGTATTGAGATCCAAAGAGAGAGAAGAAGCCATCTAGCTAATAACTATGGACCCAAAGGTCTGTGGTAAACTACTCGCACATCATTAGAGAGGCTATGGTGTTGATGTAGAAGCCATCCGCGATTGATTCCCCCTAGGCGGAGCGCCGGAAAAGGCCCAAGATGGGATCTCGGGTACAGAAGGTTGCGTCGGTGGAAATAGGGTTTCATGGTGCTCTCATATGTTTTCAGGGTATATGAGTATATATAGGCGAAAGAAGTAGGTCGGTGGAGCCACGAGGGGCCCACGAGGGTGGAGGGCGCGCCTACCCCCCTGGGCACGCCTCCCTACCTCGTGGCCGCCTTGTTGCTTCCTTAGCATCCACTCCAAGTCTCCTGGATTGCGTTTGTTCCAAAAATAACTCTCCCGAAGGTTTCATTCCGTTTGGACTCCGTTTGATATTCCTTTTCTGCGAAACACTGAAATAGGCAAAAAAACAGCAGTTTGCACTAGGCCTTTGGTTAATAGGTTAGTCCCAAAAATAATATAAAAGTGCATACTAAGGCCCATTAAACATCCAAAATAGATAATATAATAGCATGGAACAATCAAAAATTATAGATACGTTGCACACGTATCTGTCGGTGTCAAAACCGGCGGATCTCGGGTAGGGGGTCCCAAACTGTGCGTCTAAGGCTAATGGTAATAGGACGCGGGGGACACGATGTTTACCCAGGTTCGGGCCCTCTTGATGGAGGTAATACCCTACTTCCTGCTTGATTGATCTTGATGATATGAGTATTACAAGAGTTGATCTACCACGAGATCGTAGAGGCTAAACCCTAGAAGCTAGCCTATGATTATGATTGTTGTTGTCCTACAGACTAAGCCCTCCAGTTTATATAGACACCACATGGGGCTAGGGTTACGCAGAGTCGGTTACAGAGAAGGAGATCTACATATCTGAATTGCCAAGCTTGCCTTCCACGCAAAGGAGAGTCCCACCCGGACACGGGACGAAGTCCTCAATCTTGTATCTTCATAATCCAACAGTCCTGTCAAAGTATATAGTCCGGCTGTCCGAGGACCCCCTAATCCAGGACTCCCTTAGTATCCCCTGAACCAGGCTTCAATGATGATGAGTCCGACGTGCAGATTGTCTTCGGCATTGCAAGGCGGGTTCCTTCTCCGAATACTCCATAGAAGATTTTGAACACAAGGATCGTGTCCGGCTCTGCAAAACAAATTCCACATACCACCATAGAGAGCACAATATTCCACAAATCTAATCTGCTGACAACTTTTCATAGCATGACATCATGCCACGACCCGGTCATTATTCGAACCGTTTTTCTCAACCTGCCACCGCACATATCGCGAGGCGGTTTTATTGGCGCGTCTTGTCGAAGTAGAGATCATGTCCCCTTATCACGGGATTCTCATCAATACGGGCGTGGGTAACCCAACCGCGCCATCAATCGTGGCACTTGGGGAATAAGAGAGTTTACCGGGAAAGTGGGGAGGCGCGGGATCTCTGTTGCCTTTATAAGGGGATAAGGACTCCCTTTTTCACCCATGCTACATATTGAGCTTGTGTTGGTTTTCCTTGAAGAGGAAAGGGTGATGCAGCAGTGGTAGCGTAAGTATTTCCCTTAGTTTTTGAGAACCAGGGTATCAATCCAGCAGGAGGCTCCTCAAAAGTCCCACGCACCTACACAAACAAACAAAGAACTCGCAACCAACGCAATAAAGGGGTTGTCAATCCCTTCACGGCCACTTGCGAAAGTGAGATCTGATAGAGATAGTATGATAAGATAAATATATTTTTGGTATTTTATAATATAGATTGGAAAAGTAAAGATGCAAATAAAAGTAGATGGAAAACTTATATGATAAAAGGTAGACCCGGGGGCCATAGGTTTCACTAGTGGCTTCTCTCAAGATAGCATAAGTATTACGGTGGGTGAACAAATTACTGTCGAGCAATTGATAGAAAAGAGAATAATTATGAGATTATCTAGGCATGATCATGTATATAGGCATCACGTCCGTGACAAGTAGACCGACTCCTGCTGCATCTACTACTATTACTCCACACATCGACCGCTATCCAGCATGCATCTAGAGTATTAAGTTCCTAAGAACAGAGTAACGCATTAAGAAAGATGACATGATATAGAGGGATAAACTCATGCAATATGATATAAACCCCATCTTTTTATCCTCGATGGCAACAATACAATACGTGCCTTGCAACCCCTATTGTCACTGGGTAAGGACACCGCAAGATTGAACCCAAAGCTAAGCACTTCTCCCATTACAAGAAAGATCAATCTAGTAGGCCAAACCAAATTGATAATTTGAAGAGACTTGCAAAGATAACTCAATCATACACAAAAGAATTCAGAGAAGATTCAAATATTTCTCATAGATAAACTTGATCATAAACCCACAATTCATCGGATCTCGATAAACACACTGCAAAAAGAGTTACATCGAATAGATCTCCACAAGAGAGGGGGAGAACATGGTATTGAGATCCAAAAATAGAGAAGAAGCCATCTAGATAATAACTATGGACCCAAAGGTCTGTGGTAAACTACTCACAACTCATCGGAGGGGCTATGGTGTTGATGTAGAAGCCCTCCATGGTCGACTCCCCCTCCGACGGAGCACCGGCGAAGGCTCCAAGATGAGATCTCATGGATACAGAAGGTTACGGCGGTGGAAATTGTTTTTCGTTGGCTCCCTAGATGTTTTCGGGGTACGTGGGTATATATAGGAGGAAGAAGTAGGTCGGTGGCCGCTCGAGGGGCCCATCAGACAAGGGGTGTGCCCTGTAGGGGTGGGCGCGCCATCCACCCTCGTGGCCACCTAGATCGCTTCTTGACTTGCACTTCAAGTCCTCTGGAGCACGCTCGTTCAAAAAATCATGCTCCCTAAGGTTTAATTCCGTTTGGACTCCGTTTGATATTCCTTTTCTTCGTAATACTGAAATAGGCAAAAAACAGCAATACGGGCTGGGCCTCCGGTTAGTAGGTTAGTCCCAAAAATGATATAAATATGTAAAATAAAGCCCATAAACATCCAAAAGGGGTAATATAATAGCATGGAATAATCAAAAATTATAGATACGTTGGAGACGTATCAAGCATCCCCAAGCTTAATTCCTGCTCGTCCTCGAGTAGGTAAATGATAAAAACAGAATTTTTGATGTGAAATGCTACCTAGCATAATTCTCAATGTAATTTTCTTTATTGTGGCATGAATGTTCAGATCCAAATGATTCAAAATAAAAGTTCATATTGACAAAAGAAATAGTAATACTTCAAGCATACTAATCAAAGCAATCATGTCTACTCAAAATAACATGGCTAGAGAAAGTTCATCCCTACAAAATCATATAGTTAGGCTATGCTTCATTTTCGTCACACAAAAAATGCTCCCAAATTCTACACCCCCGATGACAAGCCAAGCAATTGTTTCGTACTTAAATAATCTCAAACTTTTTCAACTTTCACGCAATACATGAGCGTGAGCCATGGATATAGCACTATGGGTGGAATAGAATATGATGATGGGGATTGTGTGGAGAAGACAAAAAAGGAGAAAGTATCACATTGATGAGGATAATCAACGGGCTATGGCGATGCCCATCAATTGATGTCAACATGAGGAGTAGGGATTGCCATGCAACGGATGCACTAGAGCTATAAATGAATGAAAGCTCAATAAAAGAAAATTAGTGGGTGTGCATCCAACTTGGTTGCTCATGAAGACCTAGGGCATTTGAGGAAGCCCATCGTAGGAATATACAAGCCAAGTTCTATAATGAAAAATTCCCACTAGTATATGAAAGTGACAACACATGAGACTCTCTATATGAAAAACATGGTGCTACTTTGAAGCACAATATATGAGACTCCCTATATGGAGGAGATGGTTCTACTTTGAAGCACACGTGTGGAAAAAGAGATAGTAACATTTGCCCCTTTTTATTTTCTTTTTTCCTTTTTTTCTTTTTTTTCTTTTTTCTTTTTTTCCTTTTTTGGGCCTTTTTTTTGCCTTTCTCTTTTTTTTCCTTTTTTTCTTTTTGGGGACAATGCTCTAATAATGATGATCATCACACTTTTATTGATTTACAACACATGAATTACAACTCGAAACTAGAACAAGATATGACTCTATATGAATGCCTCCGGCAGTGTACCGGGATGGTGCAATGAATCAAGAGTGACATGTATGAAAAATTATGCATGGTGGCCTTGCCACAAATACGATGTCAACTACATGATCATGCAATGGCAATATGACAAAAGTAATGCGTGTCATGATGATAAACAGAACGGTGGAAAGTTGCATGGCAATATATCTCGGAATGGCTATGGAAATGTCATAATAGGTAGGTATGGTGGCTGTTTTGAGGAAGATATAAGGAGGTTTATGTGTGATAGAGCGTGTCATATCACGGGGTTTGGATGCATCGGCGAAGTTTGCACCAACTCTCAAGGTGAGAAAGGGCAATGCACGGTACCAAAGAGGCTAGCAATGATGGAAAGGTAAAAGTGCGTATAATCCATGGACTCAACATTAGTTAAAAGAACTCATATACTTATTGCAAAAATTTAGAAGTCATCAAAAACCAAGCACTACGCGCATGCTCCTAGAGGATAGATTGGTAGGAAAAGACCATCGCTCGTCCCCGACCGCCACTCATAAGGATGCACAATCCAAGGACATCTCATGTTTCAAATTTGTTACACAACTTTAACCATACGTGCATGCTACGGACTTGCTAACTTCAACACAAGCATTCTTTAAATTCATAATCACCCAACTAGCATGACTTTAATATCACTACCTCCATATCTCAAAAAAATTATCAAGTATGAAATTGATCATAGCATCTAATTCACTTCCTATGATAGTTTTTATTATACCCAACTTGGATGCCCACCATTCTAGGACAAATTTTATAACCATAGCAAATACCATGCTGTTCTAAGAGAATCTCAAAATAATATAAGTGAAGCATGAGAGACTACCAATTTCTACAAAATTAAGCCACCCGTGCTCTAAAAGATATAAGTGAAGCACTAGAGCAAAAACTATCTAGCTCAAAAGATATAAGTGAAGCACATAGAGTATTCTAATAAATTTCAATCAAGTGGGCTTCTCCCAAAAGGTGTGTACAGCAAGGATGATAGTGTAAAACTAAAAATCAAATACTAATAACATACAAGATGCTCCAAGCAAAACATATATCATGTGGCGAATAAAAATATAGCTCCAAGTAAAGTTACCAATGAACGAAGACGAAAGAGGGGATGCCTTCCCGGGGCATCCCCAAGCTTAGGCTTTTCGCTACTCTTGAATATCTTGGGGTTCCATGGGAATCCCCAATCTTAGGCTTTTGCCACTCCTTATTCCATAGTCCATCAAATCTTTACCCAAAACTCGAAAACTTCACAACACAAAACTCAACAGGAAATCTCATAAGCTCCGTTAGTGAAAGAAAGAAAAACCACCACATAAGGTACTGTAATGAACTCATTCTTTATTTATATTGGTGTTAAACCTACTGTATTTCAAGTTCTCTATGGTTCATACCACTTAATACTAGCCATAGATGCATCAAAACAAGCAAACAACACACGAAAAATAGAATCTATCAAAAATAGAGCAGTCTGTAGCAATCTGTAACTAACGCAAACTTATGGGACTCTAAAAATCCTACCAAAATAGGAAGTCCTGGACAATTTGTCTATTGATCTACAGAAAAAAGAATCAACGCAAAAGCACGTTTCTGTGATTTAACAAAACTAATTTTGTGCGTGCAAAGTTTCTGTTTTTCAGCAGAATCAAATTAACTATCACCGTAGGTTATCCTATAGGTTCTACTTGGCACAAACACTAATTAAAACATAAAAACACATCTAAACAGAAGGTAGATGCAAAATTTATTACTAAACAGAAACAAAAACAATAAACACAAATAAAATTGGGTTGCCTCCCAACTAGCGCTATCGTTTAACGCCCCTACCTAGGCATAAAAGCGAAGATAGATCTAAGTAGTGCCATCTTTGGCACTCAATTCATAAGTAGCTCGCATGATAGATTCATCAGGTAATTTAATTTTATTTCAGGGAAAGTGCTCCATGTCCTTCCTTAATGTAAATTTGAATCTAATATTCCCTTCCTTCATATCAATAATCGCGCCAATCGTTCTGAGGAAAGGTCTACCAAGAATAACAGGGCAAGAAAGATTGCAATCTATATCAAGAACGATAAAATCTACGGGCACCAAATTTCTATTTGCAACAATGAGAACATCATTGATCCTTCCCATTGGCTTTTTAATGGTGGAATCCGCAAGGTGCAAATTTAAAGAGCAATCATCAAGATCATGGAAACCTAGAATATCACATAAAGTTTTCGGAATTGTGGAAACACTAGCACCCAAATCACACAAAGCATAACACTCATGATCTTTAATTTTAATCTTTATAGTAGGTTCCCACTCATCATTAAGTTTTCTAGGTATAGAAACTTCCAAATTAAGTTTTTCATCATAAGATTGCATCAAGGCATCAACAATATGTTTGGTAAAAGCTTTATTTTGACTATAAGCATGAGGAGAATTAACAACGGATTGCAACAAGGAAATACAACCTTCTAAAGAACAATTATCTTAATCAAATTCCTTGAAATCCAAGATGGTGGGTTCAATACTATTTAAAGTCATGACCTCTCCAATCCCACTTTTACCAAATTTAGCATCAAGATCTAAAAACTCCGAATTATTGGGATGCCTTCTAACTAAAGTTGACTCATCTCCAGTCCCATTATTATTAAGATTCATATTGCAAAACAAAGATCTAATAGGAGACACATCAATAACTTTAAGATCTACATCATTATTTTCATTGAAACTAGAAGAACACGCCTTTACAAAGCAATCTTTCTTAGCACGCAATCTAGCTGTTCTTTCCTTGCACTCATCAGTGGAAATTCTCATTGCTTTGAGAGACTCATTGATATCATGCTTAGGAGGAGTAGATCTAAGTTTAAGAGAATCAACATCAAGTGAAAGTCTATCAACGTTCCTAGCCAAATCATCAACTTTGAGCAATTTTTCTTCAAGCAAAGCATTAAAATTCTTTTGAGAGATCATAAATTCTTTCACACTATTCTCAAAATCAGAGGGCATCTTATTAAAATTACCATAAGAATTATTGTAGGAATTTCCATAATTATTAGGGGAATTACTAGGTAATGGTCTAGGATTAAAGTTTCCTCTATAAGCATTATTTCCAAAACTATTCCTACCAACAAAATTCACATCCATACATTCATTATTATTCTCAATCAAAGTAGACAAAGGCATATCATTGGGATCAAGAAGAGCATTCTTAGTAGCAAACAATTTCATAAGTTCATCCATCTTTCCACTCAAAACATTAATTTCTTCTATAGCCATAATATTATCAAGAAGTTTGGTAGCATCTCCTAAAGTGATTTCCATAAACATGCCTCCCGCGACCGAGTCTAAAAGATTTCTAGAAGCAAAGTTCAAACCGGCATAAAATTTTTGTATGATCATCCATAAATTCAAACCATGAGTAGGGCAATTGCGAATCATCAATTTCATTCTTTCCCAAGATTAGGCAACATGCTCATGATCAAGTTGTTTAAAATTCATAATATCATTCCTAAGAGTGATAATCTTAGCGGGAGGAAAATATTTAGAGATAAAATCATCTTCGCACTTGTTCCAAGAATCAATACAATTTTTAGGCAAAGACGAAAACCAAACTTGAGCACGATCTCTAAGTGAAAACGTAAATAACTTCAATTTAACAATATCATTATCTGTATCATCCTTCTTTTGCATATCACACAAATCAACAAAGTTGTTTTTATGGGTAGCGGCATCTTCACTAGGAAGGCCAGCGAATTGATCTTTCATAACAAGATTCAGCAAAGCAGTATTGATTTCAAAAGACTCAACATCATTAAGAGGAGCAATCGGAGTACTAAGTAAATCATTATTATTGGTATTGGATAAATCACACAATTTGGTATTATCTTGCGCCATGGCAACAAGTAATCCAACACACAAGCAAATAGAAAAAGGCAAGCGAAAGAGAGGAGAAGAGGATTGGGAAAGAGAGGGCAAATAAAACGGCAAAGGTGAAGTGGGGGAGAGGAAAACGAGAGGCAAATGGCAAATAATTTAAATGCGAGGAGATGAGTTTGTGATGGGTAGTTGGTATGTCTTGACTTGAGCGAAGACCTTCCCAGCAACGGTGCCAGAAATCCTTCTTGCTACGTCTTGAGCTTGCGTTGGTTTTCCTTGAAGAGGAAAGGGTGATGCAGCAATAGTAGCGTAAGTATTTCCCTCAGTTTTTGAGAACCAAGGTATCAATCCAGTAGGAGGCTCCTCAAAAGTCCCACGCACCTACACAAACAAACAAAGAACTCGCAACCAACGCAATAAAGGGGTTGTCAATCCCTTCACGACCACTTGCGAAAGTGAGATCTGATAGAGATAGTATGATAAGATAAACATATTTTTGGTATTTTATAATATAGATTGGAAAAGTAAAGATGAAAATAAAAGTAGATGGAAAACTTATATGATAAAAGGTAGACCCGGGGGCCATATGTTTCACTAGTGGCTTCTCTCAAGATAGCATAAGTATTACGGTGGGTGAACAAATTACTGTCGAGCAATTGATAGAAAAGAGAATAATTATGAGATTATCTAGGCATGATCATGTATATAGGCACCACGTCCGTGACAATTAGACCGACTCCTGCCTGCATCTACTACTATTACTCCACACATCGACCGCTATCCAGCATGCATCTAGAGTATTAAGTTCATAAGAACAAAGTAACGCATTAAGAAAGATGACATGATGTAGAGGGATAAACTCATGCAATATGATATAAACCCCATCTTTTTATCCTCGATGGCAACAATACAATACGTGCCTTGCAACCCTTATTGTCACTGGGTAAGGACACCACAAGATTGAACCCAAAGCTAAGCACTTCTCCCATTGCAAGAAAGATCAATCTAGTAGGCCAAACCAAACTGATAATTCGAAGAGACTTGCAAAGATAACTCAATCATACATAAAAGAGTTCAGAGAAGATACAAATATTTCTCATAGATAGACTTGATCATAAACCCACAATTCATCGGATCTCGACAAACACACCGCAAAAAGAGTTATATCGAATAGATCTCCACAAGAGAGGGGGGAACATGGTATTGAGATCCAAGAAGAGAGAAGAAGCCATCTAGCTAATAACTATGGACCCGAAGGTCTGTGGTAAACTACTCACAACTCATCCGAGGGGCTATGGTGTTGATGTTGAAGCCCTCCATGGTCAATTCCCCCTCCGACGGAGCACCGGCGAAGGCTCCAAGATGGGATCTCGCGGATATAGAAGGTTACGATGGTGGAAATTGTTTTTCGTTGGCTCCTTGGATGATTTTGGGGTACGTGCGTATATATAGGAGGAAGAAGTAGGTCGGTGGCCGCCCGAGGGGCCCACAAGACAGGGGGCGCGCCCTATAGGGGTGGGCGCACCCTCCACCCTTGTGGCCGCCTCGATCGCTTCTTGACTTGCACTCCAAGTCCTCTGGATCACGTTCGTTCCAAAAATCACGCTCCCGAAGGTTTCATTCCGTTTGGACTCCGTTTGATATTCCTTTTCTTCCAAATACTGAAATAGGCAAAAAAATAGCAATACGGGTTGGGCCTCCGGTTAGTAGGTTAGTCCCAAAAATGATATAAATGTAGTAAAATAAAGCCCATAAACATCCAAAAGGGGTAAATAATAGCATGGAACAATCAAAAATTATAGATACGTTGGAGACTTATCAACCCACGCCTTCTTCTTCCTCTGCTCATCCATTCCTCCTCGCTCGAGCCCTAGCGCCCAAGCGTTTGTCTTCTCCGCCCAAAAAGGTTCCCAAAAATGTCCGGATCCAGAGTAGGAGGCAAGTGGATGGCCTCTACCATCCGGGAGAAGGATATCAAAAAGCTTCGGGGGCAGGTATTTGGCCAAGAGAATCGGCCACCGTCTTCCGACGGCGGGATAGATCGTCCCCACTCTGCAACCCCATGAGCGGGTGGTATTCCTCCGTCATTTTGTCCGCGGGCTAGGGTTTCCCCTCCACCCATTCGTTCGCGGCATCATGTATTATTACGGGATTGATTTTCATGATCTATCCCCCAATTCCTTCCTTAACATCTTGACATTCATCGTCGTGTGCGAGGCCTTTCTCCGCATCCCATCGCACTTCGGCTTATGGCTAAAGGTTTTTAATGTGAAGCCCAAGGTAGTGAGCGGTGAGCACGCCGAGTGCGGAGGAACGATGGTGAGCAAGATGCCCAATGTTACATGGCCAGCAGGTACTTTCAATGATTCCGTCAAGGAGTGGCAGCAGCAGTGGTTTTACATCACTGAGCCGCGTGGCAAGGAATGGGCCGCTGCTCGGGAATTCAGATTCGGAGCCCCCCTGTGACTTACGTCCTGGCCCAAGAAGGGCCTGAACTGGGCCTCGTTCGATGAACTATCGGTGCTCCAGACGCGCGTCTAGGATATGGAAGACAAGAACATCAAGCTTGTCAATGTAATCCAGGTGATGTTAGTTCACCGGATTCTACCTTGTCAACACCGAGCCTGCAATTTATGGGAGTTCGACCCGGCCAAGCACCAGACCCTGCTGGAGCTCTTTGGCTCCTCGCACAAGGACATGTGGAAGGTGCTTTTTAAGTCCGGCAAATCGTGGCCAGACTCCGCCGAGGACCGCGGGTACCAACTGTCCCGCCCTGCAAGTTCGGTAAGTCACTGTATGTTGACAATTCATATGTTTTATTCACATACCCTTAGGAAAATGATTAATGTGTTTCCCACGACTCTCCTAGGGCTGGGCGAAGAAGGCGGGGCGGATCTACTGTCCGGCCCCGCTGCCAAAAGAACTGGCCGGCCCACTTCTGACAAAGATGCTGGTCCTGGCACCTTACAAGGTGCCAAAGAAGAAGGCCGAGAAGGAGGCCAAGAAGACCAGGGCGGCCTCCATTGCCGTGGTGCCTCGGACACAAAATCCGAAGACTCCAATGCACGTTCTTCCTCTGAAGAGGACGAGGAGGAGGACGAAGACGAATCCCCAGCCGGGGGGAAGAAAGAAAAGGACGGCCTCCACATCCTTGGAGGCCGAGTCGCCTAAGAGGGGAAAACTCCTCTTCCAGAGGAGTCCACCGCCACCGCCGATAGCAGCCCGGAGTGGGATCCCAGGGCCCAGCCCCTGGTGAACTCGTGAGTATAAACCCGAATACGCTTATGTGCCCAGACTTGTTATGGCATAATATTTTAATCTGAGACATACTTTTTACAGTCCGGCGAGGTCCCGCACCGAACAATCCTCGTCGGAGGATTTGCTGGGTTCGGATGCTATGGAGAGTGGGACACCCCCGAAGGCCCCTTCCCCCAAACGTGTGAATGACACCGAGGTTTCGTCCTAGGAAGACCTAGGCCAAGGAGGGGGGATAGAATCGCAAAGGAAGCGCCAGAATGTCAAACTTCCGGGGCCAGACACATGGGAGAGAAGGCTCCTGTGGACGTCGACGGCGGGGGTCATCTTGAATCCGGCCCCCAGCCCGACACGATTCCGGAGACCAATAAGGCTCCAGAATCAGGCAGACGGCCTCCGTCGGCTAGAGGGGGTGTGTCTATTCCACCAGCCACCTCTGTCCAACCAGAGGTGCCGGATACTTTATTGGCGGCGTTGAAAAGCGCCTCCATCATTGATGAACACCATGCCCTTATGGGTGTGGTGACTGAGAAGATTCAGTACGCTGAGAGTGGACTGAATGAATCCTGTATCAGCCTTATAAGAGGCTTTGAGGTATGTTTTATGAGGTTTGGAAGAGTGTCATAGTATAGATAGCAGCCCCTGATACACAGTTCGGTGAAAAGAAGAACCGGAAAGAGGATCAAATTTACGTTCGCAGGAGACTCACTTGATGACATCTATGTCTTTTAATAAGCAGGCGTCTATAGTGACTGGCGCCTCTAATGCTACAGAAGTATCCGGAATGAGGCATAGTCTGGAGCGGGCCGAAGGAGAACTTGGCCGAGTGAAGAAGCAGTTGGAGGAGAATCAATGTATGCGGAAACCTTGTTCGTTTAGCACAAATGAATAATTGTGCATGATGAAAATGTTTTTATGATGTGCTCTAGGGGCGACGGCTGAAATTGAGGCTCTTAAGAAGGTTGTGGCCGAAGCCGAGAAGAAGGCAGCCACAGAGCAGGCTCTTTGCGAAAAGCACGAGGCCAGAGTTATTGAAGTTGTGCGAGAGCTTCAGGAGGCCGTGGAGAAATGCGAGACCTTGGAGCAGAGTTTATCAAGGAAAGAATCCGAACTCTCCCAGGCTCGGCAAGCCGCAAGTGATGCCCGGGGGGAAGCCCAAGGTGCCCTGAAGGAAATCCAGGAGGCGAGGAAGGTTGCGGCTGGTAAGGCTTTTTCTATACAAAGCAAGTATTTGAGAGGAGAAAATTAAGTTGATAATTTGAATTTTGATTTCTCCGGGGGTATTTGCGGAGCTGCCATGCAGCATATCTGATGGCGCCCAATTCTACCGAGCCGAAGGAAGGAACACTGCGGATAAGCTCTTCTGGATGCAGTATCTGGCACCGAATTATCCGGTGCCTTTTGCCGATCAACTGAAGCAGCTGATCGAACTGCATAAGGCGGCCGAGCTAGCCATGAAGGATTTAATTATCCGTCTATGGCCCGCCGAGCCGATTCCAAGCAGTTACTTCGGGCTCGTGAAGCGTCTTGTGAGCGCCTGCCCTCGACTTGAAGTCATCAAGCGGTCGGTCTGTATGCAGGGTGCGCGAATGGACTTCGCCTGTGCAAAGGTGCACTGGGGGAAGATGTATGCGGAAAAGGTGATGACCGAGGGACCGCCGGAGGGGAAGGAGCACCGCAAGCCCAAATTATATTATGATGCGGTCTTGAAAGGAGCCCGCCTTGCAGCGGAGCTATGCACCTTTGAAGCACAATATATGAGACTCCCTACATGAAGGACATGGTTCTACTTTGAAGCACACGTGTGGAAAAAGAGATAGTAACATTTGCCCCTTTTTATTTTCTTTTTTCCTTTTTTTCTTTTTTTTCTTTTTTCTTTTTTTTCCTTTTTTGGGTCTTTTTTTTGCCTTCCTCTTTTTTTTCCTTTTTTTCTTTTTGGGGACAATGCTCTAATAATGATGATCATCACACTTTTATTGATTTACAACACATGAATTACAACTCGAAACTAGAACAAGATATGACTCTATATGAATGCCTCCGGCAGTGTACCGGGATGGTGCAATGAATCAAGAGTGACATGTATGAAAAATTATGCATGGTGGCCTTGCCACAAATACGATGTCAACTACATGATCATGCAATGGCAATATGACAAAAGTAATGTGTGTCATGATGATAAACGGAACGGTGGAAAGTTGCATGGCAATATATCTCGGAATGGCTATGGAAATGCCATAATAGGTAGGTATGGTGGCTGTTTTGAGGAAGATATAAGGAGGTTTATGTGTGATAGAGCGTATCATATCACGGGGTTTGGATGCATAGGCGAAGTTTGCACCAACTCTCAAGGTGAGAAAGGGCAATGCACGGTACCGAAGAGGCTAGCAATGATGGAAAGGTAAAAGTGCGTATAATCCATGGACTCAACATTAGTTAAAAGAACTCATATACTTATTGCAAAAATTTAGAAGTCATCAAAAACCAAGCACTACGCGCATGCTCCTAGAGGATAGATTGGTAGGAAAAGACCATCGCTCGTCCCCGACCGCCACTCATAAGGATGCACAATCCAAGGACATCTCATGTTTCAAATTTGTTACGCAACTTTAACCATACGTGCATGCTACGGACTTGCTAACTTCAACACAAGCATTCTTTAAATTCATAATCACCCAACTAGCATGACTTTAATATCACTACCTCCATATCTCAAAACAATTATCAAGTATCAAATTGATCATAGAATCTAATTCATTTCCTATGATAGTTTTTATTATACCCAACTTGGATGCCCACCATTCTAGGACAAATTTTATAACCATAGCAAATACCATGCTGTTCTAAGAGACTCTCAAAATAATATAAGTGAAGCATGAGAGACTAGCAATTTCTACAAAATTAAGCCACCCGTGCTCTAAAAGATATAAGTGAAGCACTAGAGCAAAAACTATCTAGCTCAAAAGATATAAGTGTAGCACATAGAGTATTCTAATAAATTTCAATCAAGTGGGCTTCTCCCAAAAGGTGTGTACAGAAAGGATGATTGTGTAAAACTAAATATCAAATACTAATAACATACAAGATGCTCCAAGCAAAACACATATCATGTGGCGAATAAAAATATAGCTCCAAGTAAAGTTACCAATGAACGAAGACGAAAGAGGGGATGCCTTCCCGGGGCATCCCCAAGCTTAGGCTTTTGGCTACTCTTGAATATCTTGGGGTTCCATGGGCATCCCCAATCTTAGGCTTTTGCCACTCCTTATTCCATAGTCCATCAAATCTTTACCCAAAACTTGAAAACTTCACAACACAAAACTCAACAGGAAATCTCATAAGCTCCGTTAGTGAAAGAAAGCAAAACCACCACATAAGGTACTGTAATGAACTCATTATTTATTTATATTGGTGTTAAACCTACTGTATTTCAAGTTCTCTATGGTTCATACCACTTAATACTAGCCATAGATGCATCAAAACAAGCAAACAACACACGAAAAATAGAATCTATCAAAAACAGAACAGTCTGTAGAAATCTGTAACTAACGCAAACTTATGGAACTCTAAAAATCCTACCAAAATAGGAAGTCCTGGACAATTTGTCTATTGATCTACAGAAAAAAGAATCAACGCAAAAGCACGTTTCTGTGATTTAACAAAACTAATTTCGTGCGTGCAAAGTTTCTGTTTTTCAGCAGAATCAAATTAACTATCACCGTAGGTTATCCTAAAGGTTCTACTTGGCACAAACACTAATTAAAACATAAAAACACATCTAAACAGAAGGTAGATGCAAAATTTATTACTAAACAGAAACAAAAACAATAAACACAAATAAAATTGGGTTGCCTCCCAACTAGCGCTATCGTTTAACGCCCCTACCTAGGCATAAAAGCGAAGATAGATCTAAGTAGTGCCATCTTTGGCACTCAATTCATAAGTAGCTCGCATGATAGATTCATAAGGTAATTTAATTTTATTTCAGGGAAAGTGCTCCATGTCCTTCCTTAATGTAAATTTGAATCTAATATTCCCTTCCTTCATATCAATAATCGCGCCAATCGTTCTGAGGAAAGGTCTACCAAGAATAATAAGGCAAGAAAGATTGCAATCTATATCAAGAACGATAAAATCTACGGGCACCAAATTTCTATTTGCAACAATGAGAACATCATTGATCCTTCCCATTGGCTTTTTAATGGTGAAATCCGCAAGGTGCAAATTTAAAGAGCAATCATCAAGATCATGGAAACCTAGAATATCACATAAAGTTTTCGGAATTGTGGAAACACTAGCACCCAAATCACACAAAGCATAACACTCATGATCTTTAATTTTAATCTTTATAGTAGGTTCCCACTCATCATTAAGTTTTCTAGGTATAGAAACTTCCAAATTAAGTTTTTCATCATAAGATTGCATCAAGGCATCAACAATATGTTTGGTAAAAGCTTTATTTTGACTATAAGCATGAGGAGAATTAACAACGGATTGCAACAAGGAAATACAACCTTCTAAAGAACAATTATCTTAATCAAATTCCTTGAAATCCAAGATGGTGGGTTCAATACTATTTAAAGTCATGACCTCTCCAATCCCACTTTTACCAAATTTAGCATCAAGATCTAAAAACTCCGAATTATTGGGACACCTTCTAACTAAAGTTGACTCATCTCCAGTCCCATTATTATTAAGATTCATATTGCAAAACAAAGATCTAATAGGAGACACATCAATAACTTTAAGATCTACATCATTATTTTCATTGAAACTAGAAGAACACGCCTTTACAAAGCAATCTTTCTTAGCACGCAA
>NC_041393.1:161919471-161941778 GCF_002162155.2 Triticum dicoccoides
CTATTTGCAACAATGAGAACATCATTGATCCTTCCCATTGGCTTTTTAATGGTGGAATCCGCAAGGTGCAAATTTAAAGAGCAATCATCAAGATCATGGAAACCTAGAATATCACATAAAGTTTTCGGAATTGTGGAAACACTAGCACCCAAATCACACAAAGCATAACACTCATGATCTTTAATTTTAATCTTTATAGTAGGTTCCCACTCATCATTAAGTTTTCTAGGTATAGAAACTTCCAAATTAAGTTTTTCATCATAAGATTGCATCAAGGCATCAACAATATGTTTGGTAAAAGCTTTATTTTGACTATAAGCATGAGGAGAATTAACAACGGATTGCAACAAGGAAATACAACCTTCTAAAGAACAATTATCTTAATCAAATTCCTTGAAATCCAAGATGGTGGGTTCAATACTATTTAAAGTCATGACCTCTCCAATCCCACTTTTACCAAATTTAGCATCAAGATCTAAAAACTCCGAATTATTGGGATGCCTTCTAACTAAAGTTGACTCATCTCCAGTCCCATTATTATTAAGATTCATATTGCAAAACAAAGATCTAATAGGAGACACATCAATAACTTTAAGATCTACATCATTATTTTCATTGAAACTAGAAGAACACGCCTTTACAAAGCAATCTTTCTTAGCACGCAATCTAGCTGTTCTTTCCTTGCACTCATCAGTGGAAATTCTCATTGCTTTGAGAGACTCATTGATATCATGCTTAGGAGGAGTAGATCTAAGTTTAAGAGAATCAACATCAAGTGAAAGTCTATCAACGTTCCTAGCCAAATCATCAACTTTGAGCAATTTTTCTTCAAGCAAAGCATTAAAATTCTTTTGAGAGATCATAAATTCTTTCACACTATTCTCAAAATCAGAGGGCATCTTATTAAAATTACCATAAGAATTATTGTAGGAATTTCCATAATTATTAGGGGAATTACTAGGGAACGGTCTAGGATTAAAGTTTCCTCTATAAGCATTATTTCCAAAACTATTCCTACCAACAAAATTCACGTCCATACATTCATTATTATTCTCAATCAAAGTAGACAAAGGCATATCATTGGGATCAAGAGGAGCATTCTTAGTACCAAACAATTTCATAAGTTCATCCATCTTTCCACTCAAAACATTAATTTCTTCTATAGCCATAATATTATCAAGAAGTTTGGTAGCATCTCCTAAAGTGATTTCCATAAACATGCCTCCCGCGACCGAGTCTAAAAGATTTCTAGAAGCAAAGTTCAAACCGGCATAAAATTTTTGTATGATCATCCATAAATTCAAACCATGAGTAGGGCAATTCTGAATCATCAATTTCATTCTTTCCCAAGATTAGGCAACATGCTCATGATCAAGTTGTTTAAAATTCATAATATCATTCCTAAGAGTGATAATCTTAGCGGGAGGAAAATATTTAGAGATAAAAGCATCTTCGCACTTTTTCCAAGAATCAATACAATTTTTAGGCAAAGACGAAAACCAAACTTGAGCACGATCTCTAAGTGAAAATGTAAATAACTTCAATTTAACAATATCATTATCCGTATCATTCTTCTTTTGCATATCACACAAATCAACAAAGTTGTTTTGATGGGTAGCGGCATCTTCACTAGGAAGGCCAGCGAATTGATCTTTCATAACAAGATTCAGCAAAGCAGTATTGATTTCAAAAGACTCAACATCATTAAGAGGAGCAATCGGAGTACTAAGGAAATCATTATTATTGGTATTGGATAAATCACACAATTTGGTATTATCTTGCGCCATGGCAACAAGTAATCCAACACACAAGCAAATAGAAAAAGGCAAGCGAAAGAGAGGAGAAGAGGATTGGGAAAGAGAGGGAAAATAAAATGGCAAAGGTGAAGTGGGGGAGAGGAAAACGAGAGGCAAATGGCAAATAATTTAAATGCGAGGAGATGAGTTTGTGATGGGTAGTTGGTATGTCTTGACTTGAGCGAAGACCTTCCCAGCAACGGTGCCAGAAATCCTTCTTGCTACGTCTTGAGCTTGCGTTGGTTTTCCTTGAAGAGGAAAGGGTGATGCAGCAATAGTAGCATAAGTATTTCCCTCAGTTTTTGAGAACAAAGGTATCAATCCAGTAGGAGGCTCCTCAAAAGTCCCACGCACCTACACAAACAAACAAAGAACTCGCAACCAACGCAATAAAGGGGTTGTCAATCCCTTCACGACCACTTGCGAAAGTGAGATCTGATAGAGATAGTATGATAAGATAAACATATTTTTGGTATTTTATAATATAGATTGGAAAAGTAAAGATGAAAATAAAAGTAGATGGAAAACTTATATGATAAAAGGTAGACCCGGGGGCCATATGTTTCACTAGTGGCTTCTCTCAAGATAGCATAAGTATTACGGTGGGTGAACAAATTACTGTCGAGCAATTGATAGAAAAGAGAATAATTATGAGATTATCTAGGCATGATCATGTATATAGGCATCACGTCCGTGACAATTAGACCGACTCCTGCCTGCATCTACTACTATTACTCCACACATCGACCGCTATCCAGCATGCATCTAGAGTATTAAGTTCATAAGAACAGAGTAACGCATTAAGAAAGATGACATGATGTAGAGGGATAAACTCATGCAATATGATATAAACCCCATCTTTTTATCCTCGATGGCAACAATACAATACGTGCCTTGCAACCCTTATTGTCACTGGGTAAGGACACCACAAGATTGAACCCAAAGCTAAGCACTTCTCCCATTGCAAGAAAGATCAATCTAGTAGGCCAAACCAAACTGATAATTCGAAGAGACTTGCAAAGATAACTCAATCATACATAAAAGAGTTCAGAGAAGATACAAATATTTCTCATAGATAGACTTGATCATAAACCCACAATTCATCGGATCTCGACAAACACACCGCAAAAAGAGTTATATCGAATAGATCTCCACAAGAGAGGGGGGAACATGGTATTGAGATCCAAGAAGAGAGAAGAAGCCATCTAGCTAATAACTATGGACCCGAAGGTCTGTGGTAAACTACTCACAACTCATCCGAGGGGCTATGGTGTTGATGTTGAAGCCCTCCATGGTCAATTCCCCCTCCGACGGAGCACCGGCGAAGGCTCCAAGATGGTATCTCGCGGATATAGAAGGTTACGATGGTGGAAATTGTTTTTTGTTGGCTCCTTGGATGATTTTGGGGTACGTGCGTATATATAGGAGGAAGAAGTAGGTCGGTGGCCGCCCGAGGGGCCCACAAGACAGGGGGCGCGCCCTATAGGGGTGGGCGCACCCTCCACCCTTGTGGCCGCCTCGATCGCTTCTTGACTTGCACTCCAAGTCCTCTGGATCACGTTCGTTCCAAAAATCACGCTCCCGAAGGTTTCATTCCATTTGGACTCCGTTTGATATTCCTTTTCTTCCAAATACTGAAATAGGCAAAAAAAATAGCAATACGGGTTGGGCCTCCGGTTAGTAGGTTAGTCCCAAAAATGATATAAATGTGTAAAATAAAGCCCATAAACATCCAAAAGGGGTAAATAATAGCATGGAACAATCAAAAATTATAGATACGTTGGAGACTTATCAACCCACGCCTTCTTCTTCCTCTGCTCATCCATTCCTCCTCGCTCGAGCCCTAGCGCCCAAGCGTTCGTCTTCTCCGCCCAAAAAGGTTCCCAAAAATGTCTGGATCCAGAGCAGGAGGCAAGTGGATGGCCTCTACCGTCCGGGAGAAGGATATCAAAAAGCTTCGGGGGCAGGTATTTGGCCAAGAGAATCGGCCACCGTCTCCCGACGGCCGGATAGATCGTCCCCACTCTGCAACCCCATGAGCGGGTGGTATTCCTCCGTCATTTTGTCCGCGGGCTAGGGTTTCCCCTCCACCCATTCGTTCGCGGCATCATGTATTATTACGGGATTGATTTTCATGATCTATCCCCCAATTCCTTCCTTAACATCTCGACATTCATCGTCGTGTGCGAGGCCTTTCTCCGCATCCCGTCGCACTTCGGCTTATGGCTAAAGGTTTTTAATGTGAAGCCCAAGGTAGTCAGCGGCGAGCACGCCGAGTGCGGAGGCACGATGGTGAGCAAGATGCCCAACGTTACATGGCCAGCAGGTACTTTCAATGATTCCGTCAAGGAGTGGCAGCAGCAGTGGTTTTACATCACTGAGCCGCGTGGCAAGGAATGGGCCGCTGCTCCGGAATTCAAATTCGGAGCCCCCCTGTGACTTACGTCCTGGCCCAAGAAGGGCCTGAACTGGGCCTCGTCCGATGAACTATCAGTGCTCCAGATGCGCGTCTAGGATATGGAAGACAAGAACATCAAGCTTGTCAATGTAATCCAGGTGATGTTAGTTCACCGGATTCTACCTTGTCAACACCGGGCCTGCAATTTATGGGAGTTCGACCCGGCCAAGCACCAGACCCTGCTGGAGCTCTTTGGCTCCTCGCACAAGGACATGTGGAAGGTGCTTTTCAAGTCCGGCAAATCGTGGCCGGACTCCGCCGAGGACCGCGGGTACCAACTGTCCCGCCCTGCAAGTTCGGTAAGTCACTGTATGTTGACAATTCATATGTTTTATTCACATACCCTTAGGAAAATGATTAATGTGTTTCCCACGACTCTCCTAGGGCTGGGCGAAGAAGGCGGGGCGAATCTACTGTCCGGCCCCGCTGCCAGAAGAACTGGCCGGCCCACTTCTGACAAAGATGTTGGTCCTGGCATCTTACAAGGTGCCAAAGAAGAAGGCCGAGAAGGAGGCCAAGAAGACCAGGGGTGGCCTCCATCGCCGTGGTGCCTTGGACACAAAATCCGAAGACTACAATGCCCGTTCTTCCTCCGAAGAGGACGAGGAGGAGGAGGAAGACGAATCCCCAGCGGGGGGGAAGAAAGAAAAGGACGGCCTCCACATCCTTGGAGGCCGAGTCGCCTAAGAGGGGAAAACTCCTCTTCCAGAGGAGTCCACCGCCACCGCTGATAGCAGCCCGGAGTGGGATCCCAGGGCCCAGCCCCTGGTGAACTCGTGAGTATAAACCCGAATACGCTTATGTGCCCAGACTTGTTATGGCATAATATTTTAATCTGAGACATACTTTTTACAGTCCGGCGAGGTCCCGCACCGAACAATCATCGTCGGAGGATTTGCTGGGTTCAGATGCTATGGAGAGTGGGACACCCCCGAAGGCCCCTTCCCCCAAACGTGTGAATGACACCGAGGTTTCGTCCTAGGAAGACCTAGGCCAAGGAGGGGGGATAGAATCGCAAAGGAAGCGCCAGAATGTCAAACTTCCGGGGCCGGACACATGGGAGAGAAGGCTCCTGTGGACGTCGACGGCGGGGGTCATCTTGAATCCGGCCCCCAGCCCGACACGATTCCGGAGACCAATAAGGCTCCAGAATCAGGCAGACGGCCTCCGTCGGCTAGAGGGGGTGTGTCTATTCCACCAGCCACCTCTGTCCAACCAGAGGTGCCGGATACTTTATTGGCGGCGTTGAAAAGCGCCTCCATCATCGATGAACACCATGCCCTTATGGGTGTGGTGACTGAGAAGATTCAGTACGCTGAGAGTGGACTGAATGAATCCTGTATCAGCCTTATAAGAGGCTTTGAGGTATGTTTTATGAGGTTTGGAAGAGTGTCATAGTATAGATAGCAGCCCCTGATACACTGTTCGGTGAAAAGAAGAACCGGATAGAGGATCAAATTTACGTTCACAGGAGACTCACTTGATGACATCTATGTCTTTTAATAAGCAGGCGTCCGTAGTGACTGGTGCCTCTCATGCTGCAGAAGTATCCGAAATGAGGCATAGTCTGGAGCGGGCCGAAGGAGAACTTGGCCGAGTGAAGAAGCAGTTGGAGGAGAATCAATGTATGCGGAAACCTTGTTCGTTTAGCACAAATGAATAATTGTGCATGATGAAAATGTTTTTATGATGTGCTCTAGGGGCGACGGTCGAAATTGAGGCTCTTAAGAAGGTTGTGGCCGAAGCCAAGAAGAAGGTAGCCACAGAGCAGGCTCTTTGCGAAAAGCACGAGGCCAGAGTTATTGAAGTTGTGCGAGAGCTTCAGGAGGCCGTGGAGAAATGCGAGACCTTGGAGCAGAGTTTATCAGGGAAAGAATCCGAACTCTCCCAGGCTCGCCAGGCCGCAAGTGATGCCTGGGGGGAAGCCCAAGGTGCCCTGAAGGAAATCCAGGAGGTGAGGAAGGTTGCGGCTGGTAAGGCTTTTTCTATACAAAGCAAGTATTTGAGAGGAGAAAATTAAGTTGATAATTTGAATTTTGATTTCTCCGGGGGTATTTGCGGAGCTGCCATGCAGCATATCTGATGGCGCCCAATTCTACCGAGCCGAAAAAAGGAACACTGCGGATAAGCTCTTCTGGATGCAGTATCTGGCACCGAATTATCCGGTGCCTTTTGCCGATCAACTGAAGCAGCTGATCGAACTGCATAAGGCGGCCAAGCTAGCCATGAAGGATTTAATTATCCGTCTATGGCCCGCCGAGCCGATTCCAAGCAGTTACTTCGGGCTCGTGAAGCGGCTTGTGAGCGCCTGCCCTCGACTTGAAGTCATCAAGCGGTCGGTCTGTATGGAGGGTGCGCGAATGGACTTCGCCTGTGCAAAGGTGCACTCGGGGAAGATGTATGCGGAAAAGGTGATGACCGAGGGACCGCCGGAGGGGAAGGAGCACCGCAAGCCCGAATTATATTATGATGCGGTCTTGAAAGGAGCCCGCCTTGCAGCGGAGCTATGCACCAAGGACATTATATTTCCATGAATACAGTCATGTTGCCGTGTGTAATGTTGAACAAGGTCATTTCTATTATTTATTGCTTGTTATTTGAAAGTTTTTCCTCCTGTGCGGCTGTTTTATATATTAATCCTGAGAGTTGGCCAGTCGTGGGCTTCTGCCCCCACGTAGTAAGTATGGGGGTGTTCGGGATAAACCTGAGCACTCTTTATCCCAATTTTGGGTCCTTGAAGGAGGTGGTCGGCACAGCAAACCAGGCAATCGGACTATAGGGTTTTATCACTCTCACTTATCCATAGGAGTTTAACAAAAGGAAGGTAGGCGCAGCCCTTGGTGTTCGGAAGACCGCACGAGGGGCTCTATAAGCACTTGATCGAAAGAAAAGCCCATCCATCGCACGCTGCATTGGTTATGGCATTATGCGGAAGAAATCCTAAAAGATTTTACAACCTCTCGAACAGCTGACCAGCTCTCACTGCATCATGACAGTCAATTTTCGGCTTTCTCTACTGAGGTGCTCGTCCGGAAGAACCGGGACACAATCGCAGTAGTTCTCCCTGTGCTACCTTAGCCGATATAGCAGAACGTAAGGTACCAAAACATGGGAGCCGGGCAAACCCAACTATTGACCCAAGACATGATTTGGAGTTGATGCATATAATGCTATAAGTTCGGGGTGCCGAACTGCCGTGAAGGTGTTCGGACTTTATTGTCGTTATGGGTATAATGAAGCCCTTGGCATATTAAGGCATAACACGATGTGCAGCTGCCTTTTGACAAAAGAGTTTCAATAAGAAATAACAGCAGGTAGGCATCATATAAATCCACATGTTGTATTTGAATAATACGTCGATGCGCATGAGTACAGGTAATTGTGATAAAAAGAAATATGACTGCGGAACCTGCTGAGACCAGGCGGGAGGAAGTTGCATGCGGATCCGGAGTGTAGTCGGATGGTCATCGAGGGGAATATCTAAAGATTCCCTTACGCGTTAGAACTGTTTCTGCGCCATTAGCCCTGGCCTACGCAAGGGTGAACGTGCAAAGAAAATACAATAAATGTTTGTGTGCCACAGAGCGGTTGAGCCGCATTATGTGGCTTGTCTTAACTTTTGCCGGAGTGTTTAATTGAGCTCCGGATGAGCCAGGCAATCCTGCCGCAACGTAGTTTGGACTCCTTTGGCGGTGTCCGGGAGCTTGGCCGTCGACTCGAGGTTCGATTGAAAGGTGCCACTCGTTTCTTCTGTTGTTAAAGCGGTGGTAGACTCTTCGGCAGTGAGGGGAAGTTCGGCCCTGCCATTAACCATGATGACGCCACGCGGACCGGGCATCTTGAGCTTATGGTAGGCATAATGTGGCACCGCGTTGAATTGAATGAACGCGGTTCGTCCGAGCAGTGCCTGATAGTCATTGCGAAAGGGGACGATGTCGAAGACTAACTCTTTGGTACGGTAATTTTTTGGTGATCCGAAGACCACCTCCAGAGTGATGGAGCCTGTACAATTGGCCTCCACATCTGGTATGACACCTTTAAAGGTGGTTTTAGTGGGCTTGATCATCGAATGATCGATACCCATCTTGCACACTGTGTCCTGATACGGCATGTTAAGACTGCTGCCTTCGTCCATAAGGACTCGTGTGAGGTGGAATCCATCAATTATTGGGTCAAGGACGAGTGCGGCTGGTTTGCTCTGATTGGTATTGGTCGGACGATCTGCACGATCGAAGGTGATCGGCCATAGGTTGTATTGTGGGGCGACTGGCTACGTTAAGTCGACATCCCTAAGAGTGCATGTTCGTTCCAGCTTGGGAATGTGGGTGGCCTTTATCATGTTCACCGTTTTGTTTTGTGGTGGGAATTTCTTTTGCCCTCCTATATTCCGTGATTGGAGCTCCTCACCGTCATCGTTGCTTTGAGACCCTTTCTCCTTGTTTTCGGCACCTGACCTGCCAGCTTGTCTGAAGACCCGGCATTCTCTGTTGGTATGATTAGCTGGTGTTCCTGGGGTGCCATGAATTTGGCATGGACGGTCGAGTATGCGGTCAAAACTGGACGGGCCCGAATTGTTATTTTTGAATGGCTTTTTCCGCTGACCGGACTTAGAGCCAGTGAATCCGGCATTGACTGCCGTGTCTTTGGCGCTATCACCATTTTTGCGACGCTTGTGTTTATTGCATTGTGGTTTGTCGTTGCTATCTCTGGCTTTTGATGTGCCAGGGATGTTTGATGTGTTGTTGCCATGAGCTAACCAGCTATCTTCACCCACACAAAAGTAGGTCATGAGTGTTTTGAGGGCTGACATGGACTTTGGCTTTTCTTGGCCGAGATGTCGGGCAAGCCACTCATCACGAATGTTATGCTTAAAGCCTGCTAGGGCTTCGGCATCCGTACAGTCGACAATTTGGTTCTTTTTAGTTAGGAACCGAGTCCAAAATTTCATGGCTGACTCTCCGGGCTGTTGGGTTATGTGACTTAGATGATCAGCATCCGGTGGTCGCACATAAGTGCCCTGGAAGTTGTACAGGAATGTGTCTACAAGGTTCTCCTAACTCCCGATGGAGTTTGCCGGCAAGCTATTCAGCCAATGCCGAGCTGGTCGCTTGAGTTTTAGTGGGAGGTACTTGATGGCGTGTGGATCATCTCCGCGGGCCATGTGAATGTGGAGAAAGAAATCTTATATCCGTACTGCGGGGTCTGTAGTACCATCATATGATTCAATGTTCATGAGTTTAAACCCTTCTGGGAATTCATGATCCATTACTTCATCAGTGAAGCATTGGGGGTGTGCGGCGCCTCTGTGCCAGGTTACATTGTATTCGGTCCGGACGGATTTGTTGGTATATCCAGCGTGACGGTCATCGTCACGCGTTGGGGCGCGCCCCCGTGATCCGTAGATCGATCTTGAATGTCCTGCTTTCTTTTTCAATTTAACTCGCAGGTCATGCATGGAGCCTCGGGCCTTCGTGTTTTTGCTTGTTTGGCGTCAGCGTGCGGGTGGGACTTCGGGCTGAAACGCCGCTTTGTCTCGGTCACGAGGTGTCCGGTCAGCCGCATCATTCGCTGGTAGTGTAGGCTTTGATGCCTCCTCCTCTAGTTGAGGTAGCAACCTGCACTTTGGGTAACTTTTGGTAGGGCGCTCGAGTCTGTATTCCTCGGCTGCCAAGACTTTAGTCCATCTATCGGTCAGTAGATCTTGATCAGCTTGAAGCTGCTGTTGCTTCTTCTGCAGGCTTTTTGCAGTGTCTATAAGCCGGCGCTTGAAGCGCTCCAGCTCGACGGGATCCTTAGGCACGATGAATTCTTCGTCGCCGAGTCTCGCTTCGTCTTCGGAGAGGTGCATGTGATTGTCATCCTATGATTCTCCATCTATTGCTTGTTCCTTAGGGCTAGCTTGCCCATCCTCCCGCTCGGCCTACCCGAAGCCTGGCTGGGCGGGATTGTTTTCGTCTTTGGCACCATCCGGATTGCTATCATCCCTTGTGTCGGTATCGCTATTTTTTCTATGGCGAGGCTTAGAGCGGCACCTATGACGCATGTGCTTAGATTTCTTCTCAGGGGGAATATCCTCCATTGCCTCATCGCCATCGCCTTCATTAGGCATGTCCACCATATATATATCATATGATGAGGTGGCTGTCCAGCGCCCTGTGGGCGGTGGTTCCTGTTCTTCTCCTGCATCGTCGTCCATACCGTCGATGCCTTCAGAGTTGAAGTCAAGCACGTCGGTTAAGTCATTGTCGGTGGCTATTAAATGGGTGTTGGGTGGGTAATGAATTTCTTCATCATCCGCTTCCCACTCCAGCCGGACATAGTTCGGCCAAGAGTCTCCTGACAAGGAGAGAGACCTCAATGAATTTAGCACATCGCCCAAGGGCGAGTGCTGAAAGATGTCCGCGGAGGTAAACTCCACGATCGGTGCCCAATCAGATTCGATAGGCACGAACGCACGCAGTTCGGAGCCTGAGGTCGGAGATGAGTCCGAGGGTCCGATGACACCGGCCTCATAAGAGTTGAACACAATGTTCAGCTCTAACACCACTGAGGGTGCGGCCTCCTTGGCGGGGTCCATCCACCCATCCTCGGATGGCACAATCTGCTCCGGATTGAAGGCCAGGGCAGCCGCGGGTGTCGGTGTCAAAACCGGTGGATCTCGGGTAGGGGGTCCTGATCTGTGCGTCTTAGGCTAATGGTAACAGGAAGCAAGGGACACAATGTTTACCCAGGTTCGGGCCCTCTCGATGGAGGTAAAACCCTACTTCCTGCTCGATTAATATTGACGATATGAGTAGTACAAGCGTTGATCTACCACGAGATCGTAGAGGCTAAACCCTAGGAGCTAGCTTATGATGACTATGATTATAATTGTGATCGGCCTTCTAAGGACCAACCTCTCTGGTTTATATAGACATCTGAGAGGGCTAGGGTTTACATGGAGTCGGTTACAAGGAAGGAAATACAATATCCGGATCGCCAAGCTTGCCTTGCACGCAAAGGAGAGTCCCATCCGGACACGGGACGGAGTCTTGAGTCTTGTATCTTCACGCTTCAATAGTCCGGACGATGTATATAGTCCGGCTGTCCGGGTACCCCCTAATCCAGGACTCCCTCAGTAGCCCCTGAACCAGGCTTCAATGACGACGAGTCCGGTGCGCAGTCTTGTCTTCGGCATTGCAAGGCGGGTGCCATCTCCGAATACTCCAATGTACCTGCCATGACAAATAGTGTCCGGCTTCCCATCAATGTTGTACTCCTCGGCTTTAGTGCCTCAATAATGACCATCTCCACGTGTCGAGCGAATGCGAGGAGTTGAGGCATTTTTGCATTTGCCACCCCCGATCCTTCAGGCTGGCCGTCTATTTGAAGAGACGGAAATTCTCAGATCCAAACCTCACTCTCCCCCATCGAGCAAGCATCCAACAGAGCGCTCCAGCAAAAAACATTCCAACATGGCCGGTCGTCGCAGCTCTTCTGCTCGCTCTCCTCACTCCAGGTCGGGGGATTGGGAAGAGTGTTCAGTTCCTCATAGCCGTTTGATAGAGTTACAAACCCAAGGGTTTCTCCCACCGGCGTTCATGTCCCCGTCCGAGCCTGAATAGCCACTTATAACGGAGGGGAACAAGCAGAGGGATCTCCTAATCCATCTCTAGAGGAGCGAATATGCCTCATCCCGCATCTGCTAAGGGGCGTCGGGTTTCCCATCCACCCATTCCTTCGCGGGTTCTTGGAGTTCTACAGTCTCTAGTTGCACGATCTTACCCCTGCCTCCGTACTACACATAGCAGGGTACGTTGCCCTTTGCGAGCTTTTTCTAGGCTGCGAGCCTCACTTCGGGTTATGGAAGAAGCTGTTCTGCCTTATCCCCCGCAACCAGGGAGAATCCCTATGTCAAGTGGGCGGGGCCGAAGTATGGCTCATTGCCGAGACCGGATACCTATCCGGCACCCCCAAGAAGGCACCAGAGAACTGGCCTTCGGAGTGCTTTTACATTGAAGACGCTCCCCTTCCGGATCCAGTCTGGACTGGTCTCCCCAAGTTCAGTGACGCCCCACCGAGGGCACGTCTAAGCTGGCGCCCCCGAGGCCCCCAAGAGGAGGATACTAGGGAAATAGACTTCCTGATGAGCAGGATAAAATTATTGGCCAACTTCGGACTGACGATAGTCGAGGTTATGGCAATATGCATAATACGGGGGGTGCAACCGCTTCAATATCGGGGGAAACCCATGTGGCACTTCAACGGGGAAGATGATGCCACCCGTTGTGGCCGTAAGGGTCCGGACTCCGCCACTGCTGCGGCAAGGATATTGTCCGATTTATACAAAGGAGAAGAGGAAGAATTCCTTCACATTAAACAGCGGGATGGATTCTCCCTGTACAACCCCCCAAACTAGGTAAGTCGTCAATCCGTTCCCCGCTCTACTTATTGTGGCGTTCTTTGCTAAGATTACTTGCCTCGATATTTCCGAGAAGGAACTGAGGAGGGCCGTGGAAGGAATTTCCATCCCTTCCCAGCAGCCAGAGGACCCTGGAAGGGCCCTAGATCCAGGACTCGAACAAGATCCGGATACTACCGTGGAGCTTGTCAACGGGATATTTTATCACGCGAGCTGTGATGGCGCCTCAGTGGCCATTATTGCCGACTATCCCGGACTGCTACCTACGTCGCGTGTAAGCCAAACTAAAAAACCCTATCCTCCGAAAAGGACTCCCTTCAGATGTCAAGCCTTACCCTTGAAGTGTCGTGTTTTTTTGCAGAGACAACGGTTGGAGTGCGGGGCTGAGCCCCTAGGGACTCGTCGACCACGGGCGTCCGGATCGGGCAGGCTCAAGAGGAAGGCGGCAAGGGTTGACACACCGCTGCAGAGGTAAGGCAAAAACCTGTCCTGCGATCATGGTATTTGAAGTATAACAGCGCCCTTTATGTCCTGGCAGGAAGAGGAGTAGCCAGACTATATCCGGGGATCCCGCCAATCACGCCTCCACCAGCCCGCCTCCAGAACCGGCTTCGAGAGTGAAGGCGGACACGGGGCCGATGCCGCATAGTTCTCCGACAGAGGACACGGATATGCTCTCGGCCACGAACTCCGAAGTAGAGAGCACCATGAGTCACCGGCACCGACGGGCCGTGCTTCGGAACAACATCTTTTCCTAAGAGGCATTTAACGCCTTCAATTCTGGGGACGCATATATCCGAGCTGCTCAAGGCGGGCTTGCCCGAGCGATGGACCAATATACCAAAGATATACGGGTAAGAAATTTTGATAAGCATGTATAGCAGTAGCCCCTGAGACTTGAAATGGTTGGAACAACTGTTTTAAGGATCAATTTATGTGCAGGTCCTTGTAGATAAGAATGAACAATTGGCTCGGGAGTTGGAGGAATGCAAGGCCCGGCTGAGGGACACGGTTGCCAAGTTAGAGGAATCCCAGAAGGACTCATCTGGTAACATTTGTCTCGATTGTACGAAGATGCACCAGTTAGTAAATGGTTGGTATAACAAGTCTAACAGAGGATTCTGCAGACAATCTCGGGGTGAATCCGGAGGGCGTAACAGATGACGACTCGCATCACAAAAGGCAGCTAAAGGCTGGCGAGCGCATTCTTACACAAGTTAGGCAGGAGAAGAACAATCTTCAAGATGCCAATGTCCGGCTGGACGTGGAATTAAAAGACGTCCGCGCTCAACTGGCGGACTCCGTGAAGGAGAACAAAAGGCTTCGATGCGGAATTGACGGTAAGTGCCTAGACGAACTATATTACAGTTCGGCGAGGGAGTATATTGAAAGAATTTTGCTTGTAGGAATGTTAACGGGTCACCCCGAGGAGGAGATGCCCTCATCTGCGGGCGATGTACTACAAGACCTTTCACAATTGCACGAGCGAGCTCGACGGGTGATGCATGGCGTTGCTCAGGCCTTGGGGCCATCAAGCTTCCTGCCGAATGGCATGGGGGAGCTTGTGGATCTGCTTCAAGGAGCCCGGCGGCGCTTCCGATTGTGGAAGATGTCAGCCTGCTGACAAGGTGCAAGTGAAACCTGGGCTATGGTGAAGACGCGCTACACCAAGCTGGACCTGAACCATATGGCCGAAGTCGGACCGGCGGGGCCAGATGGGCAAGAAATTCCCGTTATTCTGGTATATGACCAGGTAGCGTTAGCCGCAAAGTATTCTCAACAGGATTGTAAGCTAGATAGCATGTTGGATGGTATAGAGGAGGAATATAGTCAGTCTAAGTGACTGTGTAATCCAATGGACATAAGTAGTCCCTAGCCGGATTAAAATCATTTGTCATGGCGGACCTGTTCGCTTCAGCCCCCAGATCCTACAGTCCGGGGTGTGTCCGAATACCCGCTCAGTTATACAAAACCGGGGTATGCTTGGAAACCAGGCGTAGGGGTCATAAGTGCTTGAACAGACAAGTACCCAACTAGTTATGTTATATTACATGGATAGTAAGAAACATCTTCCAAGTAGAATAGTTTCGTTAGGGGTTCCTTTCCCTGGGTATGCATTCAACAATGCACATGTCCGGACTGCGAACGATGGCACAGGATACAAGACTTCTGGGGATTTACGTTGTAATAAACGAATACATCTTTTGTTCACCAACCGAATATTCTCTTAAGGAAGCTAGCTTTCGGCTTCACCCAGTCTGAGGTACACATCCGGTTGAACCGGCAGTAACAATCGCAGAGGTGCTCCCCTTATGCCCTAGCCAAATTAATAGGAACATAGGGCATAAACACAAGAGCCAAGCAACCCAGCTTGGCCACATCTTAAGTCATATCGATGCATATAATGGTGAAGAAAAGGCACATATGGAAAAAGAAATGCATATGTGATGGGCGAAAAGCCAATAGAGTAGTTATTTTTAGCTTCCGTATAGGAAGCCCCCAGGTATTGCTTACACACATAGTGCGGCCGGAGTGATCCGGAAGTCCGTACTGTATTAAATAATTTGTGTGAAGAGGAAGAAAAGTCGAGAAAGGAAAAGGGATGGAGCATAAATAAAGGGGAGGGAGTGAGGAGACGAACATTGAGTGCGGCGTCAGGCGTAGAATCTCCGGAGTCTGGCCGCGTTCCATGGGTTCGGCTCGAGCCTGTTATCGGATGCATTACATAAGCGGTACGCTCCTCCGGTGAGAATTTTGTCAATGACGAAGGGACCTTCCCACTTGGGTTTGAGCTTGTCCTTCTTCTTCTTCTCCGGTAGGCGTAGAACGAGTTCGCCAATATTGTAAGTTTTGGCCCGTACTTCTCTGCTTTGGTATCGTCGAGCCTGCTGTTGATAGAATGCGGAGAGGGCTTTTGCGACGTCGCGCTCCTCCTCCAGGGCATCCAAGTTACCCTGCCGATCTAACTCGGCTTCCTTCTCTTCGTACATGCGTACGCGTGGCGAATCATGTATTATGTCGCAGGGTAGTACTGCTTCCGCGCCATACACCATAAAAATGGTGTATATCCGGTGGTGCGATTCGGCGTGGTCCGCAGCCCCCAGAGTATGGAGTCGAGCTCCTCGACCCAGTGCGTATCTGACTCTGTCAAAGATCACACTAGTCTGGGTTTGATGCCGCTCATGATGAGACCGTTTGCCCGTTCGACCTGGCCATTTGTTTGGGGATGGTAGACGGAAGCGTAGTCGAGCTTAATGCCCATTTTGCCGCACCAAGTTTTCACTTCATCGGCTGTGAAACTGGAGCCATTATCAGTGATGATGCTGTGGGGGACACCGTATCGGTGTACGACCCCGGATATGAAGTCTATGACTGGTCCGGATTCGGCTGTTTTAACTGGTTTGGCTTCTATCCATTTGGTAAACTTGTCCACCATGACCAATAAGTATTTTTTTCTTATGGCTTCCCCCTTTAAGAGGTCCGACCATATCCAGCCCCTAGACCGCGAAGGGCCAAGTTATGGGGATTATGTGGAGAGTGGTAGGGGGCATATGACCCTGATTGGCGAAGAGTTGGCAACCGACACAGTGTTGGACAAGGTCATGTGCGTCTGCTCGGGCCGTCGGCCAATAGAAGCCTGTACGAAAGGCCTTGCTGACTAGTGCTCGAGCCGCGGCATGGTGCCTGCCCAGTCCGGCATGGATTTCAGCCAAGAGTTGTTGCCCTTCCTCTTCGGAGATGCATCTTTGGAGCACTCCGGTAGCACTTTTCTTGTACAGTTCCCCTTCGTGGACTTTGTAAGCTTTAGAACACCGGATGATGCAGTGTGCTTCATTTTGGTCTTCGGGGAGCTCCTGCCTATTTAGGTAGGCCAAGAAAGGCTCAGTCCATGGGGGCGACTACGGCCATGATTTCGTGGGTCGAAGATGTTATTTCGGTGCCAGAGCCTCCGAATATGTCTGATGGTTCGGAATCTGGGGGTGTGTTCGGATCCGTGCTAGTATTGTCGGACTCCCCTTCCCATACTACGGATGGCTTGAACAACCTTTTCAGGAATATGTTAGGTGGGACAGGGTCGCGTTTAGCGCCGATGCGGGCGAGGACGTCAGCCGCTTGATTGTTTTCTCGAGCCACATGCTGGAATTCGAGCCCCTCGAACCGAGCTGACATTTCGAGGACGGCATTACGGTAGGCCGCCATTTTCGCATTCTTGGCATCAAAGTCTCCATTTATTTGTGATATTGTGAGGTTCAAATCCCCACGCACTTCCAGGCGTTGGATGCCCATAGAGACTGCCATCCGAAGACCATGCAACAGAGCCTTGTATTTGGCTGCATTGTTGGAGTCTGTGTATAATATTTGGAGGACGTACTGGACCGTGTCTCCGGTGGGAGACGTCAGGACTACACCTGCTCCTAATCCGGCCAGCATTTTAGAGCCGTCGAAGTGCATGATCCAGTTGGAGTACGCGCCGTACTCTTTAGGGAGTTCGGCTTCTGTCCATTTAGCGACAAAGTCAGCCAGTACTTGCGACTTGATGGCCCGCCGTGGTTTGTATATTATGTCGAACGGAAGGATCTCGATAGCCCATTTAGCAATCCGGCCCGTAGCGTCATGGTTATTTATTATGTCATTGAGTGGTACTTCAGAGGCCACCGTAATCGAACACTCTTGAAAGTAGTGTCGCAGCTTCCGGGATGCCATGAAGACCGCGTATGCTATTTTTTGATAGTGTGGGTATCGGTATTTGCATGGGGTGAGGACTGTGGATATGTAGTAAACCAGCTTCTGGAGCGGGAATTTGTATCCGTCGACCTCTCATTCGACAACGAGCACTGCGCTTACCACTTGATGTGTTGCAGCTATGTACAGTAGCATAGGCTCGCCGATATTTGGCGCTGTTAGGACTGGATTACTGGCCAGTAAGGTCTTTATTTCATCGAGTCCGACCGCGGCTGCATCCGTCCACACGAAGTGTTCGATGCGCCGAAGAAGGTGGTAAAGAGGTAATGCCTTTTCTCCTAACCTGGAGATAAAGCGGCTCAAAGCGGCCATGCATCTAGCTAGTTTCTGGATGTGCTTGAGGTCTGTTGGTATAGCCAACTATGATAGAGCTTGGATTTTTGCCGGATTCGCTTCAATTCCTCTATTGGAAACAATGAAGCCTAGCAGTTTTCCCGAGGGGACGCCGAAAACGCATTTTTCCGGATTCAACTTGATGTCATATGTCCGGAGGTTATCGAATGTAAGCCTCAAGTCATCTATTAGGGTTTCGTCGTGTCTTGTTTTTATGACCATGTCGTCCACGTATGCCTCCACTATTTTGCCGATTTGTTTTTCCAGGCATGTTTGAATCATGCGTTGATAGGTTGCACCGGCATTCTTAAGCCCAAAAAGCATAGTGTTGAAGCAAAAAGGGCCATATGGCGTTATGAAAGCTGTTACCGCTTGGTCAGACTCTGCCATCTTTATTTGATGGTATCCAGAGTATGCGTCGAGAAAACACAGTGAGTCGTGTCCAGCTGTGGCATCGATGATTTGATCAATGCGAGGGAGGGGAAAGGGATCCTTGGGGCAAGCCTTGTCGAGGTCTTTGAAGTCGATGCATAGGCGCCAAGATTTGTCCTTCTTTGGTACCATTACCAAATTTGCCAGCCAATCCGGATGTTTGATATCTCTGGTGAATCCGGCCTCGAGTAGCTTGGCTAGCTCTTCCCCCATTGCTTGTCGTTTGGGCTCTGAAAATCGCCTTAGGGTCTGTTTCACAGGTTTGTATCCCTTTAGTATGTTAAGGCTATGTTCGGCCAATCCTCGTGGGATGCCCGGCATGTCCGATGGGTGCCAGGCGAAAATGTCCCAATTCTCGCGTAAAAAGTCTTGTAGTGCGGCGTCCATTGCGGGGCTCAACTATGTCCCGATGGAAGCTGTCTTCGTGGGGTCCGTTGGATGGACTTGGAATTTGACTATCTCGTCTGCGGGTTTAAATGAGGAGGACTTGGCTCACTTGTCGAGTATCATGTCGTCCCTGTCCATGGTGGCTCGCAGCATGGTTAATTCTTCGGCTGCTAGGGCTTCGGATAATGCTTCCAGGGCTATTGTTGCGGTTTTGTTTTCGGTGCGAAGTGTGACGTCCGGATCACTGGCTAGAGTGATGATTCCATTGGGTCCGGGCATTTTAAGCTTCATGTACCCGTAATGGGGTATAGCTTGAAAGCTTGTAAACACGTCCCGCCCTAGAAGGGCGTGGTATCCGCTGCTGAAAGGGGCCACTTGGAATGTAATTTCTTCAGACCTATAATTCTCCGGGGTGCCGAATACCACATTGAGTGTGATTTTTCCCACAGACCGTGCTTCCCGACTAGGGATAATTCCCCTGAAGGTTGTGCCGCTTTGCTTGATGCGGCTTTTATCGATTTCCATCTTGTTGAGTGTTTCTTCATAGATCAGATTTAATCCGCTTCCGCCGTCCATGAGTACTTTAGTGAGCCGAAAGTTGTCCACGATTGGGCTAAGGACTAGAGCGGCTGGTGCCCGGACAGTCTGGAATCGAGGTTCATCACTGGCATTGAAAGTTATAGCAGTGTCGTTCCAGGGGTTTATTTTTGCCACATGGCAAATTTCAGTGGAGCTTCGATGAGCTCGCTTGCGCCTATTGTTTGAGGCGAAAGTCTTGAAGACTGTTAGTACCGTATTGTGCTCATTAGCGGGATGTTGTTCTGCTTTATGGCTTACAAGAAGATCCTCGCCACTTTTTGCAACCTGCCAGAGTATCCAACATGCCCTAAGGCTATGAGTTGGTGTTGTGTCTGGAGTACTGTGGAGTTTACATGGCCCATTGAGCCATTCTTCCAATACGGTTCCCCGCCCTGGGGTGTGCTTTGATTTCTTGGGAATTGGATCGGCCGACTTACGAGAGTTCGCCCGTTTAGTTCGGAACAAACGTTTTGGTGAGAGCCGTACTATCCCAAAATTCTGTTTGGGTTTTCCAGGTGCTTTCCATCGCACAGTACTTCTGTACTATGGTTGCCAAGTCCGCAATGTACTATGTCACGGTGACTTATAGCATTAAGGAGTCCTTTGTTCGTGCAGTTTTTGCAGAAAAGTGAGACTACGTCCTCCTCGCGGCAGTCCTTGACCTTGTTTAGCACAAGGAGGAATCTGGCCCAGTAGCGATGTACTTTTTCCTGGGGCTCTTGCCTGATGTGGGAGAGACGGTTTAAGTCTGGGTGGGTGTTGCTAGCTGAATTTGGATTCTGATCCGATCTAGCACCCAGGGGCATGGGAGGTTCCGAGTCTGATAGTTCAGGATCCAGAGTGTTGCCCAATTTCTTTGGCCCAATGCCCGATTCTAAGTCCGGGACCGGGGTCAT
The DNA here is from genome assembly GCF_002162155.2 of Triticum dicoccoides. Lineage (NCBI taxonomy): Eukaryota > Viridiplantae > Streptophyta > Magnoliopsida > Poales > Poaceae > Triticum > Triticum dicoccoides. The sequence goes on from NC_041393.1 coordinate 161,939,497, forward strand.
GTCTTCCTTTGAGCAGGTGTTCGGCTCAAGGAGCTCGGTGCTCCATACATAATTCGTCCTCAAAGTTGAGGGGTAATCCGTGTGTGGTTCCTCCACGACTGCTATCTCACAGGTGGCCGGCGGGGATCTAATGTCCCTTTAGTCGGGTTTAAGCCCGATTCGATCATAGTCTATGGCGAGTCCCAGAGCGGTGATGCGATCCAAGAGCTCATTAAGGGAGGAGAGCTCCATCGGATCCATCTGTTCGGCGAGTTCTGAACTGACGCGAAGGTTATGCGGGATGACCCGAGAGGCCATCATCGGCGCAACTGCCGATGGGGCAGCCATGATTAAGCCGCCAAGTCAGAGAGTTTGGCCTACATCCAGAGCTCCCCCTGAGGTAATGTTGTCCTTGACGACGAGATGAGCCATCAAGACTTGCAGCGACGACACAGAGGAACTCTCAATGAAAGCACCAATGTTGGTGTCAAAACCGGCGGATCTCGGGTAGGGGGTCCCGATCTGTGCGTCTTAGGCTGATGGTAACAGGAAGCAAGGGACACAATGTTTACCCAGCTTCAGGCCCTCTCGATGGAGGTAAAACCCTACTTCCTACTCGATTAATATTGACGATATGAGTAGTACAAGAGTTGATCTACCACGAGATCATAGAGGCTAAACCCTAGGAGCTAGCCTATGATGACTATGATTGTAATTGTGATCGGCCTTCTAAGGACCAACCTCTCCGGTTTATATAGACACCTGAGAGGGCTAGGGTTTATAGGGAGTCAGTTACAAGGAAGGAAATACAATATTCGGATCGCCAAGCTTGCCTTCCATGCAAAGGAGAGTCCCATCTAGACACGGGACGGAGTCTTGAGTCTTGTATCTTCACGCTTCAATAGTCCGGACGATGTATATAGTCCGACTGTCCAGATACCCCCTAATCCAAGACTCCCTCAGCAGGTGTGACCTCCCGAACACTGTCCAATGGCAGATCTAAGTCATAATCATCGTGAGTGTTCGGCGCACCTGACATGGGCTCGAATCCGTCGAAGATCGAGTCTCCGCGGATGTCAACCATGTAGTTTAAGCTTCCAAACCTGACCTGATGGCCAGGGGCGTAGCTATCGATCTGCTCCAGATGGCCAAGCGAGTTGGCCCGCAGTACAAAGCCGCCGAATACGAAGATCTGTCCGGGGAGGAAAACCTCACCCTGGACCGCATCGTTGAAGATGATTGAAGGAGCCATCAAGCCTTACCGTGACGAGGCAGTGGAACTCTCAATGAAAGCACCAATGTCAGTGTCAAAACCGGTGGATCTCGGGTAGGGGGTCCCGAACTGTGCGTCTAAGGCTAATGGTAACAGGAGGCGGGGGACACGATGTTTCCCCAGGTTCGGGCCCTCTCGATGGACGTAATACCCTACTTCCTGCTTGATTGATCTTGATGATATGAGTATTACAAGACTTGATCTACCACGAGATCGTAGAGGCTAAACCCTAGAATCTAGCATATGATTATGATTGTTATTGTCCTACGAAATAAACCCTTCGGTTTATATAGACACCGGAGGGGGGTAGGGTTACACAGAGTCGGTTACAGAGAAGGAGATCTACATATCCGAATTGCCAAGTTTGCCTTCCACGCAAAGGAGAGTCCCACCCGGACACGGGACAAAGTCCTCAATCTTGTATCTTCATAATCCAACAGTCCGGCCAAAGTATATAGTCTGGCTGTCCGAGGACCCCCTAATCCAGGACTCCCTCAGTATCAACGGGAGATCTCTGCACGACGCGCCGCCTCGGTGGGCGGAGGTGGCACCAGGACCCCGCCGACGCTTATCCTTCATGCTCGGGCACCAGCATGTCCGCCGGGACCGGGTACTCGGCCTCATAGAGAAGTCGGGCTTCGTCCTCGTGAAGGTGGCGGCGGCTGAAGCCGTTCTCCGTCGCGCCATCGCCTGGGTAGTGCTCGGCCATTGGGTGAACTAGAAACGGCAAGAAGAGAGGGAGGAACGGGGGCGTCGGCGGTGGAGAGCGAGGTCTGTGCGAGGCTCACCGGTGCGGGAGGGGCGACTTATATAGGCGGCGCCCGCGTGGCTGTCGTGTGTACGCGTGGCGGGCGAGGGACGCATGTCGCCCCGCCTTCACTGCGCCACCCGTGAGGCATCAATGGAGGCTGACCAGTGCGGCAGCGCGCGACAGCTTTGGCATTGATTCCCCCGCGGGAATCAAGGCGATGAGGACGACGAAGCGACGAGAAGAGTCGAGTCGCTGCCAAGGAGGGCCCGCCGATTTTCA
>NC_041393.1:161941957-161957333 GCF_002162155.2 Triticum dicoccoides
GAAAAAAGGGCCTTCGGGGGCGCGACTGGGCCGATTTTTCGGAGATGGCGGCCAAAAAATCGCCCGGGGGTGGGGGGGGGGCTATGTTGGGGGCGCAGCTGGAGATGCTCTAATCTTGGACGTGATGCCTATATAATGACCATCGCCTGGATATCGTCATGATTATTTGAAGTTCTATCAATTGTCCAACAATAATTTGTTCTCCCACCGCTTGCTATTTTTCTCGAGAGAAGCCACTAGTGAAACCTACGGCCCCCGGGTCTTCTTTCTCTTTTATTTACCTTTGCGATCTACTTTTCTCTTGCATTTATTTTCAGATCTATTAAACCAAAAATACAAAAATATCTTGCTGCATTTTTTCTTTATTTATTTTATTTGGCGTTCGATCTATCAATTTACTACAAAACTTTATCCCGTCCGCGCACCGTTCGGGCGTCGTTACCCGAAAGGGGTTGACAACCCCTTTAACACGTCGTGTTGCGAGTGGTTGTTATTTGTGTGCAAGGGTTGTTTACGTTGTGTTGCTTGGTTCTCTTACTGGTTTGATAACCTTGGTTTCATATCTGAGGGAAATACCTACCGCCGCTGTGCTACATCATCCCTTCCTCTTTGGGGAAATGCCGACGTAGCTTCAAGCGACATCACCTACTGTGACAAACATGTATCATCACGGAAGTGTATTTTTTTGTAGTGTGGGTTGGTGGCTGGTTGTCCATGCACAACTCAGTGTAAAACATATGCCCCTATTTGATTACCTCGACACACCTCGTGATGATCAGGTGCGATAGACTCTACGTTCACATACAATGGGTGTAAGACAGTTTTGCACATGCAGAATACTTGGGTTAAACTTGACAAGCCTAGCATGTACAGACATGGTCTCAGAACACTGGAGATCGAAAGGTCGAACATGAGTCATATAGTACATATGATCAACATAGAGATGTTCATCATTGATGACTACCCCATCTCATGTGATGATCGGACATGGGTTAGTTGATTTGGATCATGTATCACTTAGTTAACTTGAGGGATGTTAATTTAAGTGGGAGTTTATTAGTAATTTGATTAATTGAACTTATTTGTCATGAACTTAGTCTTAATAGTTTTTGCATATCTATGTTGTAGATCAATAGCTCGTGATATAGCTCCCCTATTTTTGATATGTTCCTAGGGAAAACTAAGTTGAAAGATGATGGTAGCAATAATGCAGACTGGGTCCGTGATCTGAGGATTATCCTCATTGCTGCACAGAAGAATTGTGTCCTTAATGCACCACCAGGTGACAAACCTGTTGCAGACATTATGAACGTTTGACAAGCTCGATATGATGACTACTTGATAGTTTAGTGTGCCATGCTCTACGGCTGAGAATCGGGGCTCCAAAGACGTTTTGAACGCCATGGAACATATGAGATGTTCCAAGAGCTGAAATTGGTATTTCAGGCTCATGCCCGTGTTGAGAGGTATGAGACCTCTGACAAGTACGTTGCCTACAAGATGGAGGAGAATAGCTCAGGCAGTGAGCATGTGCTCAGAATGTCTGGGTACTACAATCGCTTGAATCAAGTGGGAGTTAATCTTCCAGATAAGATAGTGATTGACAGAGTTCTCTAGTCACTATCACTAAGCTACTAGAGCTTCGTGATGAACTATAGAATGCAAGGAATGACTAATACAATTTCTGAGCTCTTCGTGATGCTGAAATCGGCAGAGGTAGAAATCAAGAAAGAGCATCAAGTGTTGATGGTTAACAAGACCACCAGTTTTAAGAAAAGGGCAAGGGAAACAATGGGAACTTCAAGAAGAAGAACAAGCAAGTTGCCGCTCCCGTGAAGAAGCCCAAAACTAGACCCAAGCCTAAAACTGAGTGCTTCGACTGCAAAGGAAATGGTCACTAGAAGAAGAATTGCCCCAAATACTTGGTGGATAAGAAGGATGGCAAAGTAAATAAAGGTATATTTGATATACATGTTATTGATGTGTACCTCACTAGTGCTCATAGTAGCCCCTGGGTATTTGATACCGGTTCAGTCGCTAAGATTAGTAACTCGAAACAGGAGTTGCAGAATAAACGGGGAGTGGTTAAGGTCGAGGTGACGATGTGTGTTGGAAGTGTTTCCAAGATTGATATGATCACCATTGCACACTCCCTATACCTTTGAGCTTAGTGTTAAGCCTGAAGAAATGTTATTTCTATTTTCGTTTAGCATGAACAAGATTAGATCGTGTTTATTGCAATACGGTTATTCATTTAAAGTCAGAGAATAATTGTTGTTCTATTTACATGAATAAAACCTTCTATGGTCATACACCCAATGTGAATGGTTTATTGAATCTCGATCGTAGTGATACACATATTCAAAATAGTGATTCCAAAGGATGCAAAGTTGATAATGATAGTGCAACATACTAGTGGCACTGCCGTTTAGGTCATATTGGTGTAAAACGCATGAAGAAACAACATGCGGATGGAATTTTGGAATCACTTGATTATGAATCATTTGATACTTGTGAACCATGCCTCATGGGCAAGATGACTAAAACTCTGTTCTCTGGAACAATGGAGTGAGCTAATGACTTATTGGAAACAATACATACCGATGTATGCGGTCTGATGAGTGTTGAGGCACGCGGCGGGTATCATTATTTTCTGACCTTCACGGATGATTTGAGTAGGTATGGGTATATGTACTTGATGAAACACAAGTATGAAACATTTGAAAAGTTCAAAAAAATAGAATGAAGTGGAGAATCATCGTAACAAGAAAATAAAGTTTCTACGATCTGATAGCAGAGGCGAATATTTGAGTTACGAGTTGGCCTTCAGATAAAACAATGTGGAGTTGTTTCACAACTCACGCCACCTGGAATACCACAGTGTAATGGTGTGTCCGAACATCATAATCATAATTTATTGGATATGGTGCATTCTATGATGTCTCTTACCGACTTACGACTATCATTTTGGGGTTATGCATTAGATACTGCCGCATTCACGTTAAATAGGGTACCATCTAAATCCGTTGAGACAACACCGTATGAACTGTGGTTTGGCAAGAAACCTAAGCTGTCATTTACTAAAGTTTGGGGATGTGACGCTTATGTCAAAAGGCTTCAGGCTGATAAGCTCGAAGCTAAATCAGGGAAGTGCATCTTCATAGGATACCCTAAGGAAACTATTGGGTACACCTTCTACCACAGATCCGAAGGCAAGACCTTTGTTGCCAAGAATGGATCCTTTCTAGAGAAGGAGTTCCTCTCGAAAGAAGTGAGTGGGAGGAAAGTAGAACTTTATGAGGTAATTGTATCTTCTCTCGAATTGGAAAGTAGTACATCAGAGAAAGTCGTTCCCGTGATGCCTACACCAACGAAAGAGGAAGAAAATTATGATGATCATGAAACTTTAGATCAAGTTACAACTGAACCTCGTAGGCCGACCAGAACACGTTCCGCACCAGACTGGTGCGGCAATCCTATCCTAGAAGTCATATTGTTTGGACAACAGCGAACCTATGAACTATGAAGAAACTATGATGAACCTAGATTTCGAAAAACGGCGTGAGGCCATGAAATATGAGATAGGATCCATGTATGAGAAGAAAGACAGACGTTGATGGTAATATCACTGTCTACAAAGCTCGACTTTTCGCGAAAGGTTTTCAACAAGTTCAAGGGGTTGACTTTGATGAGAGTTTCTCACCCATAGTGATGCTTAAGTCTGTCCGAATCATGTTAGCAATTGCCGCATTTTATGATTATGAAATCTGGCAAATGGATGTCAAAACTGCATTCCTTAAAGGGTTTCTTAAAGAAGAGTTGTATATGATGCAACCATAAGGTTTTATCGATCCTAAAGGTGCTAACAAAGTGTGCAAGCTCCAGTCATCCAACTATGGACTGGTGCAAGCATCTCGGAGTTGGAATATACGCTTTGATGATGAGATCAGAGCACATGGTTTATACAGACTTACGGTGAAGCATGTATTTACAAGAAAGTGAGTGGGAGCTCTGTAGCATTTCTGATATTATATGTGGATGACTTACTGTTGAATGGAAATGATATAGAATTTCTAGATAGCATAAGAGGATACTTGAATAAGGATTTTTCAATGAAAGATCTCGATGCTGCTGCTTATATATTGGGCATCAAGATCTATAGGGATAGATCGAGACGCTGAATAGGAATTTCACAAAGCACATATCTTGACAAAGTTTGAAGAAGTTAAAAATGGATCGGTCAAAGAAAGGGTTCTTGCCTGTGTTGCAAGGTGTGAAGTTGAGTAAGACTCAAAGCCCGACCATGACAGAAAGAGAATGAAAGTCATTCCCTATGCCTCAGCCAGAGGTTCAATAAAGTGTGCCATGTTGTGTAACAGACCAATTGTGTGCCTTGCCATGAGTTTGGCAAGGGGGTACAATAGTGATCCAGGAGTGGATCACTGAACATCGGTCATAATTATACTTAGGTACCTAAAGAGGACTAAGGAAATGTTTCTCGGTTATGGAGATGATAAAGGGTTCATCGTAAAGGGTTACATTGATGCAAGCTTTAACACTAATCCAGATGATTCTGAGTCTCAATCTGGATACATATTGAACTGGGAGCAATTAGCTAGAGTAGCTCCATGCAGAGCATTGTAGACATATAAATTTGCAAAATACAAACAGATCTGAATATGGCAGACTCGTTGACTAAACTTCTCTCACAAGCAAAACATGATCACACCTTAGTACTCTTTGGGTATTAATCACATGTCGATGTGAACTAGATTATTGACTCTAGAAAACTCTTGGGGTGTTGGTCACATGGCGATGTGAACTATGGATGTTAATCACATGGCGATGTGAACTAGATTGTTGACTCTAGTGCAAGTGGGAGACTGATGGAAATATGCCCTAGAGGCAATAATAAAGTTGTTATTATTATATTTCCTTATTCATGGTAAAGGTTTATTATTCATGCTAGAATTGTATTGACCGAGAACTTAAATACATGTGTGAATACATAAACAAATATCGTGTCCCTAATGAGCCTCTAATACTAGCTCGTTGATCAAAGATGGTTAAGGTTTCCTAACCATAGACATGAGTTGTCATTTGATAACGGGATCACATCATTAATAAGGAGAATGATGTGATGGACAAGACCCATCCGATAGCATAGCATATGATCGTTCAGTTTATTGCTATTACTTTCTTAATGTCAAATTCATATTCCTTCGACTATGAAATCATGCAACTCCCGGATACTGGAGGAATACCTTGTGTGCTATCAAACGTCACAACATAACTGGGTGATCATAAAGATGCTCTATAGGTATCTCCGAAGGTGTTTGTAGAGTTGGCATGGATCGAGATTAGGATTTGTCACTCCGTGTATCGGAGAGGTATCTCCGGGCCCTCTCGGTAATACACATCACAAAGAAGCTTGCAAGAAAAGTAACTAAGGAGTTAGTTACAAGATGATTTATTATGAAACGAGTAAAGAGACTTGTCGGTAACGAGATTGAACTAGGTATGAAGATACCGATGATCCAATCACTGGCAAGTAACATACCGATAGACAAAAGGAATTACATATATTGTCATAAGGTTCGACCGATAAAGATCTTCGTAGAATATGTAGGAACCAATATGGGCATCCAGGTTCCTCTATTGGTTATTGACCGGAGAGGTGTCTCGGTCATGTCTACATAGTTCTCAAACTCATAGAGTCTGCACGCTTAACGTTCGTTGACGATATAGTGTTATATGAGTTACATGATTTGGTGACCGAATGTTGTTCAGAGTTTCAGATGAGATCACAAACAGCACGAGGAGCTCCGGAATGGTCTTGAGTTAAAGATTGATATATAGGACGAGGAGCTCCGGAATGGTCCGGAGGTAAAGATTGATACACTGGAAGGGTTTCGGGGGTACCGGGTATTCATTGGATCACAGGAAGGGGGTTCCTCCGGGAATCCCCAGGAGGCTATATGGGCTTAATGGGCCAAAGGGGGAACACACCAGCCCACAAGGGGCTGGTACACCCCTCTCCCTGGCCGCCGGACCTAGGGGAAAAGGGGGAGGGTTGGCCCCTCCTGCCTTTCTCTCCTCATGAGGGAAAGGAAAGGTGGGGGCGCCACCTCCCCCTACCTTACTCCCGTGCACAAATAAGGAAAGAGGGGCATGGCTAGGCAAGAGCACAAGGTGGATTCAACCTCCTTTGGGGCACTTCCTGGCTACCTCCCCTCTCCCCCACCTATATATATATATGAGGCAGGGGGAACCACACAAGACCACTGCAATCTCTTAGCCGTGTGTGGCACCCCTCCCATAGTTGCGTCCCTCGGTCATATTTCAGAGTGCTTAGGTGAAGCCCTACGGAGATAGCATCACCACCATCGTCACCATGCCGTCATGCTGCCAGAACTCATCCACTACTTCGCCGTCTTGCTGGATCAAGAAGGCGAGGACGTCACCGTGCTAAACGTAAATGACGCTCCAAGCAAAACACATATCATGTGGTGAATAAAAATATAGCTCCAAGTAAATTACCGATGGAAGTAGACGAAAGAGGGGATGCCTTCCGGGTCATTCCCAAGCTTAGGCTCTTGGTTATCCTTGAATATTACCTTGGGGTGCCTTGGGCATCCCCAATATTAGGCTCTTGCCACTCTTTATTCCATAGTCCATCGAATCTTTACCCAAAACTTGAAAACTTCACAACACAAAACTCAACAGAAAACTCGTAAGTTCCGTTAGTATAAGAAAATAAAACCACCACTTAGGTACTGTAATGAACTCATTATAAATTCATATTAGTGTAATATCTACTGTAATCCAACTTATCTATGGTTCATACCCTCCGATACTACTCATAGGTTCATCAAAATAAGCAAACAACACATAGAAAACAGAATCTGTCAAAAACAGAACAGTCTGTAGTAATCTGTATCAAACGTATACTTCTGGAACTCCAAAAATCCTACCAAATTAGAAAGTCCTAAGCAATTCGTGTACCAATCCATAGCAAAAAGAATCAGATCATAAGCACGTTTCTGTGAATTAAAAAAACTAATTAACTGGGTGCAAAAGTTTCTAATTTTCAGCAGGATCAACACAACTATCACCGTAAGCCATCCTAAAGGTCTTACTTGGCACTTTATTGAAACAAAAGCTATAAAACATGATTAATACAGTAGCATAATCATGTGGACACACAAAAAAAGTAAGGACAAATATTGGGTTGTCTCCCAACAAGCGTTTTTCTTTAATGTCTTTCTAGCTAGGCATGATGATGACAATGATGCTCACATAAAAGATAAGAATTGAAACATAATGGGAGCATCATGAAGCATATGACTAGCACATTTAAGTCTAACCCACTTCCTATGCATAGGGATTTTGTGAGCAAACAAATTATGGAAACAATAATCAACAAGCATAGGAAGGTAAAACAAGCATAGCTTCAAGATTTTAAGCACATAGAGAGGAAACTTGATATTGTTGCAATTCCTACAAGCATATGTTCCTCCCTCATAATAATTTTCAGTAGCATCATGAATGAATTCAACAATATAACCAGCACCTAAAGCGTTCTTTTCATGATCTACAAGCATAGAAAATTTACTACTCTCTACATAAGCAAAATTCTTCTCATGAATAGTAGTGGGAGCAAACTCAACAAAATAACTATCATGTGATTTGAAAATTAAGATCAAGATGAAAAGTTCCATGGTTATCATTATTCTTTAAAGCATATGTGTCATCACAATAATCATCATAGATAGGAGGCATGCTTTCATCATAGTAAATTTGCTCATCAAAGCTTGGGGGACAAAAAATATCATCTTCATCAAACATAACTTCCCCAAGCTTGTGCTTTGCATATCATTAGCATCATGGATATTCAAGGAATTCATACTAACAACATTGCAATCATGCTCATCATTCACATATTTTATGCCAAGCATTCTATGTAATTCTTCTTCTAGTACTTGAGCACAATTTTCCTTCCCATCATTTTCACGAAAGACATTAAAAAGATGAGGCATATGAGGCACTCTCAATTCCATTTTTTGTAGTTTTCTTTTATAAACTAAACTAGTGATAAAACAAGAAACAAAAAGATTCGATTGCAAGATCTAAAGATATACCTTCAAGCACTCACCTCCCCGGCAACGGCGCCAGAAAAGAGCTTGATGTCTAGTACACAACCTTCTTCTTGTAGACGTTGTTGGGCCTGCAAGTGCACAGGTTTGTAGGACAGTAGCAAATTTCCCTCAAGTGGATGACCTAAGGTTTATCAATCCGTGGGAGGCGTAGGATGAAGATGGTCTCTCTCAAACAACCCTGCAACCAAATAACAAGAAGTCTCTTGTGTCCCCAACACACCCAATACAATGATAAATTGTATAGGTGCACTAGTTCGGCGAAGAGATGGTGATACAGGTGCAATATGGATGGTAGATATAGGTATTTGTAATCTGAAAATATAAAAACAGCAAGGTAATTAAAGATAAAAGTGAGCGTAAACGGTATTGCAATGATAGGAAACAAGGCCTAAGGTTCATACTTTCACTAGTGCAACTTATCTCAACAATAATAACATAGATAGATCATATAACAATCCCTCAACATGCAACAAAGAGTCACTCCAAAGCCACTAATAGTGGAGAACAAATGTAGAGATTATGGTAGGGTACGAAACCACCTCAAAGTTATTCTTTCGGATCAATCTATAAAAGAGTTCATACTAGAATAACACCTTAAGATACAAATCAACCAAAACCCTAATGTCACCTAGATACTCCATTGTAACCTCAAGTATCCATGGGCATGATTATACGATATGCATCACACAATCTCAGATTCATCCAACCAACACAAAGTACTTCAAAGAGTGCCCCAAAGTTTCTACCGGAGAGTCAAGAACGTGTGCCAACCCTTATGCATAGGTTCCCAATGTCACGAAACCCGCAAGTTGATCACCAAAACATACATCAAGTGGCACATGATATCCCATTGCCACCACAGATAATCACGGCAAGAGATATATCAAGTGTTCTCATAAAAGACTCAATCCGATAAGATAACTTCAAAGGGGAAACTCAATTCATCACAAGAGAGTAGAGGGGGAGAAACATCATAAGATCCAACTACAATAGCAAAGCTCGGGATACATCAAGATCGTGCCATAGAGGGAACACGAGAGAGAACACGAGAGAGAGAGAGAGAGAGATCAAACACATAGCTACTGGTACATACCCTCAGCCCCGAGGGTGAACTACTCCCTCCTCGTCATGGATAGCGCCGGGATGATGAAGATGGCCACCGGTGATGGGTTCCCCCTTCGGCAGGGCGCCGAAACGGGCCCTCGAGAGGTTTTTGGTGGCTACAGAGGCTTGCGGCGGTGGAACTCCCGATCTATCTTCTGTTCTGGAAGTTTTATGATACGTAGGTATATATGGGTGAAAGAAGTACGTTGGTGGACCGAAGGGGGGCCACGAGGCAGGGGGCACACCCTAGGGGGGTGGTCAGGCCCCCCACCCTCGTAAGCACCTCCCTTCTTTCCTGACGTGCACTCCAAGTCCATCGGGTGACTTTCCTTCCAAAAATAACTTCTCCAGTTGATTTCGTTCTGTTTTGACTCCGTGTGATATTCCTTTTCCTCGAAACACTGAAATAGGCATAAAACAACAAATCTGGGTTGGGCCTCTGGTTAATAGGTTAGTCCCAAAAGTAATATAAAAGTGGAAAATAAAGCCCAATATTGCCTAAAACAGTAGATAATATAGCATGGAGCAATCAAAAATTATAGATACGTTGGAGACGTATCACCTTGTGTGTTGCCCACTTGCTGAATTGTTCCCTTGGCTCCTTCCCTCTTAAGTATCTAGGCCTTCCTATTTCTTCTGACAAACTCTTGGCCAAAGACTTCGCGCCTACGTACGGTGGCCAAAGTTGGCAATCGTGTCATGCCCTGGAGGGGCAGATATAATACTCGGACGGGGAAAGTTGCCTTGATTAATGCTTGCCTCTCTTCCCTCCCTATGTTCATGATGGGTTTCTATATGCTTACTAATGGTACACACGCTGGGTTTGATAAGCATAGAGGTTCTTTTTACTGGAACGCGGCTGATAACAAGCGCAAATATCGCATGGTAAAATGGGACCTTATTTGCAGACCAAAGAGCCTAGGGGGGCTGGGTATTATTAACACTGTAATCATGAACAAATGCTTGATCGTCAGATGGTGGTGGAAGATCATGACCACCACCTCGAAAAAAACCCTCTGGTACAACATTCTCAAAGCTAAATATTTCCCTTCCTCTAGCCCCATGTTTGCTCGCGCCTCGGGCGCTTCTCGGTTCTGGAAAGATCTTGTTAAGCTTAGGCCTATCTTTCAAGGCCTCGTCAAATTTGTTGTGCGCAATGGCAGATCCACTAGATTCTGGCTTGACTGGTGGTGCGGCTCGACCATGCTGGCAAATTCTTTTCCTGTTCTTTTCTCTTACTGTCCCGACCCTGAGATCTTGATCTCTGAGCTCTCTGCCAATAATTGGGACCTTCAGCTGCGGCGTGCTCTGTCTCCTGAAGAGTTGGTCGACTGGCAGCGCCTTCTTGCCTTCTTGCCTATGCTCTCGAAGGAGGAGGACTCGGTGGTTTGGCCCCATTCCTCTTCTGGCCGTTTTTCTGTGAAATCTTTATATGGCAAACTGATTTCTGGTTCCAACACTTCCAAATTCAAGTGGATTTGGAGAGCCCGCATCCCTCCAAAGATCAAGATTTCCCTCTGGCAAGCTTCTCGCGGGCGGTTGCCGGCTGGTGAGAAAATCCGCAAACGTAATGGCCCTGGCACTGATCGCTGCGCTCTTTGTGGGCAAAGAGAGGACGCGAAGCATATTTTCTTCAATTGTGTTTTGGCTAAACTTTTGTGGTGTTGTATCAGATCGTGGTTGCATGTTTCTTGGAGACCCTCTTCCTTCTCAGACCTTCGTCTCTTGGCCTCGAACCTGGTTGGGGCCCAGAGAAGAATGTTTTGGGTGGGATTGGCGGCGATGTGTTCGACTCTATGGACGACAAGGAACAAATTTACCATTGAACATGTTTTCCCTGCTAAACCTGTTGATTGCTTATTTAAAACTTGCGTATTCTTGCAGAAGTGGAGATTATTGACTAAGGAGGAGGACCGGGATGCGTTCGATGTGATGATATCCAAGATTCGGGCTTCTGCTATTTCCCTTTCTCCAGTTCAAGCCGGCAGTTAGGAGTTGTTGGCCCTGATTTCGCTGCCTTCGGATTCTCCGGCCTGTGCGCCGTGTATTGACCTGGGAGCCATGTATGTTATACTTTAGCCTGTGTGGTTTTGGTTGTTACTTTGCTCTTGTTGTGCGGTGTTCTCTGTGGTTGGTGTGACTCTGTCTAGTGACTTTATTTATAAAGTCGGGCTCTGGCCTTTTCTCTAAAAAAAATAAGCTAGAAGCATATTGTCCGTGGTCATGCGTCCAGGAACAAAAGCAGATTGAGTTGAGGATGACTTTCAACCGGTTAGTCAGCTCGGGGAGGGAAAAAAGTGTTGTGTTAAAAGACAATGGTTTGTTTTCACAAGTGAAATCCCTTGTCTGGCCTTCAATTGATAAACTAATTTGGATCCCTGGTAAGAAGTCGATTTGCTTGGCATTGACGTAAAGTATCTGGCCAGGAACCGTTTAATTCAAGGACATTGCAGTCAACAGAAAAGTGGATACAGGTAGGCATCAGCTGCGCGCGCATCAACGGCGACTTCAACCAAACCGCGGCTCACAGATAGTACATGTCAAATCATACACAGTACTACCACCCAAAGTATGCACCAACACAAAGTATGCAGGCGCGCAGCCTGGGCCAAGCTAGCTCTGCTCGCCGCCGTTGGCGTGGGACGGCGCCCTCGGCGACCGGAGCCGCTGGAAGACGGCCCTCTGCCGCAGGTTCTCGCGCAGGCGCTGCGCGTCGAGGAGCCGGTCCGGCACGACGCGGCAGAGGCGCCACTGGAGCCGGTGGCCCAGGTTGGGCATGCAGAGCGGGCCGTGCCCGATCCAGCGCGCCGCCGCGCGCGCGTACTCCTCCGACGTCGGCACGTGGAGCCGCTGCAGCAGGCAACGGCGTCGCTTGCCGGGCCCCGCGACTATCGACGTCATCTTCGTCTGCACCAACAGCGGGGCCTGCAGTTGCACCACACATATCATGATAGAGTACTGATTAGCAGCGTTTACTTTGATCCCTAGTGCCTGAAGAGTTTTATAGTCTGGCATGCAACTCGGTGGACCAGGTTTGAACCAACTCTCTGACGACCGATAACTAGGTAGTAGATCATGTTCCAACAACCTCTGTGTCGATCACGATCAATAAATAGATCATCGAGTACCGACGCGTATCTCGGCGGTTCTTCCATGCTTGTAATCAACGCGGCCTTCTCGAAGGTTAATCTGTCGGTGTGCAGAGATTCAGACTCCGGCATTTCGGTGTTTGAACATTTACTAGTACCCGTGATCTGGAGTAAGATGCATGGCAGCATGGGGCTGTGCAGACTGTAAACTAGTCGAGGGAGTAAAACAAACTCCATTGATTTGGAATCTCTGCAGTCTGTGTGCAGCTTTTTCTTTCTCGAGGACAGTGGGGTCGATCACGTGTGCTTACCTGGCATTGCACATCGATCCCTTTGCTTCTGTACTCCACGTAGAGGCTCCGGCAGAACTGAGCAACGTACCTGAGATTTAAAACCTGTGTGATTTATCTACTTATTTTACTCAGAAAATCTAGAAAGAGTTGTATAGCATATAGGGGGTGTTTGGTTCACGGACCTTTTAGTCCCAGAGACTAGAAAAAATCCCTAAAAAGTCCCTAGGAACCTAACGGGAGGGATTTCTTTTACAGGGACTAAAAAAACTCTAGTCTAATGAAAAAGACTCTAGTATGATTAGTTCCTGGGACTAGAAACAGTCCTAGGACTTCCGAACCAAACACCCCATAGACTAAAGCGAATAACATCTCACACAGACGTACAGAGTCAAGAACATGATGACCATCCAAGAAACAGTTAGCGCAATGAATTACTACAGTTAGAAAGGCAGCAAGCGCAAACCAACCAAAGCGCCTTTCGGCGGGCGAAACTGCTATACAGACGACAAAAGATGGACGATGTGAGGACGACTACCAATCCAGCCGCCGTTGCTACGCTGTACACATGCATGCACGGCTGGATTCTCATGTCGTGCATGAATCGCCCGAGTTTTGTCGTCCGTGTAGCGTTGCTCTTCGGCGGGCGACCAACCCAAGAATCCAAGATACGTATACTAGTACTATGTGCAGTGAAATTGACAAGAGCGTACGCATGCAGTACCGTTTGGAAGCGGCGTAGATGGTGTAGAGGGGGAAGGAAGGGATGGCCTCCGACGACCCGGAGCCTATGTTGACGACGGCGCCCCTGCCCCGCTGCACCATCCCCGGCAGCACGGCGGCCGTCACCTCCGTCAGCGCCCACAGATTCACCCGCATCATCCGGACCCACGCCTCCACGTCCACCTCGTGCACGTACAGCGCGCATGGCTTGGCCACCCCGGCGTTGTTCACCAGCACCCCCACGTCCAGCCCCTCCACGGCCTCCCGGAGCCGCCGCACCGCCTCGTCCCCTGCCAAATACAGTATATATGCTCAGCAGTTGAGTCTACACCGTGAGCTAGATCACACAGTCAGCTCCATCTTATTCACATGGATGCCGTGCCGATGCTTGTGTTGTGCACAGTGCGCGTGGCTCACCTTGAGGGGTGGCGACGAGCGCGAGGTCGAAGACGACGGTCTTGGTCTGCACGGCGCGGGTCTTGGAGATGGTCTCGGAGATGTCCTTGAGCTTGGCGGGGTCGCGGCCGACGAGGACGAGGTTGAGGCCCAAGCGCGCGAGCTCCAGGGCCATGGACTGGCCGATGCCGGACGTGGGGCCGGTCACGACGGCCCACGCCCCGTAGCGGCGGCGGAGGTCCCTCGGCCGGCGCAGGAGGAGGGCGAGGTGTGAGAGGAGGCGTAGCACGACAGCCGCTGTGTACAGTGCGCCGAGGACGGCCAGGGAGACGAACCATGGCTCCTGCCAGAGGAGGGTGTCGGCGCCGCCCATCACCACCTCCCTCTCTCTTTCCCCGGCGGGTCGCGCGCGCGTGCCGCGGACTTGTCGCTGCGTCTGCTGAGCGCCGGGGATTACTCTATAAATAAACGGAATGTCAGGCGCACCGCCCGGGTTGCATGTTTATCTAGGAGTAGGGTTGACCTGAGTCGCTTGAGCAGTCAAGTGCTGTGTACACGCCGCTTTGAGGGCTGGCGTGACGATTTTGGGCCTATCTGTTAGGCTGGTCATAGTGGGAAGTAACCTAGACTAGTAACATACATATGTTACTAGTCTATGTTACTACCTTCATAGTGGGTAGTGTCATAGGTGTGGTAACATAGTTGCCTTCATTTATTACTTTGTAGACTCATTATGCATTGGAAACCGCTATGTGATGGTAACATATTATATTACTCTATTTGCCTCTCTCCTCATTAACTACTTGCCACATCATCATTTTTGCTTATGTGGCATCTATGTTACTACCTATGTTACTCCCACTATGACCAGCCTTAGGCTGTTGCTATGCGACAGTCCCGTGCCATCCGAACAACTTAATGCACGCAACGGTTTTTCTCGTTTGCAGTTGTGCGTCGTATGAGGTCGAATCAGCTGAAGTAACATTTTCTGTGGCGCCGTGTAGCGGCTTTCCTCTGTTTGTTGTTGTGGAGGGAAGAGAAAACCGTGAGCTCGGTGAGCAGGGCCGCATCCGGCATGCTTGAGATCACACATCAAAACGAAAAGATCGTGAAAAAATGGAGCTAAACCAGTGGTGACGTGTAAGACCAGCTCTGGAAGAGTCGGCAGAAGTATTGAAACCTCGTAGCAAAAACAACTCCAGTAGAGTCATCATATGAGAATATCGGCAGCTGTCATAACACATAGATATGGAGGTCGCGACGGCTGTGCGCAAACACAGAATTGCCAAAATGGCTGCCTCCATATTTTTTTAATCTATTTTCATCGATTTTGTAGGGGCACTTTAAGCTCAATAATCTAACCAACACGTGTATCAGCACAATAGATTAATAGCACCTATATTCAGTGGCCAAAATGCATCGTTTTACATATAATTTATGAGTTAACGACATTTCCAACAACATTGCTACCTAGCACTGCTACATACACTTGTCAGGGTCGGCGTCGTCTAGTCTTCGTCCTCCTCGTCGTTGTCATGGTCCTCTTCTTCTTCCTTTCTTGCTCCTCCCCCCCCCCCTCCTCCTCCAAGAGATCGTTGAGGTAGGCGTAGGGGTC
>NC_041393.1:161957567-161959171 GCF_002162155.2 Triticum dicoccoides
GCACTCACGAGCAACGGTAGCTGCTCCTCCTAGTCGGTGGTTGCGGGGCAGAACACGCGCCGGATTCCCTCCTTGTTGTGAGCTTCTAGGGCAGAGAGCCGCAGCACAACATCGACTGATTTCTTCGGGCTTCGGCTCCTACTAGGCCTCGAAGGGGACAACATCATTCACCGGGATGAGTGGTAGCGGGATAGACGTGGACGGTGTCCTTCGTCTCGTTCTAGATGGGGGGCAGCCCTACGCCATCCGCAGCTAGTAGAGTCGTTAGCGCCACGGGAAGCGTTGTATCCCGCAAACGTGACATCTGTCGCATGGTAGGAATATGCAACTGGTTGTATAACTAAAAGTGAAAACTGAGAGTGTTGCAAACATGCAATTTGATGCTAATGTCAAACTAATTAGCAATTGAGGCAGTAATGTCTATCCAAATCTATACTACAATAAAGTTTGAAGGCATGAGAAGGATGGATTTACATTAGCTGTTATCACCTGCTCTATAAAGCCCTTCTCTATGTCGATGGAGAATAATTCAAGAAGTTCACCACAAAAACTTTTCCATAAGCACATTGTCTTTAATCTACATTTTTCTAAGAGTAAATAAAGATATGATAATATTGAAAAAAAGGATAAGGAAGCTAAGATACAAAGTGATGCCACATAATTAACTACCTATCAATTTTAGTACAATGATACATGGCGAAAATGTACTAACGAGAGCAATGTAGAGCTAAACTTCTCTAGTAGTATTGGCTTTATTCAACACTTTTATAAGAGTAAATATAGATATGGTAATTTGGAGAGCAAAAATAGAGGATGAGGAAGATAAGATGTAGAGTGATGCTACATAATCAACAAGATGTCAATGTAACTACAGTGACACAGGCCAACAAGTACTTACAAGAGTTGCAGAGCACAATATTTTTATAAGTATTGGATTTATTCTATATTTATGTCAGAGTAAATGTATGTCTGATAATTTGGAGCAAACTTTGGATAAGGAAACTAACATGCACATTGATGCAACATAATCGACTAGCTATTAATGTAACTAGAGTGACATAGGGCAACAAGTAGCAAGAAAAGCAATGGAGTGCGTGGAATAGTTGTGAGATCCAGTGGTCACTGAGGATGGTTTCTTCTTCAAGCAATGTTCATACAAGGGAGATAGTAAAGTTATTGCTATTTTTCATCGAGTGAAAGTTAGTCGCTGCTCTGTCCTAGCTTAGTACACTACTGGAATGAGAGAATTTGCCGTCAGCCTATTCGTTGTCGTCAGCTTGCTGCCGACAAAGAAGGCCTTTGTTGTCCGCTCACAAAAAGCTGACGGCAAAGACACAGTTTGCTGTCAGCCACTTCTTTGTCGCCCCCTAGCTGACGGCGAAGTAGCTTTTACCGTCAGCCAGTTCTTTGTCATCAGCTAGCGGACGGCAAACAAAACCTACCTAACGATGCGCCCCCACCCTAACCCTAACCCTGTCTCCCATCCCCTCCTCTACCTAACAGCGCGCCCCTGCCCCCTCCCTAACCCTAACCCTATATCCCTCCTTCTCTCCCTTCCTGGCCACACCCTCCCGCCGCCGCCGCCGACCCCATGCCCCTCCCCC
>NC_041393.1:161959354-161967279 GCF_002162155.2 Triticum dicoccoides
CCCGACGCCCCAGCCCGCCGCTCCGCCCCGTCCCATGCAGCTCTCCCTCCCTCCCCACCCACGTCGCTCCGCCGCTCGTACACGCCGCCGGCGATCCGGGTAAAAATTTAAACAAACACATTTTTTCTCGTTGCATATATAGAGATATTTTACATAGTCATTTAAATGAAAATTAAAATCCTCGTCGCTACCCGCTAGGTCGATCACGACGGCGCCGTCGTCGCTGCTGCGGTTGGCGACATCATCCCAGTCGACGGGGCCGTCGTTCTTATGTTGCTCCGCCGCCTCCTCGTCCTCCGCTGGCGCCATCGCGGCCTGCTCTGCCGCCATGGCCATGGCGACTTCAATTGCGGCCGCAACCCCGGCAGCCTCCCTCGCAGCTGCCGCCACCGCCGTCGCTTCCGACGCCCGTAGGGCGACGTGCCATCCCGGAGTGTCGTCCGGGTCGCCGTCCTCGCGTAGGACCACCTGTTCCGGTGGCAGCTCCATGGCGGGGGGGGTGTGCGGGTGCCGGCGCCACCGCAGGGGGTGTTGGCTCGCAGCGGGCAGCTCCACGACGGCACTCCCGCACGGCCGGGCCGTGCGCCAGTGCCGGGGCGCGAAGGCGGCCACTCGCGCCTGTGAGGTCGGGGGTGACGCTGGCCTTCGCCAGCCGAAAGGCGGCGATGACCTCGTCGTACGCTTTCCCCTTCCAGAAGGCGTGACGACCGATGATGTTGTGCCGGCCGTCGTGGTGGGCCCGAAGCTCCTCCGCCGTCGCGCCTGGGCCGATCGTCGGATAGCCGTCGACGCTTATCTTCCATTGGCGGGGAAGACGGCAGCCCGGCGGCACGAGTAGGCCGTACTGGCACAGCTCCGCCATCTCCGGGTTGCCGAGGCTGGACGGCCAGGAGCTCGGGGCGTCATTGTTGCCGCCGGTGCTACTGCTCCCGTGGTGGTAGGACATCACCGGCGCTGCGCTGGTTCTCGTCGGCGGTACGAGGGCGGGGTGTGAGGTCGGGTGTGGGGGGTGGCGTCGGGGCGGGGTCTTTATAGCCGTCCGGGCGACGGGAGGCGGGTGGCCGGGCCGGCGCCGGCATTACTTCTCATTAATGCCGACGCCTCAGGACGGGGCGGCGGGGGGGGTGGAAGGCGAGGTGGCCATCGACGACGGAGCGTCGTGGGGGGGTGGGGTGGCAGAGGTGTCAGTTTGACCGGGCGATGCGCGCGTCAGTTTCACCGGGCGGCGCGCGTCGATTTGACCGGACGACGTAGGGCACACAGGGTGACGTGTCGAAGCATGTTTTGCCATCAGCTAGTGGACAGCAAAGGCCGCCGTTAGCCACCTAACATGGCTAACGAACGGTTTTTGCCATCTGTGTTCTTTGCCGTCTGCCACGGACGACAAAGGTTCTTTGCCGTCCACTTTGAGAAAGAAGACGACAAAGACATGTTTACCGTCATCCTCTTTGCCGAGCAGGTTTGCCGTCGGTGGCAGACAGTAAAGAGCTTTGTCGTCCATCTTTGGTGCCTTTGCCTTTCGCCATGGCGAACGGCAAATAAGCTGATTCCTGTAGTGGTACACAATATTATTATGTTTTAGGTTATTACATACTGCTGACTAGAGTATCTTTCATATCAAAAGAAAAAGGGTAAACATTCATGAAACAACTTATTTCATTCTATTTCAGCATTTTCCATAGTTTATCTAATCATCATGTATTTAAAAAATCATATACCTCTATCATAAAATATTCAAAATAGACTGGCACAACAATGTGCCACCAATACTCTAGCAAACTAGTAAAAGTGAGATTAGCATGGACGCGAACTAGGAGCACACGGAGGCGCACCTCCCTGTAATCCAGGCCGCGCGCTGCTATCTAGGGATGCATGCATGTTTTGCTCTAATCATTTCCCATATGTAAATGGCGAGTACAAGGCGCCGGCGCACCGGCCGAAACTTTTGGCCGGTCCGCTCTGCGCCGTAGGATTAGCAATATTGTCAACCGCAAAATTTATCCTCTACGTACCCCCGATACGGATCGTTTTTCTTCACAAACCAACGCACGACCCCTGCAGCACTCGGCGCCTAGCTTGCCGTAGCAGCACCGACTAGTCGCTCCCGTCGCCACTCACCGCCTCGCCGTGGCCGCTCGCCGGATGCAGCGGAGGCCCGTCAAAACAATATGCCCCCGGCGGTTCCATTGGCCGTTGGGCTCTGGAAACTGGTTGCAACATAATAAATCGCGGGTTCCAGCAAACAAATTTTCTGGATCCAGCAATAACATGAATCCGGCAAAAAATGAAAAGATGGGATGGTGGCAAAAATCAAAGACAGTGGCAGCAAAAAAAAGGGACGGTGGTAGCAAAAGGTTGGAACTGGGTTTCAGCAGCAAATCACAGACGGTCGGTAGCAAAAATTGAAAAGGCCAATGGTAGCAAAAATCATAGACGGTGGTAGCAAAAATTAGAGCTGGTTCCAGCAAAAAAACATCTCAAGTTACATATCCTAGCAAAAAAGTCGCTAATTCCAACAAAACAAAAGAACGGTTGTAGCAAAAAAGGCCGCTGATTGTAACTCCCGCCAAGGCCCGTTCCAGCATCTTGTTTGCCCGTCGTAGCACGATGTAGCCGCCGTTCCAGCACATCGGCCTGGGCTTGCAGGAGCCACACCTGTTGATTCCAGCTTTAGATGACAACGGTTGCAGCACCGCCCCCTGCCGGTTCCAACACCGCTTGGCCTGGAGCTTGGACTACGTCGTGGTAGCAGCAGCCGGGGGTTTGTCGGCACTGGTGCGGTGCTGGTGATTGGCGGATGAGCAGGAGCTTGATGAACCCCCGAGGGCGGAAAAGGCGAGGAGGGTGTTGTGTGCGGCGATTGGCCGACGAGCTGCCATGGCAGGCCGGCATAGCCTGTCGCCGGTGGGGGGAGGGAGGGGGCGCGCACCTACAGATGGAAGAAGAGGGGAAGACGGGGAAAGGGGAAAGGGAAAAGCGGAGCTCGCAGACGAGATGCGTCCATGGGCGAGGAGAAGGAGTGGCTCTGGTTGTTCCTGGAGAGATAAGGTAACAGAGAGATAAGATAAGGCAGACCAGCATGTGCGCGAGTGAAACGGTGCGAAGAGTAAGCGTTTCCCTATGTAAATACACCGCCGAAGAGTACATGCGCACAGTGCATACCTGTGCATCCGCATTTAATTGGCCGGCCCGTGGGACACAACAGTACAGAACAGTGAAGGTACATAATAAACCGCGAGTCGCTGCAGCCATGGCACCAAGGTATCCGGGCGAGCTCCGGCTGGACCTCCGCCAAAATGGACGGGCACCACGACGGACGACGCCTGCAAGTACCTCGTGCTTGTGACGTAAAGAGGACTGGCGGACCAGATGTTGGCCATGGCAGCCTGCTTCTGTAGGTGCATACAAAGGAAAGTAGAGAGAGAGAGAGAGAGAGAGAGAGCTGCAGAACTCCCAACACAAAAAACTCGGGGCGAGTATACTTTGGTGAGACTGGACCTGGTGATTCTTCTCTATTGGAGCGAGGTCGCCGAGGTGTATTTCTGGTTCATAGCCCGTTCTTTGGGAACGACTGAGGTTCTGGGAAGAAGAGCAGTGGCCTCGTTAGGACTCATTAATTAAGAAAACTAACAGGGGGTAGGGGGAAGAGGGTTTAGGGTTTAGAGGGAGACAGACGGATGCCCGACCACTCCGGCGAGCCGTTCCCGGGAACTCGTGGCTGCTGCTGCTGCAAGGTGGATGCGGTGTCACTGGTTGCGGCCTCGTAGGATGCGACAAACTTGAAGCCTGGGACGGCTACTTAGATTTGCTGGTAATGGATGGCATAGTCTTTTTCCTGGTTTTTATTCGCTCACGTTTTCGCTGGCCGCCGGAACGCATGGCTTGGTGTCGACATGCAGGGCGGACATGGTGTCGCTGGCCGTGGCGGTGCACGACGCGGCAAGCTTGGACGACGGCCAAGATGGCCTAGTCTTCATAGTTCCTGTTGGCTTTGTTCCATGCTTGGAACGTGGCGAACAAGTGGAGCTGCAAAAGACCCACCATTCAACCATTCCACTGCTACAGAACGGTCAAACCATGAGTGGAAGCGGGGGTTCTTCATCTAGTCCCACCGGAGCACTGGAGCTTGACACCGGAGCACTGGAGCACTGGAGTCTGCTGGAGTTGTGTGTGCCAGAATGAAGAAGATATATGGTGTAAGGAGGAAGAAGGCTGTTGGGAAGAAGAGAGGAAGGGGACCATTGGAGCACGATGTGCATTTAAGTGCGTTGGGTGGTTGGCGGGTGTTAGTTGAGTTCAGCTTCAAACAGAAGAAGCAGACATTGTGGGATCAAAAACGCGTGGACTTTATGACAGATACGAGCCATAAACAAATGTGAATACGATGTTGCTAATATAGTAGTTGCAGATCCCGAGACGAGTGGGTGGGCAGGATTCTGGTGGGCAGCGTCGCCGAGTGCTCCTATGCAATTTTGGATTAGCATATCATATACCCTCCAGTCGGGAAGGTGGCTTTTGCAACCTTCCTATTGGCGGTGAAACTTTCATCATGGCATCATTGGGGAGGTCGAGGAAGTAGTCGAACAACAACAAGCAAAAATCATATAACCCATATCCCGGTGCAGGATCACAAAGGACAGGGTTCCCTGGACCTGTTCTCCCTAGCAGCCGTGCATGCGGTCATCGGAAGGGAGTTGCCGGAAGCAACATCGAGAAGAAAGATGGTGATTTAGTGTGCGAGGAGACATAATAGATGTGATCTGATCGGGTGACTACTAGGGTTGCCAACGCTTTCAAGATATAGGCGGCTAGGTAGGGAGACGTGGGGTTAGGCCCACGACCGACTCGGTATCCAAAGGATCATATACGAAGACTCGTAACGCGTCCGTTAATGACTAATTGCTCATTAATTATCTATTTCCAACCGGCAAAACGTAACAGGACACCTGATATAGGTTTGAGCTCAACTCTAGTCATTCACAAAACTCGCTGAGCGTGAGTGAGGCGGCTAACAAAGGCGGAGCCCATATGTATCAATCCTCTTCTTATGCTCTAATAGGAGGTCGGAAAGGATGTATTATATGTTGATCTCAACTCTTCTTCATTTTCAGGGTGCTATTAAACATCAACATGTTATGAAATTCCACATGAGCTTGTGAGATTTACCCAGAAATCATTTGGTATATGGGCCTCTAGCCCATCCAATATTATACTATGTGATCCCTAATAGCGTCATATTATGCGGAGATTCCTCATTGGGGCATAAGGTGCTAAATAGTACTTCATTGATACATTACACATACCCTCTGAGTGCTAGTTCCCTAAGAGGGCTAGCCCAAGCAGATTGTTTTCACCTTTTGGGAACCTTCTATGAGGTTTCTTCCAATTTTTCACGATATTGTTTTCCAAATTATTATTTTAACTCTCAAATAGTTTTTGAGTTCATGAATGTTTTAAAAAGAGTAAAATTTTCTAAAATAACCTTTCTGTACTTTTCAAATTCCCATTTTTCTAAAATCCTTAAAATCGTATGTATTTTTTAAACTATAAAAAATGTTATTGTTTTTTTCTGAAGCATTAGTTTTTTTTAGGGGTATTCTGAACCATTAGTTGTTGGCAAGTGAGTGAGGTGTCAACGGCAGAGGGAGCGAACCAGCTAATGAGCTGCGGCTCGCTTAGAGTCTGCATCAGTGACTGAGCGCTAGCGCGCTATTTGGCGCCTGAAGCGCCAAATAGGGCCTCCCATATTCCGGCGTAGCTACGGTTGGTTTTGTAGAAGTTGGCCACAATTGTTTTCTAACAAATCTATTTGTCATTTCTTTTCTCATTTTGAGCTTTCTTTTGAACGCATTCCGCTCATTTTATTCAACTGGCGAAGGCATGTCTGACCGCAGAATGCATTTTATTTTGAGCTTGGTCTTTAATATACAGGTAGCACCCGACACGCATATGCATCGACAGCGAGATTTAAACCATACAGATAATACATAGTACTATATCATAGCTGGTTCTTTCGGGCCAAGCCTAGCTCTGCTTGCCGCCGTTGGCGTGCGGCGGCGCCCTCGGCGACCTGAGCCGCTGGAAGACGGCCCTCTGCCGCAGGTTCTCGCGCAGGCGCAGCGCGTCGAGGAGCCGGTCCGGCGCGACGCGGCAGAGGTACCACTGGAGCCGGTGGACCAGGTTGGGCATGCAGAGGGGGCCGTGCCCGATCCAGCACGCGGCCGCCCGCGCGTACGCATCCGACGTCGGCATGACCAGCCGCGACAGCGGGCCTCGCTTGCCGTGCTTCCCGGCTCTCCACGTCATCTTCGTCTCCACGAACAGCGGGACCTGCAGTTGCTCGTAGAATTATGACATGATATGAAATGTAGGAACAAAAAACTGCCCGCATTTTTCTTTCAGCGTGATGGTCTTGGGCGAAATGCTGGACGTTTGCACACTCACCTGGCATTGCACGTCGATCCCTTTGCTTCTGTACTCGACGTAAAGGCTCCTGGAGAACTGCGCAACATACCTGAAATTTAAATCCGGGGTGATGTACTAGCATATATTTATCTCAGAAAATCTAGAGAGAGAGAGAGAGAGAGAGAGAGAGAGAGAGAGGGGTAAAAGGTGCATTGTACATGAGCACCGCAAGAGAGAAAAATTAATAGCATGATGACCAACCACCTATAACAGAATCCCGGATATGTCTGGTGTTTTTGGGTACCGTTTGGAAGCGGCGTAGACGGAGTAGAGCGGGAAGGAAGGGATGGCCTCCGACGACCCGGAGCCGATGTTGACGACGGCGCCCCTGCCCCGCTGCACCATCCCCGGCAGCACCGCAGCCGTCACCTCCGTCAGCGCCCACAGGTTCACCCGTACCATCCGCATCCACGCCTCCACGTCCATCTCGTGCAGGTACACCGCGCATGGCTTGGCCACCCCGGCGTTGTTCACCAGCAGCCCCACGTCCAGCCCCTCCACGGCCTCCTGGAGCCGCCGCATCGCCTCCTCCCCTGCCAAATATGATCAGCGCTTCAGTTTATACTACAAGGTGAGGTAGACGATTACGGTCAGCTCCATTTTGATTCACACTGTCGCTTGCGTTGAGTGCGTGTCGGTTCGTCCTAGCTAGTTTTACCTTGAGGTGTGGCGACGAGGGAGAGGTCGAACACGACGGTCTTGGTCTGCACGGCGCGGGTCCTGGAGATCGTCTCGGAGATGTCCTGGAGCTTGGCGGGGTCGCGGCCGACGAGGACGAGGTTGAGGCCCCTGCGCGCGAGCTCCAGTGCCAAGGATTCGCCGATGCCGGACGTTGGACCGGTCACGACGGCCCATGCCCCATAGCGGCGGCGGAGGTCCGTCGGCCGGCGCAGGAGGAGGGCGAGGTGTGAAAGGATGCGGAGCACCACGGCTGCTGAGTACAGAGCGCCGACGGTGGCCAGGGAGATGAACCATGGCTCTTGCCGAAGGAGAGCGTCGCCGCACATCATCTCTCTGCGCGCGCCGTGGACGTGTCGCTGGCTCACTGCGTGTGCTAAGCGCTCGAGGTTCTCGCATTAAATAGTCGGATTTGTTATCCATAACCACCTTAGTAATGCTATTGTCCCTCAGAAAAAAGGGGGAAAAAGAATGGGCGAATAGCTCCCATGTGACGTCGTTGGTGTGAATTGTCCCTGATGCGATGTAGTTGGTTGTAATAGCTCGCATGCGACATCTGCGTTGGAAAAAATAGCTCCCATGCGATACTGCTGCCTAATCCAAAGACACATGTTTAAAACTCGAATCAGGTGAGCGGGACCCACAGCGTGGGACCCACTAACTTATCCAACTCAGCATTGGTCAGGTGAGCGGGACCCACAGCGTGGGACCCACTAACTTATCCAGGTCAGCATTGGTACAAGAGGACACCGAGCCGTGCCCCGAACCGTGCAGCACCCGAG
>NC_041393.1:161967535-161985337 GCF_002162155.2 Triticum dicoccoides
CGTTGTTGTTCTTCTTCTCCGGCGACGACGGGCAGCAACACCGTTCCGGGCCGCGACCTGGCAATGTCGAGCTCCGCTTCAGCCTCCCGCCGCTCATGGCCGCGCTATGGCGCAGTGCCCATGACAAGGTGCCCTGCATGCCCACGTATCGCACCCTTGAAGCGGCTAGTCACAACGACCGACAAGAATGGCAACCTTGGACGGGAATTCGTGAAATGCGAGAGCAAACCAGAGCAGGGAAAGGTGAGATTTTACTTCTCAATATGCCAATTTTGGTTTTTGTCTCCCAATTTCAAATTTGCCCATTTTTCCCCATCGGATTTGGGATTTAGGGTTCATCTTTCCTATTTCAGAAATTGAAGCAATGCACCCATTTTGAGTGGCTAGATGAGTACATAGAGCGGATTCAACTGGAGGGTGCATCAGGGGAGCTCGATTTACCGTTGGAGGTGGAGAAGTTGGGCAAATTTGGATCGGGCGCATCTGGATCTGGCAATTCCATTGGGGGCGCCCGCCCTTTCATGGGTGCTACTGTGGGGGATGCAGGAGTGACGGCAAAGCTGAAGAAGCTGAACAAGCAGATGAAGAAACTCATCGAATTGCAGAAGCAGGGCAATTTGAGGGCCGGACTTTTTTATGTTTGTGTAATTGCTCTCGCATTTGTTTATGTGATGATAATTAGTCGTAAGTGAATAGATTGGGCATCATTTGTAATCGTAATGATATGTACATTTGAATAAAAGTGTTGCGCTGTACGAATTCGGCATGTCTTCTCCACTCTGTTTCGTTTTTTCAGTTCTTCAGTTTGTCATCAGTTTCAGTTTCAGTTTCAGTGGTAGAGGGAGAAAAGGAAAAAAAATGTTCGTCCACAGTTGCCCGAAAAGACCAGGCCCATATAGAAGTTAGGCAGGGCCGAATAGAACATATCCAGGCTCATTGATAAAAGAAGTGTAGCTAGTGCAAAAAAAAGTGCAAACGGTCATTGACATCGATATATCTTTTCGGCTTTAGGTTATTTCACAAATGTTAAGTTTCCTGCCTTCACCTTTTTTTAGATAACTCATCTGATAATTATTTGAGCTATTTTTATGCATAAGCTATCGTGTCCGATTGTAGGGTCCCGTGTTGTTTCGGCTAAAACAAAAGGTTGGTTCTAGTTAGCAGTCTAACTTGCAGTCTTTGTGAACCAAAAAAGTTGCAATTGTTTGGTTCTAGTTTATTTCAACCAAGCACCATTTTTATTTATTTTTTGATTTGTGCTATGGTGTTTTCAAAGTTTTTACTCGTGTGTTTCAACCGAAAAAGGTTGGGGCCCCAAAAGGTTGTGCCACTTTCAAAAAAAGAAGACATCTAGTGTGCCCCTAGTAGCATCTCCTTACAACATAGAGGGGCATCCCCTTACAACATATAGTGCATAAAACATAAAAGGAAGATAATTAACTAGACACGTGCTAACAACAACTTATATGATTGGATCATGTTTTAGTGCATTTTTAGTTCACATGGCCACATAAATAAAATGCAATGGAGAAACTTTGAAAACACCATAGCACAAATCGAAAAAAAAGATAGCACTAGCCCGAAAAAACATTAATAGATAGCACGATAGAGGGGCATCGGGTACCCTAGTAGCATAGGTAGATAGAACATATAGAGGGGCATCCCCTTACAACATATAGTTCATAGAACATAAAAATAGATAGATAGAAGACACGGGCACACACGCCCAAACCAACACAAACACAAGCTAGATAGATAGAAAGACTCGCACTCGAGCAACTCCTTGGCCCCTCCTCCTTAGCCGGCGCCCCTCACTCGTCGTTCTCCGGCATCTGGTAAGGAAGGGTGTGCATGCCGTTGGGGTGAGGGAATATGTGGTGGAAGTTGGTGAAGATGTTGTAGGTCGTGAACGCGATAAACTCGCATCCACACCAGAACACCTGGCCGAGGAGGTGGTGAGCGTCGTAGGGGTTGGTGAAGGTGACATGGAGGCCGATGACGAGGCCGTTGGCGTTGCCATCGTACTGCTCGTGGAGGTGGAACATGGGCGGAGTGCCCGGAGGGAGGTGGCGGTAGCCGGCTTGGAGGAAGAAGCGAGCCAACTCTCTAGGGCCCCTCCACCTTGAGATGGCCCACACCCTCAGGCTATTCTCGACGATGACTCCGGCCGGGTACTCCCTCTCCGGCACGGTGCGAGGGCGACGGTAGGTAGGGCCGTTGAACTGCATTGTGGCTCGAGTGGTGGATTTGGCTCGAAAAGAAGAAGCGGAGGAGGCTTGAGAGATGGGGGAGATGAGTGTGAGAGGGATGAGGAAATGGTGCCCTTTTATAGCCGCGTTGCAGCCGTGGTCAATGTGTACACGGTGCCTTCTCGATCGTTTTCTCTTCTCCGTTCGTACTGGCATAGAGTAATTGTGGGCATTAATTCAAAAACGGCGGGCAGAGCATCCAAAGAGGCACCGTCGGCACAGGCGAGATGCATCGTTTCGTGCACTTGCATCGGCGGTGACGCCGCGTGGGAAACAGGCTCGTTCATCCGCGCGTGACACTGAAAAAGGAGCTGCACCACCGACGCGTTCATCCCGTGTCTCAGGTTCAAACATGCATTTGTTAAAATAGCTAGGATGCGACATACCTATACGTTGCGCCCCTGTCGTGCTTTACTGCGTCGATGCGTGCATGCAAGCCCGCGCCCCTGCCGTGCTTTACTGCGTCGATGCGTGCATGGGACAGAATAGCTAGGCTGCGACGTTGCATGGCATGCATGGGACAGGGACGGCCCACATGTCATTGACCCTCTCGCATGCAGCCCATCCCCCCTCTCGACGGCCGTGCGCACGCACGCCAGGCTCTGCCGGGCCCGATCCGCTCGGCCCAACGGTCACTGAGATGCTCCCCCGCTCAATGTTATCTGTTCGTCAGAGAGAAAAAACGGTGGCCAATCAGATTGGAGAATCAGGGCTCCCACGGATCGCCCCCCGGAATCCTTCTAGAAGGCCTATCCGATGGCCGCAGTTTGGTGTTAGGGTTAGATCGACGGTGGACGTTTGGCGCTAGGGTTACATGGGTTTTGGAGGCAGTCAACGGGGTTTTGAAAAGTTTGACCGAACATTCAAATGTGTATAACTAATTCAAAAAAATCTAAAAAATGAAAAACCTGCGCATGTAGTCTTTTTATGTTACATAGTTACGATATAAAATGACAAACTTGATCTAATGATCTTTGCATGAAAAAACCTTCACAAATTGGACTATCTCAATTGAGGTTGCATAGAGTTCAAAGGAGTGAGAAGAGGGTTTGAGGTTTTGAAAATGCAAAAAAATCAAAAACCTCACCTTAGCTTCATTTTGAAGTGACTAAGGAGGATCTGAAGTTATTTTTTCATTTTTAAATTTTTTAACTTGTTTTATTGCTGACTTTGTATTAAAGGGTGTTTTTTCAAAAATAAATTAAATAATATGAATACTTATTCAAAAAAAAGGTGAGACTTCGTATTGATCCTATATAGGTATAATATAAGCTAAGAAAATCTTTTTGGGTGATTTTGAGAAGGTCGAAAAAAACTTGCTTAGAAATGGAGCCGTTTTCCCTTACTTTGGAGCCTGTTTGGACAACATTTTCAGTGACTATGAGTTGGACTTCACAAAAAAGGTTGGATTTATGAACTAAAGTGCATAGTAGTACATAAAACAATGTAACATCACAGAACAAACAAATGAGCCCCAAATATATTGGAGATAGGTTCAAATTTGAATCTCGGTTCAAATTTGAATTTTATTTCAAGTCAAATCAACATCATAGCACATAAGTTTTCACATGAAAGAACATAAGTTTTCACATCAAATGACAACAAACTTAAGTTTTCACATCAAATTTGAATGATTTCGACTCTATTTCTTTTTCTTCTTTCTACCACCCGATTTCTTCTCCTTTTTTCCACCGTTTGGTTCCACGACGCATAGTTTGTTGATGCTGATGCTCTTGCTTTTTGTCCCCTTGGTTTTCTTGCCAACTACACTAGGCCCCCTCAACTTTTGCACCTGACCATGTCCCACTTCTTCAGTTTGCACTTCTGCAGATTGAGTAGATGGCACACATTGTTTAACTACTTCAGTTTGCAACTCAACACTTGGCAGCACAACCTCCAAACATGGCAACATAGCTGTCAAAGCAGATTCACATGGGAGCACAACAGTTGCTTCATCTGCAACAGTTTCAGATTGCCCTAGCGCCTGCAAAACAGATTCAGTATGCATCACATCGTCCAAAACAGAAACACTTAGCTCATGTTCAGCAGTAACAGTTTCAGTTTGCCCCATATCTTTGTCACCAAACATTATCTGCTTAGTGCTCTTCCTTCTAAAGCCATTGAGTCTTACTTTTTTCACTGGCCAGCATTGTTCAACAACAAGAGGTGGGGCTTTTTCTACACGCTTCCTCCTAAAAAATAAAGCATTTGACTTGGTTAGATACTAGAACAAGTAGCAAAATCAAAAACTTGCAAGTAACATAAACATACTTTAGCCTCTGAGGAGTGTAGATGCATTTGGATGAACCAATTCTGTGCCCAAGTACCTCACACAACTTGCACCTATTTTTGTTACCTTTTTGAGCCCTTTTGGGCTTATCATTATTTTCCTTTTTCTTTTTCCCCTTCTTACTACAACCACCTTTCTCAAACCAAGCTTTGAATCTGCTCTGTTTTGGCCTCTCAGCCTTTCTTCTAGTGACAGGGGGACACAAGGTAAATTCTATTTCCACCTCAGGCCACTGAGATTGGTCAGTCAGTGCAGGAATTGGACTTGCATATGCAGCTTTGAATTTTTGTACTGAATAATACTCATGCAAATATGGGTGCATATTTAACCTGGGTTTAGATGCCAAAAAAGTATGGAATGCTCACATGGTTTTCCAGTGTGTTGCCACTCTTGGCAAGTGCACTCATGCAACTTAGTATTTACCACATGCCTCTTGCCATTCTTTGTATCTCTAACTTCAGCACCCCACAATGAAGATTTCTCAACAGACAGATGTGAAAGATTTCTACTCATGTTGACCACCTGTTGTACCACTGCTGGAAGCTTGTCCCCTTCCAAAATATTAGCAATTTTCCCTCTCAACTCCCACAAACGCATGATCATGATCCTTATTTGGTCCACCATGTCATGCACGGGCAAGTCTTTCAAATTCTTCACTTTGTTGTTAAAACTTTCTGCCAAGTTGTTATTGATATGATCACATTTTATGGCAGTATTAAAACCTGATCTATACCACAATAGAGAATGGTGGGTGTTTAACCATGAAGCAAATTCATTATCACTACATGATGCCATTATCTTACCAAGGTGATAGGAATGTGTCTGTCTGGTGTATGATCTTGCTGCTGGCCACATGCGCCCAAATTCATCTCCTCTGAATTTTTTTATCACATTCATCCACATATGTCCAAAGCACTCCCTCTGCTCAGCATGGGGGAAAACATTTTTTACTGCATTTTCCAACCCTTTACATGCATCTGTGTGGATGGCCAAAGGAGAAACTGGCCCTATGCATCTTTTCAGTTGCATCATGAACCATATCCATGATGCCTCTGTCTCTGATTGAAACATTCCTATTGCAATTGGGAACATCCAGTTGTGTCCATCTAGAGCATTGCATGCAGCCAACTGACCATTCCACTTTCCAGTCAAAAAAGATGAGTCTATGCTCAAATATGGACGACAACCTGCTTTGAATCCATCTATGCAAGGCTTCAAACATATAAAAAACTTGCTGAATAAAACCCTGCCATCCTCTGTTACCTCTGTATCTATCTCTACCACACTCTCAGGTGACCTCTTCTCCACCTCTGCTTTAAAACTATACAACATCCTAAATGTATTTGCCCAGTCACCATACAATGATTTCATGGCCCTTTATTTTGCTTTCCACACTGTGGTATATTGCAGCTGGATGGGGTACAGCTTCTCCAGGTCAACTTTAAGCCTCTTTGCAGTAGTCGTTGGCGTCTTGGCTAAAATAGGAGTAATCTTCTCTGTAACCCAAAGCTGTGATGTCATCTTTGAAACTCTCTGTGAAGTGGTCATACATGTATACTGGTGTGGTATTTAATTTACCCTTACTGTACTTCTATTAGGTTGTAGTCTGGCAGACAAGTACCATTTGCAAGGATTGCCACCACCATCATAACCTTTGCACCGAGCATAAAATTTCTTTCGATCAGTCCACATAGTCTTGGCATCAAACTCTTTTTTCACTGCATAGGTCCTGAAAGACATCCTAAACTCCTTCATGCTTGGCCACAACTTTCCCACCTCAATAACTGGGTTCTCTTTGTCATACAAACAAACCAGCTCATTATCATCTGCATCATCCACATCATCTGCAGCCTCTCTCATCAGCTCTTCTTCATCCTCATTTGCATTTATAGGGCCTGTGTTACCATCAGCAGGCAAAGAACTGTCATTCTTCTCCTTATCTTTGTCATCAACTTGAATGCCAAACATTTCGGCCATATCAATGTCAGATATTGGTGTAATGACCAAATTTGTTTTTTCATTCAATTCTACTACATTCCAGTCAACAACAATCTTCCTAGCACCATGGGTTCCCTCCTCTCCATCTGCATCAATCCCTGTATCTTCAACTACTACAGTCGGTTCAGTCAACAATGCCAACATCTTCTTTTGTGAAACCCACTCATCATCTTCCACCTGTGCAGCCATCTTTGATGGCACATAACCAACTCTGGAATGAGTTTGCAGATCAATTAGCTCTGCATAAAATGTTACTTGTTTGCTTGCCCATCCTTCTTGCTGATCAATTTCAGCAACCATGGATTCTCCATCTTCAATTCTCACATACTCACCATTATAGTTATCGAAACGTTGCAGAGATACCTCTTGTTCTGGACCCCAAATAATATTCTCCCCAATTCTCTCCACCAAATTGCCCACGGCCTTCTCCTTCATGCTCTCCAATTCCTGGGGATCAACATCTGCAAATTCGACATCCAACCTCACGGTGGTATCTCTATCAATGTCTTGGACACTGCCATCACTGAGCTTGGCTTTACAAGGAAAAAATTCCACTATAATTGTGAATGTGGTGGCAGAACCTGAACCTCCCCTGTTTTGTCAGCGCGTTTTGTCAATGGCAAGCACTACCAAATCGAGTTCGATAACAGCTAAAAGAGAAAAGCCCGAAAAGAGGGTGGCATTACCGATTTGAAGCAATGTCTCCTCGCTCCATCTCATCCATCTCCATCTCCTATCCAATCGAGATTCTAAAACGCCAAGAAATTGGGGCAGCCCGGCAGCAATGAGGCCACAGATTTATCCAAAATTCAATGGAATGGGACTAGTGTTTAGAAAATACTCACTCGCAACAGCCGCTGCCGAGAAAGGCGCTCCACCACACCGGGCCGCGCAGAAGGGGCGAAACAGCCCCCGGATCCAATCAAGATTCTAAATCGCCAAGAAACAGGGGCAGCATGAGAGAACAGCATGAGAGAACACAGATCCCCCAAAATTCCGGGGAGTGGGACTAGGGTTTCGGGCTCACCTCGCAATAGCTCTGCCGCTGCCGAGAAATGCGCTCCAACACCGCGGAGAAGAAACCGCTGCCGGAGAAGATGCTTACGACGGCGCCGCTCGCAATGTCCAGCACGGGCGAGTCGAGCACGGTCACACAGTCACCGGTCGAGTCATGGAGGTTGACTATTTACTACGTGGCCCTAGGTGGACCCACCAGTCAGAGCACATAACCCCCAGTGTCCTAACCAAACCTCAGCCTAACTAACGCGTAAATGGGTTGTCTTGCTTGAGCTATTTATGCGTTGGGAGGCGTCGCATGAGAGCCATTACAACCAACTACGTCGCATGAGAGATAGTTCACACCAACGATGTCGCATGGGAGCTATTCGCCCGAAAAAGAATACTACTACCTCCGTCTCGGTGAATAAGTCATTCGTGTAGTTCTAGGTTGACGATTTAACTATCTAAATATGTATTCTTTGTGACAAAAAACATATATTTAGAAACTACATCTTTGTAAAAATTTAGTGATATACTTTTCATGACATATTACACATATTTAATTCCTTAAATCGATGACCTAGAACTACGCGAATGACTTATTCACCTAGACGGAGGTAGTAGTTGTTTATGGGTTCCTTGTCTATGGGGATGTGGTTATGGATGAAGTTGCCATGGGTATGAGTTGTAGATTGCCACCAATCTCCTCTCTACCCTTGAGCTTGCTTCCCGGTAAAGCAATAAGAGCATGGTTAGAGCATCTCCAATAGCCGCACAAAAATTCCACGCCCAATAAATATTATAGCGCGTCACTGTAGCATTTTTAATGCGCTGGGACTAACATTGCTTTAGCAGACGCCCAAAAATGTACGCCCAAAAAAGCACGCAGTGTAAATTGTGAATCGCGCGCAATCCGGAGCCCAAAATATGGTGCGCGCGATAGCATTTTTAAGCGCGTGCACAAAACATTTTAGTGCGTGCAATATTTTACAGCATATGTTCGAGCTGTTCAGCGCCAAAAAAAAACGAATTTTTAGCATGCGGAGCTCTTTTTGGGCGCCTGTTAGAGATGCTCTTAATAGTATAACCTATTACTGGCTATATGATCTTGTCGCATTATCTACAATCAATTTATAGCCGGCATGTGTAATAATTATCATATAAATATGTATTACTTCGTTGATACACGGCCCACTTTCTTCTCTCATAAATTGTTAGGAGCGTGTGGTATAGCTGGCTGTTGATCAGTAGCCCACTTCTCCTTTCTCATATTCTCTCCTCTAATTCATCAAAAATATAATATTTAAAGTCTTACAGCCCGTCTATGCCATCCTATTATACTTGCTTTAAACACACAAATATAATGGCATGAGCTAGATTATCATGTGTTTTTGAGTAATGTTGCCATGTGAGATTGAGCTATGTTGCCACGAATTGCAAAAAGAGCTGCCATGTGATTTGGACTGATGTTGCATTGTCGTGTTTACAAGCTAACACTGACAAATAGTGTGGGAGAAAATTTTGCGATGTGTAAAGGCATCTACAGTCGGGCGCCTCAAACCCGTCTCAAACACCCGAACAAGCAAATCGGTCAATGATTGGTCACGTAAACTCGATCCAGTTGAACGCCTCAAACCGTCCTCAAACGTCCGGGATGTCCGGCGCCCGCGCCCCATATATTCAACCTAAATGTAGGGCGGACATGGGGCGACTTGCTCACGCCCGGGCATGTCCGCCACGTTAATCCGCCCAGCACCGACCACATGGCATCCCAACCAAAAACTCCAATCTTTCTCCTCTTTGAACCCTAGCACTCACTCATTGTCATCTCTCGCTCCAGAAGATAGCCCTTCGCATTGTGTTGTAGAGGTCGAAGGTGGACACCGGGGGCAGCTCCGGATCTGCAACCGGCATCGGTCCCGCACCGGCGCGGCGCGAAGGCCGGAGCTGGGCCCTCCTAGCCCGGGCGCAGCTCCACCAAGGCAGCGCCATCTGCTCCACCCCCGCGTTGTCCCCTTCCCCCGTCGGCCATTGCTCCGCGCGACCAGCGATGGGTGCTAGTGCCCGCTCCGCCAGCCCGCACGCGCACTCCAAAAAAGGGGCATGGACCACCCCGCCGCAAGAGGCAGCGGGCAAGGGAGAGGGACGTGGCGGGGCAGTCCGTGCGCCGCCGCGGTGGGCTGCCAGTGGAGCCTGACGAGGACGAGCGGCTCCTCGCTTGGGTCTACCGCCGATTGCTGATGGCGGCGGAAACGGGCGCTCGCCGCCTACGACGAAAGAACGCGAATGCGCTCCGGCTTGCCATTGAGCAGTCGGAGCGCGAGGCGGCTCGGGTGACCAAACTCAAGCGGCAGCTGGACAGGGCCATCCGACGGATGAAGGGGATCATCGTCCTCTCCGACGATGAACACCACGACCACAGCTCCACCTCCGACGACTCTGATGATCCACCACCTGCCGCCGACGCCTACAGCTGGGCCGACGACCGGAAGGGCAAAGGCCCGACGAGGAAGTGGTGAATCTCCGCCGTTAATTTCTAATTATTTATGTCTCTAGTTAGAACCTGACGTATGTGGATTATGTGAACTTTGAGTAGCTTTTGAAGATCCGTTTGTGATCTTTTGGTTATCGGAATGTGCATATCTATGGTCGTTTCATAGCCCGTGCGGTGATCTACGTAATTTATGTTCACGTGCGTGAGTTGTATGGATATAGGGTATCGAATACGAGGACTGCGGGTGTGGAGGACACAAATTGAGGAGTGTCCGGTCAGTGGCCACATACGCGCTCGGTCAGTGGACGCGAATGCACCCGGGCGCGTCCGCAGGCGTTTGAGGGCCCGAATTTGGTGACCCTGGCTGTAGATGCTTTTAGAAAATGTTAAAGGGTACTGCCATGCAAGGACGGTGTGGTTTGTGTGGAAAAACAAATAAAGTCCTTACAAAAGTTGCCATAGTTGCTCTATGCGTTTTTCGAATATACGGGCCAACCAGGTATTTTAACTTAGTGAGAATATTATACGGAAACCAACGTTAGGTGAAAACCCGAGAAAAGGATGTTTTAAAGTTTCAAAAAAATCTAAAAAATAAGGGATGTAAATAGGATGATATTTTATTGCCACGCAAAATTTTATATTGAAACAAATTACGAGATGTGAGCTGTGAAAAAGATAAAATCATTGTCGAATAGTGCTGAGCAGTAATGTCACTGTTCAGGGCTGAGTTTGTCTTTTTCATAGTTCCCATCTCGTAATATGTTTCAACTTGAAGTTTTGCGTGGCAATAACACATCACCCTCTTAACATTGCATATTATTTTCAGATTTTTCCAGAACTTTAAAATAAGGCTTTCACGAAGCTTTCATTGAATATTGGTTTCCATATGATATTCTCCTGTTTATTTTTATTTTTATCGGATTTGCAGGTCTTCGTTGACGTCTCGGATCTAGAACCTACGATTTTGAAGCTAGAAGCCTCTGTATTTTGCACTTTGATTACAATGATTTTGGTTTCTGCCGTCGTGAACGTCGCTCAGAATGGTTTTAGGACGGGTAGCTGTGCCCTTGGTTTAACGGAAGCTCTAGTTTCCAGTTTCAAAAAGGTAAACGTTTGTGGCCGGTGCGCCGGCTGAAAACTCAGCCGGTCGCACGCGGCTGTCACATGCAC
This sequence comes from Triticum dicoccoides, assembly GCF_002162155.2. NCBI lineage: Eukaryota > Viridiplantae > Streptophyta > Magnoliopsida > Poales > Poaceae > Triticum > Triticum dicoccoides. The sequence goes on from NC_041393.1 coordinate 161,978,736, forward strand.
GTTTCTTAAGTGGGCCCTGCGCACCGCTCCTTTCCCTCACCTTATCTCCACAGAGACAAGATCCAAAATTATTGTTCGTCTCGCACAGCCTCATCTCCTCTGCTCCGCCAGCCGCTTGCACTTCGCCCCTGCTTCCCCTACGAGATCCGCTACCACCGGCGAGGCGGTGCCGGCCGGCCATGGCCACCCCCCCTCCACTTATGTGTTTCTTCTATTCTGTGTATTGGCTGAGGCTGCCCCACCACCCCTTTCCCCCTTTGACCAAGAGCAACACCACCGGCGATGAGATGCGCTCATGGCGCACGGCGAGCTGCGCCCGTGGATGCAAGAGGTTGAGCGGCCGACCCGCGGCGGAAGCTATTGCGTCCAGCAGCGAAAAGGGCGGGGACCGGCGGTGACGCGGGGGAGATGCTGCGACAGATGAGGAGCGGTGCTGGAATCGGCCAGTGGTTTTTCTTCAAACGGCGAGGATGGTGGCGGGCGGCGACGGCAGTGGCCATGGTAAGTTGCCTTTTGTTGTTGTTTTGCTGGAACCACTTTTGATTTTTGCTAGAACTCGCTTTCTTTTTTGCTGCAACAGGAGAGGCTAGTGCCTGGACGGGGACGGCAATGGCCGCCATGATTTTTGCTGCATAGGTTTTTTTTTTGCTCGAACCAGCATTCGACTCAACACAAGGGAGGACCGTGCTGGGAGGCGACGGCTGGTGGCCGCCATGAATTTTTGCTGGAACCATATAATTGTTTGGGAAAACCTTTTTTTCAATTTTTTGCTGGAACCATATTAATTTTTTGCTGGAACCATATTAATTTTTTGTTGAAACCATGTGCTTTTTGTTGGAACCATAACAATGATTGCTACAAAGAATATCATTTTTGCTGGAACCACTTCTCAATTTTGCTGGAACCATATTAATTTTTTGTTGCAATCATGTGTTTTCTGCTGGAAGCATATCTATGTTTCCTGGAAACAATATTGCTTTTTTGCTGGAACCACTTTACAATTTTGCTGGAACCATGTCACATTTTTGGTGGAAACCATGTTTTGCTTCAAACCCGGGTCGCCGTGTTCTCCATTCTTATTTTTATTCTGCTACAAACCAGCCACTGCTATGAGCGGAGACACATCTGGCGATGGGAGGAGGCGAGATGTGGGGGACGGCGGCGGCAACGGCGACCTCGTGCACGAGGGAGAGGACAGCCCGATCTGGACAAGTAGGAGGTTCACCGCGGGCAGTTACGCGCGTGTGCGTGACGTAGGGGAGAAACGTGGGTTGACTAATTATTACGAGACCCAATGGTTGAATGGGGGACCAATTATTATGAGATCCAACCGTTGGACGGGGTCTCATCGAACGCTCCGCAACGGACCGGCCGAAATTTCGGCCGGTGCGCCGGCGCAGAGTACTACCCCCACACAAAATCCAAGCCTCACAGCACTTGACGTGCTTTGAAAATCCAAGGGTCAACACGCCTCACAGCACTTGACTGCTTCGGTTTCCTTGCTTTACTCGCCGCTGCCTCGCCTCGTCCTCCTCCTCGACGCACCCGACGGCGCTGCCTCCTCCTGCTCCGCCGACGCTGGGCTAGTATCACGGATCAAAACGAAAAGATTGTGAAAAACCGGCGACGTCTAACGTCCAACCAGCCACTTCCTGGTGGATTTCTGATTGCATGATGAGCGTATCCCATGGATATGGGGTTCATACACAATTCGTGAGGCTGATGACGGACAGAACCTTGAAAGGGAGAGGAGCCATTTTGTTGGTTCGAGTGGCAATGCAACCATGTGAACGGCCGCCGTGGTACTTTTTTTTCCTTTTCTTTCTGGCAGCACGCAGTAGCTCATTCAGATGTGCTGGTGTTAGCGAGACGAAAGGTGCGTTCCGTGTTCTAGCGCCTTGTTGCTTCAGTTTTTGTTTGAGGGTGTCTTCAAACTGATTGAAGTGTAGCACTGTCCGCATTTTTCAACAAATCTCTCGCTTCTCCTCCCAAAATAAACTACTACCTAGCTCTGCAACACTTGAACACTAATATCAACAACTTCCGTAAACTTCACATCTGATTTAGATGAAGTTTACACTCGAACCCTGCACAACCTTTTCTTTTTTAAGAAAGAGAGAAGATCCAGACACTTCTCACACACACACAAAAGCAGCAAAAAGCAACAGCCACTTTCGCTATAACCTTGGCCCGTAAATCTGCAGTAATATAACTTTATTTGCACAAGATAAGCTAACAATGGAACTTCACATACAGTAGCTCAACAAACCTTTTTCGATCCACGCCCAACGCATGCCTAACATCTGTAAATGGCAGTGGGAAGGAATGAAGGAAGGGGTCACGGTATCTGATATCTCTATCATGTGTCGATCAGGACAAGATACTTTCGGTCGATCAGCAACTAGATACAAAAGATACTTCAGGAATTACAAGGGCACGGGTGTGATCATCACATACATATTTGTTCCACTAGGGTTACGAGCTAAAAATTCTTGATACTGGAGACAGGAGACTTGACGAGAGAAACTTCAATCCACTAGAGCCTCCAGGGAAGTAGGATATGGTGTAGTAAGCAAGAGCGAGGACCTGGAACAAAAGCAAGAGCAAGGTCACTTCTTAAACAGGAGGCTTGAGTTATCCAAGTGCATGTGCACACTGAATTGTTTCCAAGAGTTAGAAAAGCATGCTTAGATCAGGATAAGGAAATCATTATGCCACAAAATACAGAAGGAGAGAAGACGTTATAGCTCTGGTCATCAAATCATGGCCCTGATTACAAGCTTGTTAAAAGGAAATGGCACTGAAATGAAGACGAGATAAAAAGACACACCTGGAGGATCGAGAATATCACCGACAGAAAATAGCTGTGAAGCACCATAGAGACATATATCGTGCCAACCATGCATCCAGTGAACCCCACTGTAAACGGTAGCCTCTGAAAAAGAAAAGTTATGCAAGTTCTCTTATCAGAAACCGCTTACATTTGAATGCATCCCATTAAAAGAAAACTGAGCAAGTACAGGGCCATTAACTACTTTGTATCAACAACTTTTGTCACATGCTTATGTGCCTAAAATGGGTGCTTTTGGTTTTCCAAGTAGAAATAGGAAAGAGCTGTAAATTTGTACGTTATAAGCAAAAAACCAGTGATTTAACATTTAAATGTTCCTTGCTGAATTGGAGCAAAACAGAATCAGAAATTGCATGCGTCGACAGAAACCATTGATCGTGCAGACCAGCAGTTACACTCGAGTCAAACTGTACTCATCCACGTGCCACCCCGTGACTTCCACAAGACAAACAAAGGAAAAGATTGAACCCATCGACAGGAATTGGGATAATGCAGCTGATTCCAGACATCAGACTGAGCCAAATATTCTGTCTGCTCATAGGTGAGAGAGAAAAAAAAATGCCAAAACTCCTTATGTTGCACCTGGTATTAGGAGAACCCACATCAACAGGTGAGCTCACCGGAAGGCCTGTCACAAGGTTGTCAGCTTCCACTACTCTCACTTCTTTTGGCGTGTTCAGATCATAAGCTCTACAACACAACCTTATGCTGTTTTTTCTTGTATTTCTCTCTTTCTTTCGAGTCTCAAGTTATTTGATTCTTGCATTAATGAACTGTGATAGGCCAGTTGTTGTGGAATATAAGTTTGATGCTAATGGTTCAACGGCATTCAAAATAATTATTTTAGAAGGACTTTACAGAGCATGTGCAGTTTTCCAGGTTGTGTAAAACTATAACGATAAGGAACAGTTCATGAGTTAGAAACGTCCTTCAGATCTATAATAAACCTTCAAGACCTGAACCACCAAAAACCTCAAGAGATAAACCCAACAACCAGATTGACTCCAGGCAATGGCAATTTAGACTAAACACTGAGTTTGAATAGGTTGACTGAAAGAAAGGCCTACTTGATCTGTGTGCTCAGTTTTTCAACAGTGCCCTTTCTGACTTGCTTATTTAAAATTAAGCACCGCAATATGCTCAATCACTCCTATATTAGTTTCATTCAAAACATTCTATAGACAATAGAAGGGTATAATTATCCCTTAAACTCCTCTTCTCAAGTGATTAAGTTATGCACGCAAAGATCCACGCAAGGGATTCATATAAAGAAAATCCTTGATGTAAGATCACAGTCTCGGAGCTATTGGTTCTCTGTCGTAAGAGGTAATGGTATAATCGGCTCAATTCCGGCCTTCAATTTGGGTAGTGATGGTTACTTTTATTTGTTATCAGGCACTATGAGAAACTAAAAAGTGTTTCATACAAACAACTTGTCAGCATAGATTTTCTTTCTCTAGGTTTATAGGGCCCTGTTTTGGAGATTTGGGGAAGAAAATACTTACAAAATCAACTCAGAAAGGTTATATGGAGCACAATCAACCAATGAGACTAAAGGACAATATCATAACTACGTTGTCCATTTGCCAGTCGATCCACCCACGTTTTGTCTTGACTCATTTTTTCCTATCACTATCCAAAGCACTAACTAACTTCTCTCGGCACAACCAAATGACCACCAGCTATGCTACAGCTGATCCTTAAGAAATTTTCATTACTATGCAGGTCCCATGATAACTCCGCCTATGTTGTCTCAACATAGCTGGTCCCAAGCCCGGGTAAAGGAGGAGGGTTGTGATAGGCTTGGCGAGCCAACGTAAAAACTCAGCCACTCTTATGGAGATGAAACCCAAAAGCGAGGGGTATTGATGAAGATGTGAACCATCGAATCAAAGCCGGATGGATGAAGTGGCGCCAAGCTTCTGGCATTCTCTGTGACAAGAGAGTGCCACAAAAGCTAAAAGGCAAGTTCTACAGGACGGCGGTTCGACCCGCAATGTTGTATGGCGCGGAGTGTTGGCCGACTAAAAGGCGACATGTTCAACAGTTAGGTGTGGCGGAGATGCGTATGTTGAGATGGATGTGTGGCCACACGAGGAAGGATCGAGTCCGGAATGATGATATACGAGATAGAGTTGGGGTAGCACCAATTGAGGAGAAGCTTGTCCAACATCGTTTGAGATGGTTTGGGCATATCCAGCGCAGGCCTCCAGAAGCTCCAGTGCATAGCGGACGGCTAAAGCGTGCGGAGAATGTCAAGAGAGGGCGGGGTCGACCGATTTTGACATGGGAGGAGTCCGTTAAGAGAGACCTGAAGGATTGGAGTATCGACAAAGAGCTAGCTATGGACAGGGGTGCGTCGAAGCTTGCTATCCATGTGCCAGAGCCATGAGTTGGTTGCGAGATCTTATGGGTTTCACCTCTAGCCTACCCCAACTTGTTTGGGACTAAAGGCTTTGTTGTTGTTGTTGTATGCAGGTCCCATGATATTCACATACACAGGACCAAACTAGCAGATGGCAGTATTTAGCTGTCTGTATAGAGCACTTAGTAATGAATTAAGATTTGTAACTTGTTTCCACATGTTCCAAGGCTGTAATCGTATTTGACTAAAAATAACAGCGGATGGGTTTTGACAGGGTAATCTCTACTCCCTCACTCGCAAACAAGACTATTAGTAAATTCTTCGAAAACTAAAGCAAATGAACAGACATAACTGCAATCTGCAGCAATAGAGTACCTCTTTCGACGTCATATGGGCGAACTGGTTGCCGGGGCCTTTGAGCGCGAAGAGTGACGCGATGATGAGAGCACAGCCAAGCGTGAAGCAGATAGCGAACTTCTGCGGCATGAGCACCATGACCGGTAGGAAGAGCGTGAAGGCGATGAAGACGAAGAAGATGCCGGTGGCGAGGAAGAGCCCGAAGTACATGAGCGCCTTCCCCGAGGGGAAGCTGCTGGTGGCGCCCTGGAAGCTCCCCGGCAGCTCCCGCACGCCCTTGGACACCCTGCGGCCCACGGATCAGAACGCGCTAGATCAGGGGCAGAGAGCTAGCTAGCTAATCGCATCCAGATCCCTCGGCTCGGAGGGAGCGGAGCTTGGCGGGAGCGGATCAGACCTGAGGGGCTAGGGCTGGGGAGAAGGGGGCTTACACATTGAAGGTGCCGGAGACGGTGTCGTTGGCGGAGCGGACGGCGGCCTCGATGTCAAACGGGAGGGGGGAGGAGGAGGAGACGTCCGAGCGGGTGGCGGCGTAGGAGTTCCAGTCGGCGAGCAGGGAGGGCTGCGACTCCGCGGCGGTGCTGGGGGAGGCGGTGCCGCCGGTGAACCAGGACTGCGCCGTCTTCTGCATCGCGGGGGTGCGGGTTTAGCTGCCGGCGGCGAGGCGAGATTGAGGTGGGCTGGGACGCGGCTGTGCGTGTCGAGTCGCGGTGGATGGAGGGAGCGAAAGAGATCGAGGGAGAAAAGAGATAATTGCATCTATAGTCCTCGTACTCGCTGGCTACGTCCACTTCAATCCTGGTACTTGCGTATTGCATCGACACGGTACCGGTACATGAAAATACGTCGTCAATACAGTCCCTGAGCTTGAAACGCCAGTCCTGACTCTACACGTGCACGACGTACACCGTACTCCGTTGTATGCCACGTCAGCCAGGGACCCACCAGTCAGCTCGGACCCACCAGTCAGCTCTAGCCCCACCTATTATTTCGCAAATTGCCCCCTGTTCTCGTCTCGATCTCCCCTGT
>NC_041393.1:161985453-162001086 GCF_002162155.2 Triticum dicoccoides
CCCTAGCGGCCATGGTGTGCGGCGGCGGATGATCGGCGTATCGTGCGCCCTCTGTTCGTATTGCGTGCGGCGGCTGAAGCAAGTTGGACGCCCGGTGAAAGGAGTCGACGCAGTTTGGCGGCGATGCAGGTCCGGCGACGGCGGCCCGACGGCGAGGTGGCTCCGGCGTACGGTACGTCAGTACCCAGTGTTCTTGGGTCGATTTGATGTACAATTGGGGTGAAAAAATGTTTATTTGCTATGATTAGGCCGTTTTGCCCATGCTAGTTCTATGAATATGTGGACTGTATGCAAATTTGCAGAAATTATTCTAGGGTTTGAGTTATTTATGTTCTTAATGTTCAGTTATCTGAAATAATTGATGTTCTTATTGTTTTTCAGATAGAGAAAGTGGATATTTCACTGTTGAGGTGATCCATGGAGGCTTTTTCTTTGGGAGTGGGCAGAATAGGTGCTATCTGGATGGCCATAAGGTTTGCTTTGATTACTGTCATAAGGACATCACCTATTTCAGCATGTTTGAAGAAATAGTCGAGGAATTGGGTTATGAAATGTCAGGTAGAATAGATATCTATTGGTTGCCCCCTGGTTGTCAGCTAAATGAAGGTGCTGCACGACTTTTGGCTAATGATACTGATGTGGACTGTATGTATCTAAAGATAAATCTAGGGCACCACTTTCAAATGATATACCTGGATCATTTAGATAGCCACATTTCTGGAGGAGGAGCAGAATGGGATGATGTTGTGGCTAATCCAGCAGCACAAATCCCTCCTGTTTTCAGCCCAAGGAAGAAGGAAATGAATGCAACTGAGAACAAAGATCCCTGTGAGAGCAATGTTTCTTGTGGTGTTGTGGATGAAAGTGTTGAAATTGAGAGCACTCAACAGTTCTATGTGAAGTTGAGACCAAGGGGAAGAAAAACAGAAGAGGAGGAAGAACAATATGCAGACTCAGATTCCTCAGACAGTGATTATGTACCTGAGATTGTGGATAGTGACTATGACTTGGAGGATGGAGATGATGATCTGTTACAGGAGGAGTTGCAACCAATGCATGACAAGAAAGGGAAGAAGGTGGTTGAGGATTGCAACTCAGAAGATGAGGAATTAAATGCTCCAGATTCAGATGAGGATGAGATGAAATTCAATTTCAAGTCTTTCACAGCAGCAGACATGCAAGAACCTAAGTTCCATGCAGGGCAGTTGTTCTCTTCTATGGAGCTGTTGAGGAAAGCTGTGAGAGAGTATAGTTGCAAAGAGAGAGTTAACATCACATTTCCAAAGAATGACAAAATCAGGCTTGCTGCAAAGTGTGAGAAGGGTTGCCCCTGGTATATGTATGCATCTTGGGATAATAGAACAAATTCTGTCATGGTGAAAACATTTAATGGGGAACATACTTGTGAGAAAAAGTGGCAAGTTACAGCCTTTACAGCTAGGTACATTGCTCACAAATATGTGGACAAAATCAGGGCATGTGAGAAATTATCATTGAAGGCTTTTGCAGCTTTTGTGCAAGATGATTGGAACATGACAATTAAAAGGGGCAAGCTGGGGAGAGCTAGGAAGATTGCATATGATATCATATATGGAGATGAGATTGCACAATACAACTTGCTATGGGACTATGCAAATGAGCTGAGGAGATCAAACCCTGGAAGTACTTTCCTTCTTGGACTGTCAGAAGAGGGACAATTTCAGAAGTGCTACTTCTCTTTTGATGCATGCAAGAGGGGGTTCTTATGTGCTTGTAGGCCAATCATTTTCCTAGATGGTTGCCACTTAAAGACACAGTATGGAGGTGTTCTGTTAAGTGCAGTAGGAATGGACCCCAATGATTGCATTATTCCTATTGCACATGCAGTGCTGCAGAGTGAGGACACCAAAGCTTGGAGGTGGTTTCTAACTGCATTGAAGCAAGATTTAGGAATTGTGAACACTGAGTTATGGACAATCATGTTAGACAAGCAAAAAGTATGTCTTTAATTCTGTCAAATACTTATTGTGTGCTATATTTCTGTCAAATAATTCTGTGCTATGCTTCTGTCAAATAAAGAGTTATGTTTATGTCAAATAATTCTGTGATATGTTTCATGCAGGGTTTAATAAAGGCAGTTAAAGAGTTGTTTCCTTTATCACCTCACAGATTTTGTGTGAGGCATTTGTGGCAGAATTTCAACAAGAACTTCAAAGGAGAAGCTTTGAAAAATCAACTATGGAAGTGTGCTAGGAGTACTACAGAGGGTAGATTTAGGGAAAATATGAACCAGATGTTAGTGCTCAGCCAAGAGGCTCATGATTGGCTTGCAGAGTTGGACCCAAAAACCTGGGTTAGGGCTTACCAGACTGATTTCCCCAAGTGTGATGTGCTGTTAAATAACAACTGTGAGGTGTTCAACAGATATATTTTGGAGGCTAGGGAAATGCCTATCATAAGCATGATCCAAAGGATCAAAGGGCAGAATATGGGAAGGAATTTTGCAAAGCAGCAAGAGAGTTTGAACTGGCATGGTGCTATATGTCCAAAGATAAGAAAGAAACTGGAGAAGAGTGTGGAATTTTCTAGAACTTGTCAAGCTGCACCAGCTGGACAAGGACTGTTTGTAGTGAATGATAGAGGAGTTGATTTCAGTGTGGACACAAGAAGGGAAATGTGCAGTTGTAAAAGATGGGATTTGTCAGGTATACCTTGCTGTCATGGGGTTTCTGCTCTTAGGTATGACAAAATTCCACCCGAGTCTAGGGTTAACTCATGTTACTCCATTGCAACTTACTGCAAAGCATATGAGCACATAGTTATGCCTTGTAAAGATGTCAGTGAGTGGGCAAAGATGAAAGGCAGAAAAATCTTACCACCACCAATTCAAAAGAAGAAAGGAAGAAGGGCAAAAAACAGAAGACAACAACCTGAAGAGAAGGAAGGAAAAAGAGGAGTGCAAATCACAAGGGCAGGTGTTGTCATACACTGTGGCTATTGTGGTGGTGCTGGCCATAACATAAATGGCTGTTTGGACTGGAAGTTGGGACTTAAACCAAAGAAAAGTGAAAAAAAATTAAAGTTAGAGCAGAACCTGATGTGTCATCTTCTGATGAAGAAACTGTGGGCCTTACTCAGGTAATGTGTCTACTTCTCCAAATAGTACTGTATGTACTTCTCATAGCATTGAATAATTTACTAATGTGTACTAATGTGTTACTTGTGAGCAGGAGATTAATCTTCAAACAGCAGGTGTGACAAACCAAGTCCCACCATTGTATGAGCCAGAGACTTTAGCTACACTGACACAAGAGGTATGTGAAATAGCAGATGTGACAAACCAAACCAAACCAAGTACACATAATTTGCACACACTAACAACTACCTTAACACTAATGCAGAGAGAGTCTAGGCTGGTCCAAGAAGTTGTGCAAGGGCCACTGCCTCAGAGTGCTTTCATACAGGAGCAATTCCTCTCACAGCCTCCAGTTCAACACAGCACAGCAACCAAAGGAGGAGATGTTCACAGGAAAAGAGAAGTGATAGCACTTGCCAAACTTAGGGCTGCAGCTGAGAGAAGGGAAATAGCAGATCAGGCCAAGTATGATGCAGCAATGGCAAAATTAAAGGAGGAGGAAGAGAAAATTATTTTATCTGCTCAAAGGAGGAAAGATGAACTACTTGCCAAGAAAAATGCTGCTGAGGAGAGAAAGAAAGCTGTACTAGAACAGAAAAGACTTGCTGCTAAAATGAAGAAAAAAGCTAGTGAGGAGAAGAAAATGAAGGCCCTAGAGGTAAAACTAGCCATGGCAGACAAAAGAAGAGAAGTTATGGAGGAAAAGAAAAGAATAACAGAAGAGGCAAAAAGAAAAAGAGCAGAAGAGAAGAAAAGAATAGCTGAGGAGAAGAAGAGACTTTGTAGGACTGCATATGATGCAGAGGAGGCAATGTTCCTTATAAATCAAGCTGAAGAGTTGGAAAGAAGGCAATTATTTCTCCAAACACAGGAGGCATCAAGGCAGGAAGCTTGGGAGCACAACAGAAACCAAGAGGAAGAAACAAGATTTGAGGCATGTGTGCAAGAGAGAAACAAGAAGGAAGCCCAACAAATCAGAGAAGCAATGGCAGAGGAACATAGGATGCTTGCATGTCAGTCCAAACCATCACAAATGAAGAGAAGTGGAACTTCAAGTGCACCAAGTTCAAGTAACAACATGAGAGGATTTAAAAAACCTAGAAAAGTTAGCATGTTCGATGAACTAAGGTAGGATAGGAGACATGCAGGTCAAGCTCGAGGAAAGTAGATGGTTTTTTTGTGTGTTCTGCTTATGATCATGCTCCAGATCATGTATTTTGTGTTGTTACCACCAGATCAGTAACTTTTAGTATGGAATGTACTCCACCTTATATATGCAGATTCTGTACTCCAGCTTATGTATGCAGATTATGTTCATGATCATGCTCCAGATGAGTAACTTTTTGTATGTAATGTACTTGTAAGATACAACACATTTTGACAAAGCACATAATATTTCACACAGCACATAATGACACAACAGGTACAATATTGGAAGATCATCTCAACAATACATAGATAGTCTTACATAGTCTCACAATTACTGAATATTAGATACCAAGTTCACAAAAGACACACTTAAAATAGATAGTGGTTCACAGACTACATTTGAGACATACATAGTGGTTCAGAATCTTTTACACCTTAGAAATCACAGATACTGCCATCGATTTGTCCAAGCACAGTGCTGAATCGGTGCTTGCGAGTCAGGTCCTCCCCTTCATTCGGCAGCCATGCATCAGGCAGGCCTTCGACGAGCAGCGGACCACGATCAGTCACCTCCTTCATGTGACAGATCACAGGATACAACAGAGTCTTCTTCTTTCTCGGCGACGAAGGACCGTAGGACGAGGCCATTTCACGGTCGACGAACTCTTCAAGCGACTGTGGAGGAGGATCTGTGCACAATGCCAGCATAGGCTCGGGTATCTCCACGTCCACCACTTTGCCAACTTTAGATGGGTCACGGAGCCACGCCATTACCTCCAGCTCGCGCCGATTCTTCGGCGGTATGATCTCTATCAGCTCTCCGCCCAAGTCCTTCAGCAGGCCTTTCACTGACTGCTTCGACCACGCCTGATCGGGAAGGCCTTCGAAACTAAGCTTGCACTTGTACTCCAGAGCAGCCGGAGTGCCGCGAATCTCTCTTACCCAGCGCTCAAACTTGATCCACCGGCGGCAACACCTCAACTTCATCGACGATTGGAGCACCACCGTGCACTTCTCCTCCGTTGAGAACAACAGCCACAGGTCATGAGGGGGGCAGGCCACCTCGATGCTCAACTCCGGCAGCAGCACGCCAAAGCGCTCCTGGATGGCGGCCAGCGGTGCGGCCGGCGTCAGAGCCTCCTCGCCGTCTCCTACAGCAGTGGCCAGTAGGACGAGCCCGCGGTGGCGAGCCTCAAACGCATCCATGGATGGAGTGCGCGTTAGCATGACATGGCTCCTCTCCGGCCGGAGACAAGGCTCGCCCCGACGCCAAATCTCCTGCGGATAAGCCCGCGCCAGCAAGCTGCGGCTCGATCCACCTCCGGGGACGAGCGCCGCAGAGAAGGTGCCGCCGTCTTCGCTCTCCGAACCGCCAGACAGGGTGGTGGAGGTGACGCTCGCGCCGCCCATCGGAGGATTTGGGTGACGAGATGCTAGGGATTGCGGGAGCGGAATTGGAGATTTTTTGCCCCAGGACGAAACGGCTACAGCCTTATCCACTCCCACGGGTGGGTCCGAGCTGACTGGTGGGTCCCTGGCTGACGTGGCATACAGCGGAGTACGGTGTACGTCGTGCACGTGTAGAGCCAGGACTGGCGTTTCAAGCTCAGGGACCGTATTGACGACGTATTTTCATGTACCGGGACCGTATCGATGCAATACGCAAGTACCAGGACTGAAGTGGACATAGCCAGCGAGTACGAGGACTATAGATGCAATTATCTCAGGGAGAAAACGAGCAGACTCGTAATTTTGATGAACGTTTTTGCCAGACGATGATAACTTTCCGGCGAAGTATCCAGCGGAAACCCGAAAGCTTTACTTCAAAAAGAAGACACCAAAGTGCATTTTCTCTGCGAAATACCCGGACCAAAAGTATAAATACCTCAAACATAATACTCCTTTCGTCCTAAAATAAGTGACTCAACTTATTTTAAAACGGAGGGAGTAAAATTTACTGAACAACTACTAGAGCTACAAGACCGAACTTATCGATGACAAACTGAAAAATCTTCGTGCATGTGCCTTTAAGACGAAAGTACTGAAGTTATAGTCGCCGTCGCCGTTATTGAACCCTTAAATCTGAAGCACCTAATACCAGATCGTGCCTGTCACAAACTTGTGCATACTCTTAACGCCAGCAAGCATGTTTTGAGGCAACATCTAACATGCTTAATCCTATAAACTATCTTATATAATGGCTGACATTTCTGGTTTATTTGTGGTAAATGTAACACTCAAGCCAAACCTATAAACTATCTTATATAATACCAGTTTTTGCATGTTGCGTACACATACGATGAGAAACTCTAACCTCATCGGATCTTGTTGATTTCGTCGTGATGGACGAATTCGGGGACAATCGAAGCCCAGAGGACCCAAGGATGAAACGTCATCATTCGACCGAGTGTCGTCCTCGTGGGAACTTAACAAATCCTAACCTAAACTTTGGCAGAGTCGAGGCACCGGGATTCTCCTCCCCTCCACCAGCCGCTAACAAAGGGGGGGGGGGGAGGATCCATGGGCTAGCTGGTGCAGCTTGGAGGGGAGGAGGCCCTACTCGCCTTAGGGTGAGAGAAAGGAAAAGAATACCCAAAGTGCATCCTATATTTGATAAATATCAACAAAAACAATATCTAATACCATGAGAGGAACAATTCAACACATACACGAAAAAATAAAGATTAACAACAAATAAAATTACATTATAAACCAGCAACAAGGAAAAGGTCGCCTGACGCAAGCCCGCCCTCCAAGATGTTGTTTGTGTTGGTCATTAACACCATCAACAAGTTGTTGGCCAAGGCCATGGAGTTCGGCTTGCTTCGCTTCCTGGCACCTCGAGACCTAATGACTGACATCTCGTTGTATGTTGATGATGTCGTCATCTTCTGCCATCCGGGCAGAGAGGAGTTGTTCATTGTTCGATGCTTACTTGCGCTCTTTGGGCATGCTTCATGGCTAAAACACCAACTTCATGAAATGCTCGGTGTCCCCTATTGGTTGTTATGAGGTGGAGGCCCTAGAGGCGGCGTCGGTAATGGGTTGTTGGTTGGCACATTTCCTGATAAAGTATCCGGAGATCCCGTTGGTGAGAGGACTATGTCGTCTTCTGCATCGTGGGGGTAGTCTGGTTAGCTTCCCATCGATGAGATGAGATGGGCTGGAACGCGACTCTGCGTGTCGAGTCATAAAGGCAGAGAGAACAAAAGAAATCAAGGAAGAAAACAAGCAAACATGGGTTATTGAATGTTTTCCTCTCACGTTGCTATATATACTTCCTTTTTCTTTGGCGGAATGTGATACATACTTTTTTGTAGATTGATTTCTCAAAAAATCTCCATAGTGCTTTTCTTTTGGATCAGACTTTGATGCAATTATTAAAATTATTAAAGGATAATATATAGAGAAAGTTGTAGAAGTAACATTCTTTTGCGGTGAATAGAGGTACCTTTAAAGCCGTTCACTTTGTTGTATGCATCGATTGATGCAGAGGGCGCGGTTAATCCTCCTTTTCAAAGAAAAAAACCAGTTCACTTTGAATCTTTCACCTTAGGTGGAGTATTTTACAAAAAACTACCACATTTGGGGTCGTTGTCCCACTAAACTACAATTTTCAAAAAATGACCAAAAACTACCACTTTTTTCTATTTTTGTTGCAAAAACTACCGAAAATGATTGATGATGGTTACAGACGATTTGAACATGTTTGTGACAAACGGGACCCACCCGTCAGGGCTGACATGGTAGGAAAGTCAACGTTGTTTATTTGGTTGTTAAGTTGACCGTTATTATAGATGAGGCCCACACGTCATCATCAACCTTCTTCTTCCTCCTCCTCTTTATCTCTCGCCCCGGCTTCTGATCTGTAGACCCCATAGGACTATGATTCGTCGACGCCAGAGATAGCGTCATCCGCCACGTGCCTCCTACGACGAACCTCTGTTCAGGATCCCATGATCTATCGCTCCCATGCACCACTGCATGGAGCCGCCTCCTGGTAGTCATCCCCGATGGAGGGGCTCCACCCCCGCCGTGTGTGAAGCAGCTACTCCAAGGTCCTTGCATCAAAGACTGGACGTACCTCCTATTGAGACCGCCGCCCCCGTGATGTTGCTGGAGCGCCGCCGGGAGGAACAGACACATGAGGAGGATCTTGCGCCGCCATGCACTACTGCCCCTCCAAACAGCCGCGCCACAACCACCAGATGCCCTGCCGTCCCCTTCACCGGCGGAGCATGGGCTTTCTTGGCGTCCATCTCTGGGGATGACGAGGGAAGAGGGGAGGGAGAAGGGGATGGTAGCTAGGGACTAGTGTTTGCTCCCCCAGAGTCGCGCATACAGTTAGGGGGTTGCTTAGTTTTTAGGTTGTTCGTCACCTTTGCTTTGGCGGCGGCGATGGCCGCGCTGAATAAAATTTCTTTAGATCCTACTCCGATGAGGCGATTGGTCCTATGGTTTGGGATGGATTTGGAATCCAGTTTGTTCAAGCAAGGATGGTGTGATGGCGGCGGCATCCTCGTGGTGGACCTGTGACCTCGGGCTCCATCGTTGCGATGATGTTTGCTCCAGCACCGACGCGAAACTTGGGAGGTAATTTTGTAAGTGCATCTAGTGCCCCTTAGTGATTTTGGTGTATTGAAGACTTATAGGTTAAGGGACTAATGCATTTGTGAGTGTACGCATGTCTATAAGTCTATGAGGAGTTTGATATTTACAAAGAAAGTCGGCCCCTAAAAATGAATGTCTTCAAGTGAAGACTTCGGATTTGTGAAGACTTTGAAAGTGAAGAAATTGGTGTGACCATGAAGACTTGATGTTCATGCGAGGAATATGAAGTGTGAAGACTTTTGTTTTCGTAGTTTGAATTCATTCCACCATGTTTGAAATGCATTGAACGTGAATCTGCCAATTCTTCACCTGAAAGTTCAAATGCTTCTATGGCTGCAAATTCTTCAACTGTCTCTGCTATCACAAATTCCTCATCTGAGGATGCTACTAGTATCACTAACAATGCAGGGCTGAAGGAATTGTATGTGATATGCATGTACAAAAGCCTCAAAGGGCACCAGGCTCTTTGTGATGTGCTTAAAAAGCAGATCCTCAATAGGAACCCTAGGAAAGAGGGTATTGCCTTTGAGAGGAAACTCAATGATGATGGGACCTACTAGGAACCTGAGTAGTATCCCAAAACCTCATGGGTTGCTGCAAAGGGACCTCCCGTAGATCCATCCACTTTATTTGGCTTTACATGTGAATCTTCATATTCTTCTGATGAGTCATTTGATTCCAACTATAAACTGTTCAAAAATCATAAGGTGAAGTATTTGCTACATATGTTGGCACTAACTGCAGGAATGGTCCCCCTATGAAGAAAATCTGGATTCCCAAAAGGTGCCTTGAAAGTCTTCAGGTGAATGTCATCATGACACCACCTGTGAAGAATAGGAACCCCAGATCAAATTATTCATATGGACCAAAGTCTTTATATGGATCCAAGTCCTCATATGGACCAAATTCCTCACATGGATCAAAATCCTCATATGAACATCATCATGCTAACACTTCTGTTTCGCAGGAAAGCCTAAGGGCTATGACTATGTGCATTATTCTTCAAATCATTATGTTCATAAGTCCTCGAAGAATTTATATGCTTATTCATATGCTTACTCTAACCCCTCATATGTGAAACGAAGTGGACTGGCTTCTATGCCACCTTTCTCATATGGAGCTCGCAGAATGATAAACTCTTTGCCACCCCTCCATATGTGGGTGGTGAAGAAAAAGAACTAATCTCTTATGCAGGGTCAGGTCTCCAGACGAACTTAAACGTCTGAAGAATTTGCTGGAGACCTGAATATGCTTGAAAGGATGCAAGCTAATCATGAAGAAATGAATTTTCATTTCTCACGTCCTCATAGTGCTATATCTGTTCTATTGCTTAATGAAATTGATCTGATGAATTTGATGTCATATTCTTCACTGATGAAGTATATGAGTTCGTAAGATGCACTTATATGTCTCCAACATATCTATAATTTTTGGTGTATTCATGCCATGTTTATAATATTTCTACATGATTTTGGTATGATTTGGTTAGAACTAACCCGAACTGACGCTGTTTTCAGCAGAAATCCCGTGGTGTTGTTTTTTGTGCAGAAATAAAAGTTCTCGGAATGCGCTGAAAATCAACAGAGATTTTTTTTGGAAAATATAAAAAATACTGGAACGAAAAGTTATCGTAGGGGAGTCTCGTGGGCCCCACGAGGGTGGAGGGCACCCCCACCCCCTATGGCGCGCCCCTGTGCCTCGTGGACTCTCCATGGGCCCCCCTTACTTGTTCTCGACGCCAACCTCTCTTATAAATCCCCAAACCTCCAAAAAATAACCTAGACCGGGAGTTCCGCCGCCGCAAGCCTCTATAGCCACCAAAAACCAATCGGAACCCTGTTTCGGCACCCTGCCGGAGGGGGAAATTATCACCGGTGGCCATATTCATCATCTCGACGCTCTCCATGACGAGGAGGGAGTAGTCCACCCTCGGTGCTGAGGGTATGTACCAGTAGCTATGTGTTTGATCTCTCTCTCTCTCTCGTGTTCTTGATTTGGCACGATCTTGATGTAGCACGATCTTTGCTATTATAGTTGGATCTTATGATGTTTCTCCCCCTCTACCCTCTTGTAATTGATTGATTTTTCCCTTTGAAGTTATCTTATCGGATTGAGTCTTTAAGGATTTGAGAACACTTGATGTATGTCTTTCGTGGGATACCCGTGGTGACAATGGGGTATTCTATTGATCCACTTGATGTATGTTTTGGTGATCAACTTGCGGGTTCAGTGACCTTGTGAACTTATGCATAGGGGTTGGCACACGTTTTCGTCTTGACTCTCCGGTAGATACTCTAGGGAACTCTTTGAAGTACCTTGTGTTGGTTTGAATAGATGAATCTGAGATTGTGTGATGCATATCGTATAATCAAACCCGCGGATACTTGAGGTGACATTGGAGTATCTAGGTGATATTAGGGTTTTGGTTGATGTGTGTCTTAAGGTGTTATTTTACTATGAACTCTAGGGTTGTTTGTGACACTTATAGGAATAGCCCAATGGATTGATCGAAAAGAATAACTTTGAGGTGGTTTCGTACCCTACAATAATCTCTTCGTTTGTTCTCCGCTATTAGTGACTTTGGAGTGACTCTTTGTTGCATGTTGAGGACTAGTTATATGATCCAATTATGTTATTATTGTTGAGAGAACTTGCACTAGTGAAAGTATGAACCCTAGGCCTTGTTTCGAAGCATTGCAATGCCGTTTGTGCTCACTTTTATCATTAGTTACCTTGTTGTTTTTATATTTTCAGATTACAAAAACCTATATCTACCATCCATATTGCACTTGTATCACCATCTCTTCGCCGAACTAGTGCACCTATACAATTTACCATTGTATTGGGTGTGTTGGGGGCACAAGAGACTCTTTGTTATTTGGTTGTAGGGTTGTTTGAGAGAGACCATCTTCATCCTATGCCTCCCACGGATTGATAAACCTAGGTCATCCAATTGAGGGAAATTTTCTATTATCCTACAAACCTCTACACTTGGAGGCCCAACAACGTCTACAAGAAGAAGGTTGCGTAGTAGACATCAAGCTCTTTTCTGGCGCCGTTGCCGGGGAGGTTAGTGCTTGAAGGTATATATTTAGATCTTGCAATTGAATCTTTTAGTTTCTTGTTTTATCACTATTTTAGTCTATAATAGAAAACAAAAAAATGGAATTGAGGTTGCCTCATATGCTTCATCTTTTTAATGTCTTTCGTGAAAATGATGGAAAGGAAAACTGTGCTCAAGTGCTAGAAGAAGAATGCATTAAAATGTTTGGAACTAAATATTTGAATGATGAGCATGATTGCAATGTTGTTAGTATAAATTATTTGAATATCCATGATGCCAATGATATGCAAAGCCACAAGCTTGGGGAAGCTATGTTTGATGATTATGATATTTTTTGTCCCCCAAGTTTTGATGAGCAAATTTATTTTGATGATAGCATGCCTCCTATTTATGATGATTATACTGATGAAAGTGGGTTTGGAAGAGTGTCAACTTTAGGAAGTAATGATCCCACTATTTTGGAGGGTGTTGAATCTTATTATAATGACAAAACTGGATTTGGAGAGGTCATGACTTTATTTAGTGATGAATCCGCTATTTCGGAAGAGGTTCCAATTGATTATGAGAACAAAGTTGCTATTTATGATGATTATTGTGATGACATGTAGGCTATAATGAATAATGATAACCATGAAACTTGTCACCTTGATTTTAATTTTCAATTGGATTATGCCTCATATGATAGTTATTTTGTTGAGTTTGCCCCCACTACTATTGATGAGAATAAATTTGCTTATGTGGAGAGTAGTAAAATTTCTATGCTTGTGCATCATGAAAATAATGCTTTATGTGATAGTTATATTTTTGAATTCATTCATGATGATACTAAAAATTAATACGAGGGAGGAATATATGCTTGTAGGAGTTGCAATAATATCAAGTTTCCTCTCTATGTGTTGAAAATCTTGAAGTTATGCTTGTTTTGCCTTCCTATGCTACTTGATTCTTGCTCCCATGAATTGTTTGCTCACAAAATCTCTAGGCATAGGAAGTGGGTTAGACTTAAATGTGCTAGTCATATTCTTCATGATGCTCCCATTATGTTTCAATTCTTATCTTTCAAGTGAGCATCATTGAAATCATCATGCCTAGCTAAAAGGCATTAAAGAAAAGCGCTTGTTGGGAGACAACCCAATATTTACCCTTACTGTTTTTGTGTGTTCACATGATTAAGCTACTGTAGTAATCATGTTTTATAGCTTTTGTTTCAATAAAGTGCCAATTAAAGCCTTTAGGATAGCTTATGGTGATAGTTGTGTTGATCCTGCTGAAAATTAGAAACTTTTGCACCTAGTAAATTAGTTTTAATAATTCACAGAAACGTGATTTTGATATGATTATTTTTGATCTGGATTGGTACACAAATTTCTCAAGTTTTCCTAATTGTTATGGATTTTTGGAGTTACATAAGTATTCAAGAGTTACATATTACTACAGACTGTTCTGTTTTTGACAGATTCTGTTTTCTATGTGTTGTTTGCTTATTTTGATGAATCTATGAGTAGTATCGGAGGGTATGAACCATAGAGAAGTTGGAATACAGTATATTTTACACCAATATAAATAAATAATGAGTTCACAACAGTACCTAAGTGGTGATTTATTTTCTTATACTAACAGAGCTTACGAGTTTTCTGTTGAGTTTTGTGTTGTGAAGTTTTCAAGTTTTGGGTAAAGATTCGATGGACTCTAGAATAAGGAGTGGCAAGAGCCTAAGCTTGGGGATTACCAAGGCACACCAAGGTAATATTCAAGGACAACCAAGATCCTAAGCTTGGGGATGCCCCGGATGGCATCCCCTCTTTCGTCTTTGTTCATCGGTAACTTTACTTGGAGCTATATTTTTATTCACCGCATGATATGTGTTTTGCTTGGAGCGTCCTTTTCTTTTATTAGGTTTTGCTTGCTGTTTGAATAATATTCCAAGATCTGAAATTCTTAAATATTAGAGAGTCTTCACATAGTTACATAATTATTCGACTACTCATTGATCTTCACTTATATCTTTTGGAGTAGTTTGTCGTTTGCTCTAGTGCTTCACTTATATCTTTTAGAGCATGGCGGTGGTTTTATTTTGAAGAAATATATGAACTCTCATGCTTCATTATATTATTTTGAGAGTCTTAAGCAGCATGGTAATTTTCTTTGGTTATGAATTTAGTCCTAATATGATGGGCATCCAAGAGGGATATAATAAAAACTTTCATATAAAGTGCATTAAATACTATGAGAAGTTTGATTCCTTATGATTGTTTTGAGATATGAAGATGGTGATATTAGAGGCATGCTAGTGAGTAATTGTGGATTCTAGAAATAATTGTGTTGAGGTTTGTGATTCCCGTAGCATGCACGTATGGTGAACCGTTATGTGATGAAGTCGGAGAATGACTTTTTATTGATTGTCTTCCTTATGAGTGGCGGTCGGGGATGAGTGATTGTCTTTTCCTACCAATCTATCCCCCTAGGAGCATGCGTGTAGTACTTTATTTCGATAACTAATAGATTTTTGCAATAAGTATGCGAGTTCTTTATGACTAATGTTGGGTCCATGGATTATACGCACTCTCACCCTTCCACCATTGCTAGCCTCTCTTGTGTCGTGCAACTTTCGCCGGTACCATACACCCACCACATACCTTTCTCAAAACAGCCACCATACCTACCTATTATGGCATTTTCATAGCCATTCCGAGATATATTGCCATGCAACTTTCCACCGTTCTGCTCCATTATTGTCATATTGCTTTGCATGATCATGTAGTTGACATTGTATTTGTGGCAAAGCCACCATTCATAATTCTTTTATACATGTCACTCTTGATTCATTGCACATCCCGGTACACCGTAGGAGGCATTCATATAGAGTCATATTTTGTTCTAAGTATCGAGTTGTAATTCTTGAGTTGTAAGTAAATAAAAGTGTGATGATCTTCATTATTAGATCATTGTCCCAGTGAGGAAAGGATGATGGAGACTGTGATTCCCCCACAAGTCGGGATGAGACTCCGGACGAAAAAGTAAAAAAAGGACCCAAAAAAGAGAAGGCCCCAAAAAAAGAGAAAACAAAAAAATGAGAGAAAAAGAGAGAAGGGGCAATGCTACTATCCTTTTACCACACTTATGCTTCAAAGTAGCACCATTATCTTCATGATAGAGAGTCTCCAATGTTGTCACTTTCATATACTAGTGGGAATTTTCATTATAAGAACTTGGCTTCACTACAAAAAAAAAGACACATCCGTGACATTTTGGGCCGAACGAATTTTTTTTCTGTCATACATATGACACTTCTATGACGATAATTGTGACAAAACCCGGTATCATCATAGATGTGGTGGTCTCCTACTTCTATGACAAAAAATCATGATAGAAAATGGGCTTTTCGTCCTGGGCGGGCCGGAGACGCAGCTGCATGACATTCTTTGGGCCGTCCATGACGGAAAAAATCGTGGTAGAAGCGAGGGGGAGGAAAATTTCAGGGAGTTGCCGGTTACGGTGGGAGGTCGGGGGCGGAGCGATGCACGTTTCTCTCGTACGTACGCGCATGTGTGTGAGGCGTTGGCTCTAACTGAAGCCGAGTGAGGCGTTGGGCTCTAACTGAACCCGAGCGATTGCACTGCAGGCTACACGTTACTGAACCCGAGGGATCGATTGATGGCTGTTAACTGAATCCGATGGAGCGATTACTTCGCTA
>NC_041393.1:162001458-162037063 GCF_002162155.2 Triticum dicoccoides
CACCCCTCCCGATCAACAGGACCCCCGTTTCGACCGTAGCGCTCCAACACAAGTCCGTTTCGTCCGCTTTGCGGTACATCACACCCCTCCCAATCAACAGGACCCCCATTTCGACCGTAGGAGGTCCGTTTCCTCCGTTTTGCGGTACGCCAGGCCCCTCCCGATCAACAGGACCCCGTTTCGAACATGGTCGGTCGAACATAAGGCCGTTTCCTCCGTTGTGCGGTACGCCAGGCCTCGTTTCCATCGCCTGTTCCGTACAAGCCCTCCCGATGAACACGACCATGCATTCCGTTCCGACCCAGCCGGTTGGCACCCCATGAACACGACGACGACGCTGTTTCTCCATTCCGACCCAGCCATGTACGTATGCGCGATAGGCATTAGAGACCCTGCCCGTATGTACATATGTGGCCGTATTTTCTTTCTTGCACCCTCGCCGCTGTACGTACGTGTACATGCTACGTGTGCGCCTCTACTACAACACGTGCACGCCTCTACATCTATGACACGTGCGCACCTCTACATCGACCAGTATGTACGTACACGTTCGCGACCAGAATGACAACGCTACGTATGCTTCGACCAGGTGGGTCCGACTGTCAGGCACTTCCTTGCATGCGACGATATAGCTGGTGGGTCCCAGCAGTCAGGGGGGCGAATCGTTTTTTTGCCCGGACGCACTTACTTGCGTGCGAAGATGTAGCTGGTGGGTCCCAGCAGTCAGGGGGGCGAATCGTTTATTTTGCCCGGACGTACTTCCTTGCGTGTGAAGGTGTAGCTAGTAGGTCCCAGCAGTCAGGGGGGAAACGTTTTTTTCGTGAAATATGGTGGCCCATCCGCTGGGTCCCCGCTGTCAGGTGGAGGAATAATTATTTTGCGTGTAATAAGGAGGCACTTCCTTGCTGCGACCGTGGACCCAGCTGTCAGCCTCTCCACGTACAGTCCACGTCCGATGGAAGCCGTTCCTTGACCATGTTGACCACGCCGCACCGAGAGCACCAGGGCGGTGGACGACGACGAGGCCTAGGAAGGGGACGACGCGGAGCCGGGGAAGACGCGGCAGTGGATGCCCACGCGTAGAGGAGTACGAGGGTTCACTGGTTCGCTGCGGTGTGAGGCTGCTGTCGCCGCAGAATAACAGGGGGTGTGGGTGAGTAGAGGGATGGCCTGGCCAGCGGTGGGAGTAGTAGGGGACGGTGAGGCCTCCGCCGCATCGCAGCCGTCCATGGGAGGCAGGAGCACGAGGCACGACCGGTGCTGGTTTGGGCGGCTGGAGCAAGAAGACCAGAGGTTGAAGAAGCACTACAACCGTTGGATGGACATCATACGGTCACTGGAGCTAGAATCGTGCATATTGACTAAGTTGAAAAAGCCCTCCATCCCCGTCAACTTAGTAGGCCCACAAGTCAGCCTGCCACTATACTGGGTCCCAGCTAACAGGGGGAGTATTCATTTTTTTGTGCGTAATAAGGAGGCACTTCCTTGCGTGCGAAGATATAGCTAGTGGGTCCGAACTGTCAGCGGCGGTAATGTTTTTTTGCGAAATACTGAGGCCCTTTCGGTGGGTCCCCGATGTCAGGTGGAGGAATCATTATTTTGCACGTAATAAGGAGGCATTTCCTTGCGTGCGGCCATGGACCCGGCTGTCGGCCTCTCCACGTACAGTCCACTTCAGATGCATGTCGGTCGTTGACCATGTTGACCAGGCCGCGCCAAGAGCACCAGGGCGGTGGATGACGGTGAGGCCTAGGAAGGGAACAACACGGAGGCAGGGAAGACTCCGCAATTGTTTCCCACACGAAGGGGAGTACGACTGAACGAGGGTTTAATGGTTTGTCTGCCGTCGCCGGAGAATAACAGCAGGTGTGGGTGAGTAGAGGGTTGGCTAGGCCAGCGATGGGAGTACGGTGGGGCGGTGAGGCCTGCGCGGCAGCACAGCCGGCCGCGGGGAGGAGGGAGCAGGCAGTCCCGCGGCGCTTGTTTGAGCGACTGGAGCAGGAAGAGCAGAGATTGAAGAAGCACGACGGTCGTTGGATGGCCATCCAACAGTCACTGCTTGTGCGTCAACCTTTTTTTAGGAAAGCCTCAAATCTGTGGAAAACAACGTACAACCCATCTGCCATTATTTCTAATAATTTACAACCCATTTGCTAATTCTTAAGGTTTTGTTTGGAGCCCATATTCTTTTTGTTAGCATTACAACCCATATTGTGGCCACGGTTAAAAAATTATACGAAATTTTGCATATTTCGGTGCGGTCCGAACTGTTTTTAATCCCGAAATTTCGACTCACATTCAAACTGATTTTAAAAATAAATGTATATCAATATAAAATCTAACAAATTCTCCATGCATAAAAATTAATGTAATTTAAAATCTCGAAATGAAAAAAAGATAATTAAAACTAATTGCCGGTTTGATGTGTTTTAAAAATGTACATCCCATTTCTCATTACTGATATGCCATTTTCTCAGCCAGCCGGATGAAGCTCTCCTCGTCTTGAAAGATTTGCAGCCCAACAGGCCTGACAAAGCGACTTACTTGGCAAATCACAAAAAAACTGGGTTGTGGCCTTGGACCCAGCTGTCAGCCTCTGCACATACAGTACTCTTCCGATGGAAGTCGGTCGTTGACCACATTAACCATGCCGCGCCGAGAGCACCAAGGCGGTGGACGACGGCGAGGCCTAGGAAGGGGACGACGAGGAGCCGGGGAAGACGCAGCAGTGGATGCCCACGCGGAGAGGAGTACGAGGGTTCACTGGTTCGGCTGCGGCGTGAGGCTATTGTCACCGCAGAATAATAGGGGGTGTGGGTGAGTAGAGGGATACCCTGGGCCAGCGGTGGGAGTAGTAGGGGGCGGTGAGGCCTCCGCCGCATCGCAGCCGGCCACGGGAGGCAGGAGCACGAGGCACGACCGACGCTGGTTTGGGTGGCTGGAGCAAGAAGACCAGAGGTTGAAGAAGCACTATGGCCGTTGGATGGACATCGTACGGTCACTGGAGCTAGAATCGTTCATATTGACTAAGTTGACAAAGCCCTCCGTCCTCGTCAACTTAGTAGGCCCACAAGTCAGCCACCCACTATGGTGGGTCCCAGCTAGCAGGGGGTATTCATTTTTTGGTGCGTAATAAGGAGGCACTTCCTTGCGTGCAAAGATATAGCTGGTGGGTCCGACCTGTCAACGAGGGGGGCGTTTTTTTCGTGAAATACAGAAGCCCTTCCCACGTACATTGCACGTACAGTGCGTAATAAGGAGGAACTTTCCTTGCGTGTGACCATGGACCTCGTGGGTCCCAGTCGTCAGGCTCTCCACGTACAGTCCTCTTCCGACGACTCTCGTATGTTGACCACGCCGCGCCGAGCTCACCGAGGTGGTGGACGACGGCAAGGCCCCAAACTGGAATGACCCGGAGATGGGGAAGACACGGTAGTGGAGTCGCAGATGGAGAGGAGTGGGAAACTTGACTGGTTCGGGTGCAGGGTGGGCCTACACTCGGCAGAGAATAACAGGAGGTGTGGAGTGGAGGGATGGCCTAGCCGTCGGCGGGGTAGCGTTTCACTGAGGAGCGCAAAACAACGCCGCTAGATGCCGAAGGCTGGAGCAGGCGGTTCCGGCAGCGCTGGGGGAAGAAGACGAGAGATTGAAGAAGAATGCCGGCCGTTGGATGTAAATCCAACGCCTTCTTAGGCTTCGACCTACTGGCCCACATGTCAGCCAGTCCATTTGTTTTTTTAGTCCATTTGGTGGGCTGGGTGAAACAATGATGTAGCATCTATGCAGCCCGTTTAAATCCCATTTGCATTTTTCTCGAAATCCGCGGACTTGCTGGGCTGGGTGAAAATATCATGTTGGGCTAGACGGAGAAATGTTATAAAAACATAAACACATGATTGCACGTCAGTAAAATCTTTGCAAGCTTATGTACGCAATCACTAGGAGTTAACTTGGCAAGTTATATATAAACAATTATTATTATTATTTTGTAAGAACTTTTAACTTATGAAATAAAATATCATTTTAATTTGATGAGTTAATAGTACGTGGGGTATTATTATTTTTTAGGCTAGACGTGGGACAATTGAGTTGGTTCTAGGGGAAAGTACTGGGAGAAAACTCAGTTTACATCAAAAAAGAAAGTGGCAGAAAATTCAGAGACCTGCTGGGTCCACCTGAGAAGAGGAATATGTTAGGAGGAAGGAGATTCAGAGCACGGCAGCCGAGTGAACTAGTTTTTCTACGGACAAGTGAACTAGTTTACATACATTAGTAAATAGCCACTAAAAAAGCAATCAGGTTAATGGGTTCTTAAAAGAAATATTTTGGACAAAACAGATAATTACGACACATAGGCTAATGCATGAAACACTCAGATGATAAAGGTTCTTATAAATAGATAAAGTACAACATCTAGACCTTCCTGGCACGCTTGATCATGACGCTGCGGCTGTCCGTGTACTCGTCGGTTACGAGAAGCAGACACACCCTCATGTCCAAGATCTGCCTGTACATGTTGTAGCATTCGTATGCGTCCTTGGCCGCATAGGTTATGTAGGCTAGATTTAGAGGTACCTCCCACGTGTTCAGGTCGTCTTCTTTCATGTTGGCGTATCAGGGGTCGATGATTGTCTCAGCGAGGTCAACCACGGAGTCCTTCTCCTCCCCGTTGCTGATGATCTTGTATTGCTTCTGGATGTCTACAAGCTTGTTGCACTAGATGGCCGAATCGTCACGTTCTTCCTTCTCTCCACCGTAGCGAAGGTGCAGTCGGCACTGCCGATGAAACGGGCTAATGCTCCAGAACCTGGTGCAGCCATAGGACTGAGGCGAGGCAGAGCTTCACCGAGTCCGTATCGTTGGTGTACATCATATTCAACTTGCAGCTATAGGACTGAACGGCGAACTAACTCCTTGCTGAAGTCCATATCCAGCAGGCTCACCCCTCGAATCGCCATTGGAGTCTCTTCGAGTGAACGAGTGTGTAGGCGGCGGCAGCAGTTCGTTTTTCAGCTCTTGGGGAACTGGATTCAACAGTAAGCTGAGTGTGTACAGGCGACAACAGTTACTACCTCTCCCTCGTCCGCTGCACGCCCAGCAGAAGATGCACCCTCGGCGCATTCAAACGCCTCCATTAAGAAACCTACTCCGGCCACATGTCGGTTCACGAGCGGGTCTGTATTGGTACTGTAATAACAGGAGTTAGTGGTCACTTTACTTAAATTTAATTAGCTTTAGTAGAAATTTATACTTAAAACAAGCAATGCATTGGCTCGTTCTATCAGTTCCATGGGATCAACATGCACAACAATTAGAATTATTATTCTCAGGACGCACATGATCAGCACATTTGTCGCACTTTCACAAAGATAATACTACCAAGTTTGAATTGTTTGTTATGGTTGTTGTCCTCTGCATCATCATGCCATGTTTCCTAGCTTGCAAGATTCAGAACCAACAAATAAGATCCAAATAATAAGTACAACAAAGATGCCTACACATCTCATTGATTCCCAGCTTGCAAGATTCAGAACCAACAAATAAGATCCAAATAATAAGTACAACAAAGATGCTTACACGTCTCATTGATTCCCAGCTTGCAAGATTCAGAACCAACAAATAAGATTCAAATAATAAGTACAACAAAGATGCCTACACATCCCACTGATTCCCAGCTTGCAAGATTCAGAACCAACCCATTAGAGCCTTTTGATAAAGTGAATATCGGGATTAAATCCATCTTGGCTAGCCATGTCATACAATCGAAGAACTTGGCGAATGCTCTTGACCATCACAACATTTGTAGTAGAGTATTCCTGTTTGCACAACATGTTTGCATAGCACAAACAAGGAGACATGAGAGCATGATTTTGCTTTAGTTGAACCATTTTGTGCAGTTCCACCAAAATTGAGAGATGTTGCTCTTGACCGTCACAACATCTGTAGTAGAGTATTCCTATTTGCACAACATGTTTGCATTGCACAAACAAGGAGACAGGAGAGCATGGTTTCACTTTAGTTTAACCATTTTGTGCAGTTCCACCAAAATTGAGAGATGTTGCCCATGTGACATTTTAGTTGCACTACACAAGACACTCATTCCAAAAAAAAGTGTTTTGTGCAGTTCACCAAAAGGTCACAATAGCAACAAGGTGAAATGGATATCCCTATCTGCACAAAATGATAGAAAGTAAACAGTTGCTGGTCAATAAGAATATACGAAACATATACAAAATGAAAAGAAGCATCTTAATTATGTTCATGGCAATCGCGCAAGGACAGTAGAAATTTTAAAACGTCAGCAATGCTTAATGTTACCAGAAGCATTACGATCAACAATGAGATTCCTCATATATGGGATTACTTTAATGGTGGCATTGCTTGTTTACCAGACACTGTAAATCAACAGCAGCTAAAGAGTTGGTTTAAGGGCATGGGATCGTGGGGACACCAGGACACTCAGCAGCGTAAAGGAGGAACTTACTTATCATACTGGGGAAAACAGCAGGAGTGCCATTTGTAACACAGTTTAATTGCGTCTTATCACTGGAGGCATTAGATTAACAATAACACTGGTTAGACATGTCCCTAAGGTAACAGTGTGATTGCTTCATTTTACATGTGCCCTTACAGCAAAAGGTTGGTTTACCCGCAAAAAAATAGCAAAAGGTTGGTATAAGGACATGCGACAGTGGACGCATCAACACAATGTACCTACAAGGAGGCATAAAGTGGTGATGCCGAGCTTGTTCACGCTATGTGAGGGCAGCAAACCTAATCCTGGAGACCTTTTACTATGTGAGGGCAGCAAATCTAATCCTGGAGGCCTTTTACTATGTGAGGGCAGCAAATCTAATCCTGAGACCTTTTACTATGTGAGGGCAGCAAATCTAATCCTGAGACCTTTTACTATGTGAGGGCAGCAAATCTAATCCTGAGACCTTTTACTATGTGAGGGCAGCAAATCTAATCCTGGAGACCTTTTACTATGTGATGGCAGCAAATCTAATCCTGGACATACTCTGTTGACTTGTCCACCAGCCGCCACTTTCTATCGTTTTTTCAACCAATAATAGATCTGTTCCTTATCCAGTTTGTACTACGTTTTCCCATTATTTCCCTTTTCAACCAAGAGACCGGTTGGGTATCCGGTCTCTACTACTTTCACCATATTATTTCCTCTTTGAATCAAGTCCTAGATTCATGCTACAACTTTCCCCCCTTTCTTCGTTGTTTGAACAAAGCCCTAGATTCGAATGCATGAATTAGCTTTACCTCTAATAATACTAAAAATTTAGGTGGCTTTGGAAGAGCTGATGGGAGTAGAAAAAGATGCACATGCAGACACGTGGGGAGCTGGGGCAGTAGAGCAAGGCCGCTTTCGAAGAACTTATACCTGAGGGTCGCCGGGATGTCGGCGGCGGCAGGTCGGATTTGCAGACAATACTGCAGGGAGGAAGAAGAGTCGGAGGACCTCCCGAGCCGGCGCTGTGTTAAGAGAGAACGACACGGGCAGAGGATCGGGCCCCTCCGGCAGCTCTGGGTTTCCTCCCTCGGCGGCGATGACCGCGTGAATGATGCACCTTTTAGTCCTCTACACACACCGGCCGAAGGGATCCGGCCGGATCTGTGACCAGCGGTGAGCAGAGAGAAAATGTCACTACCGCTGTCTTGTTTATATCTGGAGAGGATGAGAGAATGAAGAGAGCAACCCTAGTAAAGCAAGCGCTCAGGCCCCTGCGTCCATATATAGTGGAGTGATTATCTTTTTCTCTCCACAACAAGCATTTCAATTTGTGTACGTGGCATTAAAGAAAAGAAACTCTCTATTTAAGGTGACTACTCTACGACTCCTACTTACTACTACTACAGTACTTGTTCACTTGTGCTCCCCGCCCCTCCATTCATTGAACAACCCCACGGGTGAATAAACATACAGTAAGTACTGTATTTATATAGAACGAACAAGCTCGAACTATTTTCGCATAGTTAAAAGTTGAGGGCGGGGCTTTTCCCGGGCAGTACGCGCGACAGTTTTTGGGTAGGCGGTTTGACAGAGAGGCGAGGAGGGTGAGCGAGTGGGGCTGTGCGATTTGACGGCGCGTTACTGCTGGAAAGACTTGTGATATGACCACTCACTATAGTCATGAATTACTAGCGCTCTGACCGGGGTGATGCCCCCCTTCCGTTCCGTGCTCTAATCTGGTGCATGACACGTCGACCTGGATGCTGGCTCTCCCACATGTCGGAGTAGTAAGAAGGAGCAAAGAATGATGCGGTATATACTAGTACTATACTACTCCCTCCATTCCTAAATATAATTCTTTGGAGAGATTTCACTATGGACCACATACGGAGAAAAATGAGTGAATCTACACATAAAATGCATATATATACATCCGTATGTGGTCCACAGTGAAATATCTACGAAGACTTATATTCAAGAACGGAGGGAGTACTACTCAGGTCGGAGGAGTGCGAACCACGGCAGCCCAGTGAACCAGTCGTGCGAACCACGGTAGCCCAGTGAACCAGCAGTAGAAAACAATAATATGGTGATATGGCCATAAAAAACAATGTGCTACGGTCCACACTGTAGCATGTATAGTAACACTCCTCTTTGTTTGGATCCCTGAGTTAGAGCTAGTTTGGGTTGAAATAGCCTCAAATTATGGAAATAAGAGGGGTTAGTTTGAGCTAGTTTGCTCTAACCCAGCTAAAAAAACTAGCCCGGTGGAGAGGTTCTAATTGGGTTAATTATCCTGGGCCCACTAAAAGAGAACTAAAAAAATCTCACCTGCCCGAACCAGATCGCTCCCCTAAAAAATCTCACCTGCCTGCACCAGATCGCTCCCCCTCTCGCACGACTCCTCTTTGTTCCCCATAGGGACGCCCGCCAAAGCGTCGCTCGCCCTCTCACTCCTCCGGCCGCCCTCTCCTTCCGGCCTTCGCCGCCCTACTCCGGCCGCCCTCTCCCTCCGACCTTTGAAGGTCGCCCTGCTCCCCCTTCACCAGTCATTTTTCTCCCTCTGTTGTGCGCGGCGGCGGCGCATCTACCAGGGAGGTCGCGAGAGGGGTGAGTTTGTTTGTTCCTTCTCTGTCTCACAGCCATATCATTGATCTTGCTTGCTCTAGCGCTAATTCTGATTTGGAAAAGTAGATCCTGATCAAACTTGCTATAGATTTGTGGTGCACGCACGGAATTGTTTGATGCTGCTTGAGGAGGTAATAAATCTTTCTAGAGGCCCAAAGATTCAGGTCACCTTTCTAGGTATTTCAATTTCAGGCTTGCATTATTTGTAGAGGTCCAAAGATTCAGTTCACCTTTCTTGGTATTTCAATTTCAGGCTTGCATTGTTTCTAGAGGCACAAAGATTCAGTTCACCTTTCTAGGTATTTGATTTTCAGGCTTGCATTATTTCTAGAGGCCCAAAGATTCAGTTCACCTTTCTAGGTATTTCATTTTCAGGCTTGCGTTATTTCTAGAGGCCCAAAGATTCAGTTCACCTTTCTAGGTATTTCAGTTTCAGGCTTGCATTATTTCTAGAGGCCCAAAGATTCAGTTCACCTTTCTAGGTATTTAAGTTTCAGGCTTGCATTATTTCTAGAGGCCCAAAGATTTAGTTCACCTTTCTAGGTATTTTAGTTTCAGGCTTGCATTATTTCTAGAGGCCCAAAGATTCAGTTCACCTTTCTAGGTATTTTAGTTATAGGCTTGCATTATTTATAGAGGCCCAAAGATTAAGTTCCCAGTCGGCGGCAAGCGGCCCTGCTACCCATGCCGGTGTCGACCTCAACTCGCAAGGGCCGGCGTCGGAGGGGTTCCCGGGGCTTGGGCTCTACAGAGCCTTCCTCTAGAGCGACGACGGCGAGCTCCTCCCTCGGTGCGTGAGGGGCTCCGGGCTCCCTCCCTATCATGAACAACTTCCGTGATGAGTTAGCTCATTCTTTGTTTCATGAAGTGTTTTTTTCTTTTGTGAAGCTTGATTGACAACTTGTATGTTTAAGTGGGATATCTCATTTGTATGGACAAAGTAAAAATTATCATGTTTTGCATGCTTGATTGTATAGATGGTTCGTTTATGTCAACTGTGAGCGGGAGGAGGCCACAGAAGAGCCGGCCACACCAAGAGGGTGCTTGGATCCAAGGGACTTATTTTAGTCTGACTAAAAATAGGGTCCAAAGTAGTCAAATAATTGAGATAGAGCATTTATTGTCAATCTAACCCTGCCATCCATACACCTCTTTGGTTTAGAGTTAGTTCTGGGTTAGAATCTAACTCTAACCTCTAACTGAGTTAGAGTTCTCCTCGTCTCGGTTCATCGCCATCATACTTTCCCCATTCCTGTGTTTTCAGTATCCTACGAATCAAAGAGGCCCTTTTTTCGAGAAAAATCAAAGAGGCCCTTAGACTGGTTTAGGTCCGGTCATTTTTTATAAACGTGTTATGTCCAAAATTTAATGAACGTGCTCCGGTTTCCACGAAAATAATCCGGTTTCATGTAGTAATTCATTGATTTATTTATTCTTCTGCGGGGGGTTTGCATGTAATTCGTGAGGTCTGAAATGTAAAGTACCCCGGCATATGCTCCGAGTCGTGCATGCACTACGACCCATATGCTCTATGTCCCACATGTCGGCGAACGGGAGCATGTGAAAATAGCCTAGGAGTACATATAGGAGGATAAATGCGTGAAAAATATGTACTGTGAAGCGTAGCCGTGGTTCGAAAAGTAGACCTAAAGTGATGATAGCTATAGGTCGCACGCACCCAACTAGTGGTACGACTAATTTTTCCCTAAAAAAAAGAGGCACGAGTGCTCAGTACTCCTATTCTATAAACACGAGTCCCATCTGACAACAGCGTCCGTGCTACAGCTAGCCCTCCTCCCTCGTTTCTCTCTTCTACTCTCTAAGAGCATGGTTAATAATATAGCCAACTGCTGGCTATATGATGTTGCCATGTCACATATAGTCAAGTTTATATCCAACAAGTACAATAGCTAGATATAAATATGTACTACTTTGTTGATACATGGCCCATTCCACTCTCTCATAAAGTACCTAGGAGCACGTGCTGTAGCCGGCTGTTAACTAGTAGCTCGCTTCTCTTCTCTCTCCTCTTCTCTCTCTTCCAAGTAAGCAAGAATATAATATTTAATGTCTTACAGCCCGCCTACATCACCTTATTGTACTTGCTCTAAACTCGGCGGACGCCCGGTGGGTGGGGTGGGTTTGCTCAACTGCGGCCCCACCTTGCAGTGAAAACGTTACGACTGGAATAAAAAATGCCAGATACTCCCTGAAATGGAATACAACATACAGATGTATGAAGACATAGTTTAGAGTGTAGATTCACTCATTTTGCTCCGTATGTAGTAGTCACTTGCTGGAATCTTTAGAAATACTTATATTTGGGAATGGAGGGAGTACTATACTAATAAAACATTAAGGCCACGAGGCGATGCAGTGCTGGTTACAGGAGGCAAGAAGAAGAGATGCATCCATCGACGACGTCCACCTCCTCGACTCAGGGCGCCGGCCCACCAAACGACGCCTAAGTAGCAGCGGCTTTCATGGCCAGGTCGATGTGCTTCTGAACAATGGCGTCCAAAGATTCCAGCCGCTGGAAGAAGGCCAACGTCTTTCTGTCCTCGTTTGTCTTTTAGTGGCCTATGTAGACAATTTCCTCGTAGACGTGGATGTGTAGGTCGACGGTTTCTTGCATGGCGAGGCGCTATGCGGCGAGCGCAGCCTCAAGGTGCACATTCTTCGTCGCGACCTCCGGCACCTGCAGGGCCACCAGGGCTTGAAATAGTTCGTCACCATGTAGGCCGATGAGGGTGGCAGGCAATGAGGAGCCTGGGCGCGTGGGCTGGAGCAGTACGGCAAGGTCGTCCGTGCGCTTCTTGTCGGCGGTGAACTTGCGGATGGAGTTGACCATCATGTCATCCATGCGAGAGCCGAAGCCGGCATTGGCGAGGGCTATGATGCCTGCGGTCGCCAGCACTGTCTAGAAACGCTGCGCGGTGCGGGGCCGCAGGCCGGCGCCTTGGATGATTTGGCACAGCCGACTGCCGCTCGCGTCCATCGCCTCCATAGGTGCTTGTGGCTTCTGGTCACTTGGTATTGGATTGGAGTGAGCAGTGTTGCGCAGAGACTTGGGAGTAGATGGATTGGAGTGGTGGGGCGCCTTTATTATATGAGAGTCCAAACTTTGTTACATTCATATCGTGCTGGCTCTAGTCTACTTCTCCAATTAATTCCCTCTGCATGTAATTGAGGATGCATCATTGACCGTTCAACGTCTCGGGAACCGCTACCCTCTTCTTCCTTGGCATTCAAGAACCTATGGACCCGTCGACGACGAGGTGCCTATGGTGACTTCATAAATTTCAAGATGATAGTGCCGTGCGTGTGTGCGTTCATAGGGTTGAGTGTCTGCACGTGTATATGAGCGCTTGCGTCTGTACTGTGTCAAAAAAAACATAAATGCGTGTCAAAAAGAGACTAGTCAGTATACTCAATATTGTGCACCTTGGAGAGGAAAACGATAGAACTAGTACGTATTTATTTACGGTGCAGATTCACTCATTTTGCTCCATATGTACTCCGTCTCGGTGTAGTCTAGTCACTTGTTGAAATCTCTAGAAGGGCAAATACTCCTTTCTGGTTTACAGGGCTATACTAGCAAGTAGTTGTACGTACTAGTACAATAGTGGGCTCACATAGCAATTTTGTCTCATGTAAGAGCCTGGCTATATGCGTTCTCCAATGTTTGCAACTACAACGTTCGATTTGCACTTGGCTCTTTGCCTCTTCGAGAAGACGAACAATGATGTTACTACTACTGCTTCTACAGTGTCGAATCCACTGCTGCATGTCCGTCCATCGCGAGTGGGATGGATAGCTTGTTGTGGAAGTACTACTACTAAGCAATAGCCTGTCCTCGTTTGCGAGCAACCGTGCGCATGGGCGAGGGAGAAGGCGTGTAGTAAAATCAAGCTTCTCCTCGTTCTACGAGTTGACGCGACACATCATAGCACTGACCCCACATGCTTACCTCTAAACTTGGCTGAAAGACCCGCAGTGTACAATATATTTGCTGCAACCTCTAACATTTACCCACCACAAATTAAAATATATGTGGTCGTATGCATCATTCTGATGCAGAGGCCGGGGAGTCCCCCCTTTTCGAAAAAAACAAATTAGAATATATATTCCTGTCTTGACCAGATGAGCGTGCGAACTACAATCACCAGGGTTACAGGTAGGGCCAGAAGACTATTTTAATTTTTTAAAAAACTTCGAGACGTCCACATAGCATGGAGCCAACCCCAATGATTTAAGCTTACAGGCACGGTACACGCTATCTAGACTACTCTACACATGAAACTGCCACACGAGCGTCTGGGCTGCGCTTGGCTCTTCGCCTCTTCGGGAAGTCGAACAATGATGGTGTACTACTGCACTGGAGGAGTACTACAGTACGCTTCTGGCCATCTGGCACCGGTTGAACTGCTGCATGTCCACCGCGTGCGGGAGGGAGAGCGTGTAGCGAAAGCTTCTCCTAGTCTTGCCAGCCACCACGCTCATGGGCGAGGGAGGGACGCTCCTGTCTTTGCGTGTATGACAGGTGGGCCCGACAGGTGTGTGGCCAACCTGTCATACAGCCAAAGGCAGGTGCAGTTAAGTCCGCGAGGGAGAGGATAATAAAACTTCTCGTTGATGTACGAGTTGATGCGACACATCAAAGCACCGCACTCGATATATTTCAATAATTTGCGTTTACCGATGCATTAATTACAACGCATGCATGCATGCCGTGACTCTCCTTTTGATACTTGCATGTGTTGATTTAATGCACCTTGAAGGATGGTTGTGCACGAGGAGAGTGAGATCATGCAGATCGAACAGGAACAGGACCCGACAATGGAGCTCTCTAAGGTCTCGATGGACCTCACCGTGCTCCACTGCCCCTTGTGCCTCCGCCCCTTGATGCCTCCAGTGTATGAGGTTCGAATACACCTCGTCCGTTCGGCTGATTGAGCAAGGTGCAGGTTTCTTGATTGATGTGCTGTTGGATTGATTTCTGCAGTGCAAGGGAGGGCACCTGTCCTGCGCGGACTGCCGCGTCGAGCGCCCCGGGAACCAGCGGCATTGCCAGAAGTGCGAGCGCGGCGGTGGCTTCGACGTGCGGAACACGGCGGTGGACTCCGTCCTTCCGTCGGTGAGGGTGGAGTACCCGCATGAAGGCTGTGGGCTCTACATCACTTACCACAAGCTCGACGATCACCAGACCGTGTGTCCGCTCGCACCCTGCAAATGCCCCGTGCCTGTCTGCGGCTAGGAAGGCCCGCCGCCGGCGCTCTACCACCACATCAGCACCACGCATCCCATGCCCATGCACAGGATCCAGTACGGCAAGGTGCTCCAGCTGCAAGTGCCACTGTCGGAGCCACGACTCTTACTGTTCACGGAGGAGGACCGCCGCGCATTTTTCTTGGTCGGCGGCGTGCTCGACATTGGCGCGCCTATTGCCGTGTCGGTCGTCTGCATCAGAGCGGGGGCGTCCCCACTGCCGCACTACTTGGCCAAGCCGTGGGCGAACGGCCCGCCGGGGGAGCCCAAATGCACGACCGACGTTGTCAAGGTGGAAATGGAGGTGACAAGCAGCAAGGATCTCGGTGACGTCGACGTGCAGGAGCTGACCTTCTTGACAGTTCCGCCCAAGCTGCTGGCCGGGGCTAAGCTTGTGTCCCTCCACATTCAGATTGATAAGCTCACGTCCTAAATGTTTCGACAGTGCCTTTTGTTTATCTTAGTAATATGCTAATATAGGGATTACCTTGGTCTACTTTAGCTTAAGAAATGGTGGGTTTTGGTGGCGCTGCAGCAATTACTTCGACATCAGATCAGTAATTTCCAACAGTCGAACGGATATTTTGTGTCTGTTGGATATAAAGTTCCTTTGGGTAAGAGTACTACTTGTCATCAAAATGGATAAAAGGAGATGTATGTAGACGTATTTTAGTTCTAGACACGTCCCTTTTTATCCATTTTGATGACAAGCACTCCCTCTGTTCCACAATAGACATGCCTTCCATTTGTCAAAATATAGATGTATCTAGACATGTTTTAGTATATAGGTACATCCATGATAGAGCCAATCGGATGGTTGAGAACACTACAATTCGTAGCTACAGATGCGTGTGTGACTCCCAGATGTAGAGGCCGAGGGTCATCATCCTCCTTTTCGAGAAAAAAGACGCATGTGTGAGAGGACGAGTGCGTGCATGCACCTCTTCTCTTCCTGTATAACGTAGTACTAAACTCAGAGTACAAATTTTTGAGCTTGCGTCTCGTCACATTCCAAATTACTCCATGCTATATTGAATTGCAAACCTGTTCACACCGATCACAACCTAAACGGTTTCCCACTTAGGAGTGTATTAGTACCACGCTAGTATATTGAATTCCAAACCTGTTCACACTGATCACAACCTAAACGGTTTCCCACTTAGGAGCGTATTAATACTTGGTTATAAATACTAGTATGCCAAGATGACTGCACATTCCTCCTCAACTCCTCATTCACAAAAACAAACAAGTCATTCAGCATCCTTCCCTTGCGTCTGCCATGGCCAGCGTGAGTTCTGGGTCGAGAGATTGCTACCAGGGAGAGGCGAGCATGGAAGCGGAAGCACGAGAGATGTCCCGCCTTGCTGCGAGAGCAGTCGACATGTCCCGCCGTGCGGAAGTAGCATCACAGAGGTCCCGCCGCGCCGCTGAAGCAGCACGGAGGTCCCGCCGCATCGTCGATGCAGCAGACTGGTCCGGCCGCGCCGCGGAAGCAGCAGAGATGTCCCTCCACGCCACGAATGCAACAGAGATGTCCCGCCGCATCGCGGCGGCCTGGGAAAATTTCTCGCGGGTAGGTGACGACTGTTACAGGCGCATGCGTGTGATCGTCCATAGCTAGATGGATCAGATCTCCGGCTTGGCGAGGTTGCAGGACGACATGAAAGCCTCGTTTGAACAGGCTACCGGCGTCATCCGGCAAATAAGGGAGGGCAATGAGAGGCTCCGAGCCGAGTGCGACCTGCTGAGGGAGAAGATCGTCCGAAGTGCAGACCAGCAGGAGGATACCAGTGCCTTGTTGAAGAGGACCGGCGTCATCGTCAAGAAACCTATGGACGAGAATGACATGCTCCACAACGAGCGCCAAAGGCTGGTGGAGGAATCCGTGGATGTTCTCAAGCAGCGCCTTGAGGACAAGAAAGAGCTCATCGCCGCTCGCCGCGGAGACTAGTTCTCGCGGCCTGCAGCAACGCATCAAGAAAGTAGAGATCAGCGAGCCAGATCCTTGTCTTCCTTCTTCTTTTGCCCTTGTGTATTCCGGGCGTAGCCGCATGTGGCTTTTTAAATTATCTTTCTAATTATGTAATACAATTAATCGTCCTTATCTTTCTGTGGAAGATCAATGTTGCGAGGCTGGAATGAAGAAAACTCTTGATGTGGCGACCCTGGCGTTGCTGTTCTTCTAGTTGCTGCTAGGCTTCCTTCAGTTTCCTGGTTTCTTTTGATGTAATAATCGGTTTAGGATGTCGATTGTGTCATCGGTTGTGAAATGTTGGGTTCTAGCATGGATGTTTGGCCTTTGTTGGCCTCTTGGGATGTTGCGATTTCAATCTGGTACTTTTAGTCCTTCGTGTTAGGCTGGAGTTGTGCTGAACTTCTTGTGAATTGTGGTGGTTTTCAGTAATGAAAATCGGAAGGGGCAATCCCTTCTTTGATAAAAAAATCGTCCTTATATATTCATCAGTCTTGCTATAAGCCACAGTAGATGCTATATAGGTCCGTCGGATCTTACATCAAGATCCGTGCTGTCAAATTTTCTTTTTTCTCTCTTACTACCTCTGTCTGGGTTTATTGGTCCCCATTGTATTTCGTGCCAAATTTTGACCATAGATTAAACTAAGAAAATGTCCACGCATGTCACCAAACATTATATTTTTCATAACTATGTTCAAATACGAATCCAATGAGATAAGTTTTCTTGACATGCATTAACATTTTGTTAGTTAAATCTTTAGTCAAAATTTGCCACAAACTATAAAAGGGACCTATAAACCAGGACGGAGGTAGTAAATCTCAGTCGGGTGAGACATAGCCACACCATTAAGAAGAGGCTCGGGTGCCATTAATGGAGACCTTGGGAGAGAGGTGGACGACAGATGGAGGTCAAAGGGCTCTCCTCCCGATAAGCACGCGCAGGGGTCTGATCGCACGCCTCTCGTACTCAAATAGCTACCCTGCACGGCGCCTCCTAGCTAATAAAAAATGGGGGCGCGTGGCGGCACGTAAATGGTACTAGTAAGTAGAACGCCCACGGTTTCAATAATACTTGTGTTTCCGATTGTAACGTGACATCACTTGTTCCAAAATGACTTTGTTGATTGTTAATGTGTGCGCCTTCGCAAGTCGGACTGCAAATTTACCACAGCATGTTGGTGCCATGTCATGGCACCAAGCCAAGTTTCATTATTTTCATGCATGTTTTGGATTTACAGGAATTAAAAAACTAAGTTTCTCAATGTTTCCAACCCAGCCACGACGCCCAGAATTTTGAATTTCATTCCCATTTCTTGCATGGAACCTAGAAATTTACCCGAGGACACACATGTGATTTTTCAACCAACTTTGGTGCACTGGAACATGTGCTTGTATTTCAAATTTGAATTATGCACACAAAGGTGACACGTTCCCTCCCAGAACCACGAGCCTTCTTGAGAGAAGCTCCAATTTGCAAGAAGCTTATACCAAAATTTGTTCCTATTCGGCCAATTTTTTTACCACGGCATGGTGCTACCATGACATGACACCATGCCAAGTTTCATGATTTTAAAACCAAGTTTCTCAATGTTCTTGACCGAGCCACGATGCCCAGATGTTTGAATCTTATTCTCATTTTTTGCATGGGAGTAGAAATTCACCCGAGGACACAAATGTGATTTTCAACCAACTTTGGTGCACGAGAGCACGTGCTTGTAGTTCAAATTTTAATTATGCACATTAAATGACCAAAAACTCAATTAATGTGTAAATAAGGCCAAACGAAGCCGAAATAATTCCAAAATTTAACAGGGCACTCATGTAGTTCTATGTTGCCTTTGTAAATAAACTCAAGGGGGACAACATATATCGTTTCGCACTCAAAGGTGACACGTTCCCTCTCAGAACCACGAGCCTTCTTGAGAGAAGCTTCGGTTTGCAAGAAGCTTATACCAAAATCTGTTCCTATTCGACCATTTTTTTTACCACAACATGGTAGTACCATGACTTGACATCCATGCCAAGTTTCATGATTTTCAGACGTGTTTTGGATTTACAAGAATTTTAAAACCAAGTTTCTCAATGTTCTCGACCGAGCCACGATGCCCAGATGTTTTAATTTTATTCTCATTTCTTGCATGGGACCTAGAAATTCACCCGAGGACACAAATGTGATTTTTCAACCAACTTTGGTGCACGAGAGCATGTGCTTGTAGTTCAAATTTGACTTATGCACATTAAATGACCAGAAACTCAATTAATGTATAAAAAAACGACAAACGAACCCGGAATAATTCCAAAATTTAACATGGCACTAATGTAGTTCTATGTTGCCTTTGTTAAGAAACTCAAGGGCGACCGAGGGGGGGGGGGTGGCACGTTCCCTCTTAGAACCACGAGCTTCCAAATCGGCCCAATTTTTTACCACAACATGTTAGTGCCATGACATGACACCATGCCAAGTTTCATTACATGAATTTAAAATCAAAGTTTCTCGATGTTCTCGGCAGAGTCATGACGCCCAGATGTTTGAATTTCATTCTCATTTCTTCCATGGGACCTAGAAATTCAACCAAGGACACACATGTGATTTTTCAACCCACTTTGGTGCACCGGAGCATGTGCATGCAATTCATATTTAGATTATGCACATTAAAAGTCCAGAAAGTCAATTAATGTATAAATAGGCTAAATGAACCCGAAATAATTCCAAAATTTAACAGGGCACTCATATAGTTCTATGTTGCCTCTGTAAATAAAATCAGGGGGGAGGCAGCGTATATTGTTTCGCACACAAAGGTGACACGTTCCCTCTCGG
This sequence comes from Triticum dicoccoides, assembly GCF_002162155.2. Taxonomy (NCBI): domain Eukaryota; kingdom Viridiplantae; phylum Streptophyta; class Magnoliopsida; order Poales; family Poaceae; genus Triticum; species Triticum dicoccoides. The sequence continues at coordinate 162,020,613 of NC_041393.1, forward strand.
AACCACGAAGCTTGTTGAGAGAATCTCCGGTTTTGCAAGAGGCTTATACCAAAACTTGTCCCAATTCAGCCAAAAATTATACGTATAAAAACAGGGTTTAGATTATCCCGAACATCTCGCTACCTAGACCAATAATGTACTATGATTTGAATTCAACATAAAATGGATACAGATATTTGAATTGGAGAGCGTGTGGTACATGTAGTTCATAGTGAAATATGATTACTGCTATATGCATGTCTTTTTGTTATCAAGATAATATTTAAATTATTGTATAACTTGACAACAATCGTATTCAAATAAGGAAAATTGATTCAAATTTAGTCCATATGGTAGACGACAATATATATGTTCACATGGTGGAGTAAAATGTTCATATATGATGGAAGATCAAAATGTATGACTACATCAATTATAAACCACAAGGTCACCTAATGATATATTCGAATTCAACATAACATGGATTCAAAAATTGAAATTCGAGATCATGGCATCTGTAATCATATAAAAAGGGACATTACTCTTTCTTTGGTGGGAATTGATTTGTTTTTTGTTGTTGTTGAGGGAAGTGCGAATCGATTTGGTACTGTGCAGGGTAATCATGTTCTCCCAATTTTTTTACATTTTTCTTGTAGTTTTTTCAATGGCATCTATAGCAATATAGTAAAAGGGGACATGACACTCTTGTGTCTTGTATGATTTTTTTACACGTTAAGTTTGTTCTGCTGAACAAGGAATCCGCACCTTGTTATCCCAAAATTTTGAAGCTCGAGTATCTTTTGTATCACCTGCTTTGAAACTCCCGCTTCTTCAACCCGCGCCGCGCCTTGTTATCCCGAAATTTGGACGCGCACGAGAACTCCCTCCTCATCCGAAATCGCTCCCGCAGCCCAGACACGTGAAATCCCCCTTCTACCCCTCAGCCGGAAATGAAGCTCCACGTCGCGGTGTCAAAACCGGTGGGGGTACGCTGGTAACTTACCCTACATTTCGAACAAGCGCGCCCCTAAGCTTGGCTCCCCCCCATTCATACACCGAGGCCGCCACACGCTCCTCCGTCGGCCTCCCGACCGCCGCCCAGCCGGAGACTCTTCCCCAACTACGTCGTCCATCGCAACAGCTCGCCGTCCCTCATCCACCGCACCGTATGAGGATCCGTTGTCGATGTCGTCGTCCCGCCGGATCAGCCGCCCCGTCATACACCTCCAAGGAGCTGCCCCGACGTTCGCCTCGTCTATCACACCACCTCAATCCCCACAGCGCCGTCTTGACCTGCCCTACCGGAACCTCATCACCCTCACCAATTCCTCCGATGAAGCTGAGGCCAACTCGGCGCCACCAAGGAGGTTCTGCACTCACCGCTGCATTTTATCTTTTATTCGATCTCACGGGGTTGCCGGTGCTCGATACCGAGCAGACATGGCGTCTCCATCGACGGTGCAGTCGCCGGCCACATCATCCACGACGTCTCTCCCCCATGTCGTTGCTTCCTCGGCAGCGACTTCCACAATGGCACTAGCTGCAGCTGCTCCGTCTCTCGCTCGCGTTGCGGCTCTGTTCTTGCTATCGATCGCGCTGCTGCACTGCTCCTGCTTTCGTTCGTGCTGCTGCTCTGCTCTTGCTCTCGCTTGCGCTGCTGCTGCTGCTGCACGACCTCCGGCAGCTACAGGAGTTGCTGCTTTAGCACTCGCTCACGATGCTACTACATGACTTGCTCTCTACTAGTGCATTCCCTGCTCGAGCGTCTGCTGATTTAGATCACTGCTTCTCTGCTACTAGTGCTCGAACGCCCTAAACATCTATTGCAATGCTCTGTTACTAGTTCAATCAGTTTCAACAGTAAAATTCAGTTTCGACTGTGAAGTTCATTTTCTTCAGTTAAGTTCAGAGTGAACAGTACTTACAACATCTGTCGGAGCGGCCGTGGCGCGGCTGATGCGTTTTACATCTAGCACTTTTTGGTGATGTATTTTACATCATCTATTGCAGATGATATTAGGGTCCCACTTCAGATTAAAGTTGTCTGTCTTGTCATGCTTCAGCCTCGTCGCCATACACCTTAGCGGAGCTGCTCCAACGACGGAACCGTCCATCACAGCGGAGCAGTACCCTCGGCACCGTTTCCAGAGGCCTCGGATCTTCTTCCCCGCCTCCGACAGTTACACCAGCATCATCACCATCCTCCACGTCCAACCCAATGATGCTGAGGTCCACAAGGCTATGCCAAAGAGGTTGTACACTCGTCGCATCACTTTGTTTCTCCATTCCTCTGTTCTTCCAATTCATGTGAGCCAAACACCCAGGTTGACTGAAATCCTATGTTTCCAAATGCTCTGTTTTGCACGTGCATTCCTATCCTATTCCTGTGTTTTTCCTGTCCCTGCGTTTATAGAATCCTCCAATTCTAAGGAGCCCTTACAGATTTACTTCATTTTTAGATTGGCGTCAAAGAAAACTTTGTGTGTTATGTCCTGCTCCTGCCGTGCTGTCATCCACCGCACCTGAGGTGCACCAACGACAGAAGCGTTCACTGCAGCAGAGATCCCCCCTGCAGACTTTCTTTCGCCGCCTTAGATCATCTTCCCCGTTGCCGGCAGCCACGCCAACTGAATTACCATCATTGACTGAGCAGATGAACTTGAGGACTAGACAGTTCCGGAAGAGAGGTTGCAGTCTTTCGTGTTTGCTTATGTTATACATCGGTTATTATTACCTGCTACTTTATCGTTCAATCTTGAGTTTTGAATTGCCCATGGGTCTCATATCGAGCCAGCAACGAATAGTATCTGTCTACTATCTGGTTCATCTGGGGTCTTCTATGTGGTTCATGTTGGGTGGGCAACAAACAATAGATGATCCATTGTCTATCTTTTTATACTGAAGATATAATCTACCTGCTATCATTAGTTTTGGATCCATCCACTCGTTTGCTACCATCAGTCTTGATTTTTCCATGCACCCCTTAGGCCTTACAAAATCTAACTATTTTTTTATTATGCATGTCAGATATTGTACACAATCGTACTGAACATGTAGAGAAAAAGAGAAGACCGTTGCGTGCGAATATAATGTCATGCAAACGCTGCTCCAAGGTGGGCGAAGTACCCCCCTCTCCTGCATTTCCAGATTGTATTCCAGAGGAAGATAACTGTTCAGATGGAGATTCAGAAGGAGCCGACCATGCCTGTTTACCACCTGAGGTGTTTGCTCTAACCTGGCATGCTGATGTTGGTCATATCATGCATATGGCGCCTTGCATTGCTTACATTATACATCTTATATGTCATTAGCTTAGTTTAGATTTGCTTTGTATGAATGCCACCTATTTGGTTTCTATATCATACTCCCACCATTCCTAAATATTTGTCTTTTTAGAGATTTCAACAAGTGACTACATACGGAACAAAATGAGTGAATCTACACTCTAAAATATGTCTATATACATCCGTATGTGGTAGTCCATTTGAAATCTCTAAAAAGAAAAATATTTAGGAACGGAGGGAGTATATGGGAATTATGCAATGCCATCTTCTTTAGCCAGGCATCATATACGTGAATCATGCAATGCCATCCTGTTTAGCCAGTCATCGTATATGTGAATTGTATCGTGCCATATTTTTTTTCCATAATGTGTTCCATTTGTCAGCAATGTTTATACATTCATCTACTCTTCCTGTGCATCAGCCATTTGAGTCGGTCATGGGAAAATCTGGAGTGAAAACAAGGTCTTTTGAGTAGTCAGTGCTACCTGTCGATGCAGATTTCTTGCTGGTTACAGATAGCTCCTCAAAGGAGGATTCAGAGAGAGATGACCAGTCGTATTCCCCCGCCCCCGAGGTGCATGCTCTAACTTGGCTGGGTTATATTGCTCATATCATGCATATGGTGTCTTGCATTGCCATGCCATCTGCTTAGATTAGACATGCTTTGTGTGAATGCCTCCTGTTTGCTTTCTATATCAGATATGTGAATTATGCAATGCCATGTTTTTCAGCCAGTTATCATATATGTGAATTATGCACCGCCATGGAGCCAGGCATCATATATGTGAATTATCTCATGCCATCTTTTTTCATTACGTATTCCATTTGTCGACAATCTATGTATATTGAACTACTCCATGTGTATCAGCCATTTGAGCCGGTGATGGGAAAATCTGGAGTGAAAACAAGGTCTTCAGAGCAGGCAATGGTACCTGTTGAAGCATATATCTCGATGGTTACAGGGAGCTCCTCAGAGGAGGATTCAGAGACAGATGACCAGTCCTATATCCCACCTGAGGTGTATGCTCTAAGTTGCAATGTTTATATTTATCATATGATGCATATGGTGTCTTGCATTGCTTAGTTTAGACATCATATGCACAATATTGAATTCTATCTGCTTAGTTTAGAGATCATACATGTGAGTGCCAGCTGCTTATTATATGAATCAATTATGTCAATTATATCATGCCATCCTGTATACTTAGACAACATGTATGTGAATTATTTCATCCCAACCTATTTTAGAAAGACATCATATAGTTTTGTCATGTCATCCTGTTTAGGTACTCATCATATGTTGAATTATGCCATTATATCCTGTTAAGTTATCCATCATATATCTAAAACTGTGTCATGGTATCCTGTTTAGTTAGGCATCATATATGTGAAATTGTGTCATGCTGTCCTGTTTGGTTAGACAACATATATGTGAATTACCACATCTGTCTATCATACAATGTCTGTACGTTCAATTTCTTTTCTTGTTTATCAGCCATTTGAATTGGAGGGGGTGATGGCAGTATCTAAGGGAGCAAAAACCCGTTCTTCACAAAAGACAGTGCTACCCGTCAATGTAGATAGAACCATGGTTGTACTGGCCCACAAACTAGCCCCACCACACATAATCGAGACTCTTCCAGATTGCACACTTACACCGTTGGGCAGAGAACCAGCTACAACCCATCTAACTGCAACCCCAGCGGATAGTAACCCACTTATAGTTGACAAAGTACCATGTCCACCACAGAGTACCCCCACACGAGCAGTTTGTAAAGCTACTACAGTGCCCAAAGCACGAAGACCACCACAGCTAACCCAAACTCCATGTTTAAAGCAGAAGAGCAACTGTTCTCAGGTCAGATTCCGTAGCTATGGTCCATACTCCTTTGCTGTTGCATCACTGTATTTACTCATACCAACTACTTTCGAATTTGAAGGATCCAATTGAAACTCCAATGGCGCAACAGGTATGTTTTAAACCTATTTCTTTAACTGGATTGCTGTTCTAACTTCTTGCTCTATGTTGATTTCAGTTTAAGTTGTATAAACAATTATGTTCTCATGTGATGCACATTACAAGTGCTGCCAATGTTGTGTAGTTTCTCACACTTATATTCTGTCTATGCTGCTGTGTCTTAAATATATATGAGTTGAACTATGTCTCTATCTTGATTAGGGAACATAAACTAGAATGATATGGACAATACAGTGACCATAGTACATAGATATATGTTTGTTTCATGTTGTTATCTTGTCCACCTTACTACTGAACCGGTTTACCAAAATGAGTTTGGTATACTACAAGCTAAACGTGTGATGTGTCTGCTTGTTTCTCTTGTAGTATGCAAACAGAATATTGGAGAAGAGCACCTCACTATGCAATGGTAGAGAAAGTAATGCAGATAAGGTTCAAGATAGTGAGACAACCCTGTTGGTCTCCAAGAACGGTGATAAAAACGATCTTGTAGACAGTGAGAAAACCCCACAGTCCTGCGTTGATGTAGTGTTCGAGTTACTGGCCAGTACCGCTGCACAAGCTCTTCGAACTCGCTGCCTGAATCACTTCGGCTTCTTCATTCTCAGCTACAAGCTGAAAGGCATCAGTCATCTGTGCTGCGGCAAGAAGCCGAAGGACTGAGGAAGTCACTACAGAATTCAGATGCGTACTTTCTTGTGCAATAGCAAGTGCTGGAGGATTTAAGCGCCAAACAAGAGAAAGTTAATAAGCTTGCTAAGCATCTTGCCAGCATTATGGGTACCCAGGATATTGTTTCTTGATCTCTTCTGAAGTGGTTTCAGTTCTGGACTTGTTTTGCTGCGGTGTTTATATGCTGCTGTGTTCCCTATATTTGCACTGGTGGTGAACTTTGATGCCCAGTGGATGTAATATGTGTAATAGCTGTGATAGCCTAGCATAAGTTGCTTGCTTATTTATTTCCTTGTTGTCTTGTTTATTTGTTTGCTTGTAGTCAGTGCAGTTCTTTTTCCGTGGTTTGCTAGTGCTGCAATAACCTATTTTTTAAAACTAGGCCACAATAACCATGGCCTAATATTTACTGTAGTGACACTGGGCCTCCTACGGGCCGTAGAAACAGTGGGCCTTCTACAGGCCGTAGAAACAGTAGGCCTTCTATGGGCCGTAGAAACATTGGGCCTTCTACGGGCTGTAGAAACAATGGGCCTTCTATGGGCCCTATCATCAATGGGCCTTATACGGGCCGTATGATCGATTGGCCAAACATGGGCCAATAACAGGCCACATTATGGCCGTAAACGGTCTAGAGTTGGAATCGTCCGTTCATGGGCCGACCATAACGGGCCCATCGTTAATAGGCTGTATTTGATGACGCTATGAAAACGGCCCAATGTATTAACGGACCACAAACGGGCCGACTGTAACCACGGGCTGAATTTGGCCCACAAGCAGAAAATTACAGTAACGGGCCGTAAGTAAACGAATGCTCAAAATGAGCCCAAGAATAAATGGGCTCTGAGAAGGCCGAAATATAACATGGGCTGGAAACGGCCCAACTGAATAACGGGCCATTAATGGGTATAAAGTGATACACTGTTCATTACGGGCCAGTTTCACCACGGGCCATTAATGGGTCTAAAGTGATACACTGTTCATTGCGGGCCAGTTTCACCACGGGCCGTTAATAGGCCAAGACTTACATAGGGCCTCATATGGGCCGAAATACGTCATGGGCCATACATGGGCCAGAAGTGAAAACGGGCTGGAATCATATTGGATGGCCTAGATGACGCTACTGGGCCTAATTCGGGTAGGGCATAACGGGCCTTGGGTTAGCGGGCTGTAAATGGGCTATATGCGAACAGGCCGTTAACAGGCTTTCCATGGGCCGGCCCGTCACCTTTTGACCAAGTCAAACGGGCCGACCTTTTCACAAGAATGGGCCTCTGTTCGGCCGGGCCACGTGTCAACGTATCATAGGCGCCTTCTGTCCAATGAGTGGATGCCATCTGTCCCAGCAATGAGCCGACACGTGTTTCCTCCAGCCAATGAAGATTTTACACGTGGAAAATCCCCATTGGTCGGGGCTGTTAACGGGTTATTGGATCAAAAACCAACCTGATAGCTTAACAGCATTCCGTTACGGTGGATGCCACGTGTCGGTCACGCTTGACGAAAGCACTTCTGTGACGCGCGATTTATCGTCATGGAAGTGGACACTTCCGTGATGATAATTTTGGTAATGTCATGGAACACTTCTACGACAGCACATGTATGACTATCTTGATTCTGTCATAAATTTGTCATGGATGTACATGCATGACAAAAAACGCGACCTACTGTGACAAACACGTATCATCACAGAAGTGTATTTTTTGTAGTGCTTGTATATTCCAATGATGGGCTTCCGCAAAATGCCCTAGGTCTTCGTGTGCAAGCAAGTTGGATGCACACCCACTTAGTTTCTTTTTGAGATTTCATACACTTATAGCTCTAGTGCATCCGTTGCATGGCAATCCCTACTCACTCACATTGATATCTATTGATGGGCATCTCCATAGCCCGTTGATACACCTAGTTGATGTGAGACTATCTTCTCCCTTTTGTCTTCTCCACAACCACCATTTTTTCCACCTATAGTGCTATGTCCATGGCTCACACTCATGTATTGCATGAAAGTTGAAAATGTTTGAGAACATCAAAAGTATGAAACAATTGCTTGGCTTGTTATTTTGAGAAGACATGATTGCTTTGTTAGTATGCTTGAAGTATTATTATTTTTATGTCAATATTAAACTTTTGTATTGAATCTTATGGATCTGAATATTCTTGCCACAATAAATAGAAAATTACATGGATAAATATGTTAGGTAGCATTCCACATCAAATATTCTGTTTTTATCATTTACCTACTCGAGGACGAGCAGGAACTAAGCTTGGGGATGCTGATACGTCTCGAACATATCTATAATTTTTGATGTATTCATGCCATGCTTATAATATTTCTACATGATTTTGGTATGATTTGGTTAGAACTAACCCGGACTGACGCTGTTTTCAGCAGAACTGGCATGGTGTTGTTTTTTGTGCAGAAATAAAAGCTCTCGGAATGCAGTGAAAATCAACAGAGATTTTATTGGAAAATATAAAAAATACTGGAACGAAAAGTTATCGGAGGGGAGTCCCATGGGCCCCACGAGGGTGGAGGGCACCCCCACCCCCTAGGGCGCGCCCCTGTGCCTCATGGACTCTCCATGGGGCCCCTTACTTGTTCTCGACGCCAACCTCTCCTATAAATTCCCAAACCTCATAGAAATCATCACCGGTGGCCATCTTCATCATCCCGACGCTCTCCATGATGAGGAGGGAGTAGTTCACCCTCGGGGCTGAGGGTATGTACTAGTAGCTATGTGTTTGATCTCTCTCTCTCTCTCTCGTGTTCTTGATTTGGAACAATCTTTATGTACTGCGAGCTTTGCTATTATAGTTGGATCTTATGATGTTTCTCCCCCTCTACCCTCTTGTAATGGATTGAGTTTTCCCTTTGAAGTTATCTTATCATATTGAGTCTTTAAGGATTTGAGAACACTTGATGTATGTCTTGCGTGGGATACCCGTGGTGAGAATGGGGTATTCTATTGATCCACTTGATGTATGTTTTGGTGATCAACTTGCGGGTTCAGTGACCTTGTGAACTTATGCATAGGGGTTGGTACACGTTTTCGTCTTGACTCTCCGGTAGATACTTTGGGGAACTCTTTGAAGTTCCTTGTGTTGGTTTGAATAGATGAATCTGATATTGTGTGATGCATATCGTATAATCAAACCCGCGGATACTTGAGGTGACATTGGAGTATCTAGGTGACATTAGGGTTTTGGTTGATGTGTGTCTTAAGGTGTTATTTTACTATGAACTCTAGGGCTGTTTGTGACACTTATAGGAATAGCCCAATGAATTGATCGAAAAGAATAACTTTGAGGTGGTTTCGTACCCTACAATAATCTCTTCATTTGTTCTCTGCTATTAGTGACTTTGGAGTGACTCTTTGTTGCATGTTGAGGACTAGTTATATGATCCAATTATGTTATTATTGTTGAGAGAACTTGCACTAGTGAAAGTATGAACCCTAGGCCTTGTTTCGAAGCATTGCAATACCGTTTGTGCTCACTTTTATCATTAGTTACCTTGTTGTTTTTATATTTTCAGATTACAAAAACCTATATCTACCATCCATATTGCACTTGTATCACCATCTCTTCGCCAAACTATTGCACCTATACAATTTACCATTGTATTGGGTGTGTTGGGAACACAAGAGACTCTTCGTTATTTGGTTGTAGGGTTGTTTAAGAGAGACCATCTTCATCCTATGCCTCCCACGGATTGATAGAACTTAGGTCATCCAACTGAGGGAAATTTGCTAATGTCCTATAAACCTCTGCACTTGGAGTCCCAACAATGTCTACAAGAATAAGGTGGCGTAATAGACATCATGCACTAATTCATCTGTAGGATGATCAACCCAAAGCCACCGAGTTGGTCCTCGACAGTTGATGTACAAATCACATGACTGGTGACAGGAACTTATTGATGGATACTGCTTTATCTCCATCACATCTGAAGCATATCACCTACACTGAGAAAGGCAAAAGCAAGGTATTGGGTCTAGGTAGGGTTGCGATCTCAAAGGATCGACACATGGACAAAGTCATGCTTCTCTAGTCCTTAGGATTCAACCTCATGTCTATCTCACTGCTTTGTGATCTTGATATGGTTGTTGTCTTTGGCAAGTATCGTTGTGTTTTGATCATGGAAGCTGACCATTCCAAAGTCTTCGAAGGCTTTAGGAGAGAAGACTTGTATATTGTTGATTTCTCTACAGGACCACAACCTGCCACATGTCTACTTGCAAAAGCTTCAAAAGGCTGGTAATGGCATCGACAACTTGGTCATGCTGGCATGAGGAACTTGCACACACTCGCGAAGAAGAAGCATGTGATTGGCATCGAGGGTGTCAAATTCCTCAAGGATCACCCGTGTAGAGCTTTTGAAGCTGGGAGGATGACCAAAGGCCAAGCATCAGTCAAAGACTATCATGATTACCACTCGTCCATTTGAATTGCTTCATATGGATCTCTTTGTCCCTACTCATTATTCCACATTTACTAATGTTGCATCTTTATATGGCTTTGTTATTGTTGATGACTATTCTCGTTACACATGGGTGCATATCATCACTTACAAAACTGAAGTGTAGGAAGTCTTCATACGATTTTCCTCGAGGGCTTCAACAAACTTTGGAGTGAAGATCAAGCACATTTGAAGTGACAGTGGAACCGAGTTCAAGAATACTGGTCTTGATGATTATCTTGATGAACTTGGTATTACTCACGAGTTATCTGCTCCTTATACTCCTTAGCAGAATGGTGTCGTGGAGCGCAAAAACAGGACTCTTGTTGACATGGCTCGCACTATGCTTGATGAATACAAGATGCCTCATCACTTCTGGCCTGAGGCAATTGATACTGCATGCCACATCATCAACAGGGTATATCTTCACAAATTCTTCAAAAAGACCTCATATGAAATCCTCAGTGACAAGAAACCCAATGTGAGTTATTTCAAAGTCTTCGGTGCTAAATGTTGGATTAGAGATCCTCATCACAATTCTAAATTTGCACCGAAAGCACATGAAGGTTTTATGCTTGGTTATGGAAAGGACTCGCACACCTACAGAGTCTTCAACACCGTTCATCACAAGGTTGTTGGAACTGTAGATGTGCGGTTTGATGAAACTAATGGCTCACAAAGAGAGCACCTACCTCCTGTGCTAGATGAAATGTCACCTGAGGAATCCATCAAGCTCAAGGCTACCGAGGATGTCATTCCTACCGAAGAATCTGCTAAAGAATTCATTCCAGAACGTGAAGAACATCATGCTGGTGCACCTGAGGAAAATGGCTCCGAAGAAAATACTGAGCCAACTCAACATCGTCAACCCGCTCATCCTCGCATTGCAAATGAAGTGAAGATCAAGAAAATCATCAGCGACATCGACGCACCAGGTCCTCTCACACGCTCAAAGGCTTCACATTTGTCTAACTTTCCTGTGCACTTTGCTTTTGTCTCTATCACAAAGCCCACCAAAGTAGATGAGGCATTTCTGGAGCCTGAGTGGATTCAAGCTATGCAAGAGGAATTACATCAGTTCGAGCTCAACAATGTCTGGGAACTTGTCAAGTGACCAGACCCACGCAAGCACAATATCATCGGCACCAAATGGATCTACCGCAACAAGCAAGATGAAAATGGCCTTGTGGTGAGGAATAAGGCACATCTTGTAGCTCAAGGCTACACACAGGTTGAAGGAATTGATTTCGACGACTTTTGCACCTATTGCTAGACTTGAGGCTATTCGCATATTGCTTGCTTATGCTAACCATCATAATATCATCTTATATCAAATGGATGTGAAAAGTTCATTCCTCAATGGTAAGCTTGAGGAAGAAGTATATGTTGCTCAACCCCCGGGTTTTGAAGATCCAAAGCATCCTAACAAAGTCTTTAGACTCAATAAGTCCCTCTATGGCCTCAAGCAAGCCCCTCAGGCGTGGTATGATACATTGAAGGAATTCCTAACGAAGAAAGGCTTCAAACTCGGCTCACTTACCAAATCTTTTCACCAAAACCTATGATTATGAATTATTCGTGTGCCAAAAATATGTTGATGATATTATCTTTGGCTGTACTGACCAACATTATCGTGACAAATTTGCCTATATGATGAGTGAGGAATATAAAATGTCTATGATGGGAGAATTGAAATTCTTCTTAGGTCTTCAAATTTATCAACAGCGCAATGACATCTTCATATCTCAGGAGAAATACCTCAAGGACGTGTTGAGGAAATTGATGACCTACAAGTATAGGGGATCAATTGTAGCTCTTTTCGATAAGTAAGAGTGTCGAACCCAACGAGGAGCAGAAGGAAATGACAAGTAGTTTTTAGTAAGGTAATATCTGCAAGCGCTGAAATTGTAAGTATTGAGTAGTTTGATAGCAAGATAATTTGTAACAAGCAAGTAACAATAGTAGTAACAAAAGTGCAGCAAGGTAGCCCAATCCTTTTGAGGCAAACAACAGGCCAAAACGGTCTCTTATAATAAGCAAAGCGTTCTTGAGGGTACACGGGATTTTCATCTAGTCACTTTCATCATGTTGGTTTAATTCGCGTTCGGTACTTTGATAATTTGATATGTGGGTGGACCGGTGGTTAGGTGCTGTTCTTACTCTAACAAACCTCCTACTTATGATTAACCCTCCCGCAAGCATCCGCAACTACGAGAAAAGTATTAAGAATAAATTCTAACCATACATTAAACTTTTGGATCTAATCGGTCCCTTACGGAATAACACAAAAACTGGGGTTTACGCTTCTGTCACTCTCGCAACCCATCATTTAATTGCTACCCCATAATGCATTCCCTTAGGCCCAAATATGGTGAAGTGTCATGTAGTCGACGTTCATATGACAACACTAAGGGAATCACAACATACATACTATCAAAATATCGAACACATATCAAATTCACATGATTACTTGCAACATGATTTCTCCCGTGACCTCAAGAACAAAAGTAACTACTCACAGATAATAATCATGCTCAAGATCAGAGGGGTATTAAATATCATATTGGATCTGAACATATAACCTTCCACCAAATAAACCATATAGTAATCAACTACAAGATGTAATCAACACTACTAGTCACCCACAAGCACCAATCCATAGTTCCGGTAACAAGATTGAACACAAGAGATGAACTAGGGTTTGAGATGAGATGGTGCTGTTGAAGATGTCGATGGAGATTTCCCTCCCCAAGATGGAAGAGTTGTTGGTGATGATGATGATGATGATTTCCCCCTCCGGGAGGGAAGTTCCCCCGGCGGAATTGCTCCACCGGAGGGCAAAAGTGCTACTGCCCAAGTTCCGCCTCGAGACGGCGGCGCTCCGTCCCGAAAGTCTCCTCCTTATTTTCTCTAGGTCAAAATGACCTATATGCCAGAAGATGGGCACCGGAGGTGGGCCTGGGTGAGCACTACCCACCAGGGCGCGCCTGGGCTCCCTGGCACGCCCAGGTGGGTTGTGCCCACCTGGTGGGCCCCCTCTGGTAGTTATTTGCTCCAACAATTCTTAAGTATTCCATAAAAAATCTTCATGAAGTTTCAGTTTGTTTGGAGTTGTGAAGAATAGGTAGCCAGACGTAGCTTTCCAGGTCCAGATTTCCAGCTGCGGGAATTCTCCCTCTTTGTGTATACCTTGCATATTATGAGAGAAAAGGCATTAGAATTACTCCAAAAAGCATTATTATGGATAAAAACATCATAAATAATAGTAAGAAAAGATGATGCAAAATGGACGTATCAACTCCCCCAAGTTTAGACCTCGCTTGTCCTCAAGCGAAAACCGAAATCGAAAAACATGTCCACATGCTTAGAGAGAGAGGTGTCGATGAAAACAAAAATACGCACATAGGAGCATCATGTTGATTATTATAACAGCAAAAAAAATTAAACATAAAACTTTTATCATAGACTTCTCATGAATAAGTGACAATTCATCACACATTTGAAGTATAAAGCAAAAACTCTATTAAAAACCAACAAACTATGTTCTCAGTCAACTTTGCAACTACAATTCATCATCTTTTCAGGAAGGGTCACGTATCAGAGCCTTTTGGCAAGTCCATATACTCAACCATCATATAGTCTTCTATGATTGCTAACACTCACCTTGTACACACGAGAAAAACGTTTCAACCGGACGCATAGAAAGATAGGGGCTTATTATTTCGCCTCCCAACATATTCACCTCAAGGGTGATGTCAACAATAATAACTTATGCTATCTATATTCAACTGGACATATGTGCCTAGATCTTTCCTCACCACATGATGCTTGACAAAGGAGAAAATAAAAAGGAATAGAAGGAAAACTTTGACTCTTTGCATAAAAGTAAATACATGAAAAGTAAAAGATAGGCCCTTCGCAGAGGGAAGCAGAGGTTGCCATGTGCTTATTTGTTTGTATGCTCAACCCCTTAGTGCAAAAGAACGTCACATTACATTGCCCCTTGTGATAGCGACCTTTATTATGTAGTCTATCACTTTTATTCTTCACCATCACAAGTTCGTGCAATGCTAAATTTTCTCTAAATGATCTCACACTTTTAGAAGCAAATTTTTATTGCCTTTTTGCACCGATGACAACTTACTTGAGGGATCTTGCTCAATCCCTAGGTAGGTATGGTGGACACTTGAAAATAAGATATGGGTTTAAGGGTTTTTGGATGCACAAGTAGTATCTCTACTTAGTGCAGAATTTTTGGCTAGCAAAGATAGGGGCAAGCACCACATGGTAAAGGATCTATGACAATATGACTTCTATGTGAATATAGACAAACATAAACCATTAAGTTGTCTTCCTTGTCCAACGTCAACAATTTTGGCATATAATATTATGATGAGGGCTCACAATCACAAAAGATTTCTAGGATAGTATATTTATATGTGAATCTTCTCTTCCCTTATTTATTCTTTCATGAGTTGCATCATTGACTAATGCTACGTTTGTCAATCTCTAATAAAATTTTCTACTCATACTTTTCCTTATGTGGTGTCATCACCTACCGTAGGATTAGTATATGATCTACTTGATTTATTTCCTTTCTTTTATTTATTTCCTTTCTCCTTTTCTTCCTTATTTCTTTTTCTTTTATTTACAACATGAAAGTAAAGAAAGCAAAAGCTCAAATTAAACTTTATTAAATAACTTGCACTCGATTACAAGGATAGACCACTAAGGAAACTCTCAAAGAAGAAAGGATACTAAACTTTTATTCATCTAAAGCAAAATATCGAACTAAAATAAGTAAAGGCAAAAGGATAGTGGGATGATACGATACCGGCGCACTGATAACCCACAAGTATAGGGGATCACAACAGTTTCCGAAAAGTAAGAGTGTCAAACCCAACGAGGAGCTAAAGGTAGAACAAATATTCCCTAAAGTTCTATCGACCACCGATACAACTCTACGCACACTTAATGTTTACTTTACCTAGAACAAGTGTGAAACTAGAAGTACTTTGTAGGTGTGATAGGATAGGTTTGCAAGAAAGTAAAGAACACGTAAATATAAACTAGGGTCTGTTTAGATAAAGAAGCAATAAAGTAAATTAGCGAGTGTGGAGAAGTGGTGGTAGGAGTTGTGGAATTGTCCCTAAGCAATTGACTATGTTACTAGACCGGTAATCACTATTGCAATTCTATCTGAGGGAGAGGCATAAGCTAACATACTTTCTCTACTTGGATCATATGCACTTATGATTGGCACTCTAGCAATCATCCGCAACTACTAAAGACTCATTAAGGTAAAACCCAACCATAGCATTAAAGTATCAAGTCCCCTTTTATCCCATACGCAAACAACCTACTTACTCGGGTCTGTGCTTCTGTCAGTCACGCCACCCACCATAAGCAAATCATAAACATATTGCAAATCCTACAACGGGAATCTCTCACGCTTGCGCGACACGGAGGGCACAATAGGACAGCACCAATAATAAAACATGCAACTCAAACCAATCATAGCAATTCATCAATCACCGATACAACAACGAAAATCTACTCAGACATCATAGGATGGCAACACATCATTGTAAAATAATATGAAGCATAAAGCACCATGTTCAAGTAGAGGGTACAGCGGGTTGCGGGAGAGTGGACCGCTGTAGATAGAAGGGGGAAGGTGATGGAGATGTTGGTGAAGATGGCGGAGGTGTTGGTGAAGATCGCGGTGATGATGATGGCCCCCTGCGGCGTTCCGGCGCCACCGGAAGCAAGGGGGAGAGAGCCCCCCTTCTTCTTCTTCTTCCTTGACCTTCTCCCTGGATGGGAGAAGGGTTTACCCTCTGGTCCTTGGCTCCCATGGCTTGGGAGGGGCGAGAGCCCCCCCCGAGATTGGATCTATCTCTCTGTTTCTGCGTTCTCTGCGTTGGCAGATTCTACCCATTCACCTTTTCTTTTATATCCGGAGATCCGTAACTCCGATTGGGGTGAATCTTTCGCTCAGATCTTCCTTGTAAAATTAGCTTTCTTGCACCAGAAGGAGAGCGTCAACCGCCTTACGGGTGGACCACGAGGGTCAGGG
>NC_041393.1:162037342-162071862 GCF_002162155.2 Triticum dicoccoides
GGATACCGTTTCGCGTTGATTTTACTTCCAGAAAATCATAAATATTCCAAAAAATATCCCCGTCCATTTTTTTCCCATTTGGACTCCGTTTGACATTGGGTTTCTGCGAAACAAAAAACATGCAACAGACAGGAACTGGCACTAGGCACTGGATCAATATGTTAGTCCCAAAAATAATATAAAAAGTTGCGAAAATGTATATGAAAGTGAATAATATTGGCATGGAACAATCAAAAATTATAGATATGACGGAGACGTATCAGCATCCCCAAGCTTAATTCCTGCTCGTCCTCGAGTAGGTAAATGATAAAAAAGAATAATTTTTGATGTGGAATGCTACCTAGCATAATCTTGATCATATGTCTAATCATGGCATGAATATTAAGACACGAGTGATTCAAAGCAATAGTCTATCATTTGACATAAAAACAATAATACTTCGAGCGTACCAATAAAGCAATCATGTCTTTTCAAAACAACATGGCCAAAGAAAGTTATCCCTACAAAATCATATAGTCTGGCTGTTGCTCTATCTTCGTCACACAAAGTATTTAATCATGCACAACCCTGATGACAAGCCAAGCAATTGTTTCATACTTTAATAATCTCAAACTTTTTCAACTTTCACGCAATACATGAGCGTGAGCCATGGACATAGTACTATAGGTGGAATAGAATATGATGGTGGAGGTTATGTGGAGAAGACAAAAAGGGAGAAAGTCTCACATCAACTAGGCGTATCAAAGGGCTATGGAGATTCCCATCAATAGATATCAATGTGAGTGAGTAGGGATTGCCATGCAACGTATGCACTAGAGCTATAAGTGTATGAAAGCTCAAACTGAAAACTAAGTGGGTGTGCATCCAACTTTCTTGCTCATGAAGACCTCGGGCGTTTGAGGAAGCCCATCATCGGAATATACAAGCCAAGTTCTATAATGAAAATTCCCACTAGTATATGAAAGTGAAAGCATAGGAGGCTCTCTCTATGAAGAACATGGTGCTACTATGAAGCACAAGTGTGGTAAAAGGATAGTAACATTGCCCCTTCTCTCTTTTTCTCTCATTTTTTTATTTTCTTTTTATATATATATATTTTTTGGTGGGCTTCTTTGGCCTCTTTTTTTATTTGTGCTTCTTTGGCCTCTTTTATTTTTCATAAAGTCTGGAGTCTCATCCCGACTTGTGGGGGAATAATAGTCTCCATCATCCCTCCTCACTGGGGCAATGCTCTAATAATGATGATCATCACACTTTTATTTACTTACAACTCAATATCTAGAACAAAGATATGACTCTATATGAATGCTTTCGACGGTGTACCGGGATGTGCAATGATCTAGCATAGCAATGACATCACCATGAAAACATCATGCTAGCTATCTTACGATCATGCAAAGCAATATGCCAATGAACACTCAAGTCATGTATATGATGATGATGGAAGTTGCATGGCAATATATCTCAGAATGGCTATAGAAATGCCATGATAGGTAGGTATGGTGGCTGTTTTGAGGAAGATATATGGTGGGTGTAATGCACCGGCGAGAGTTGCGCGGTACTAGAGAGGCTAGCAATGGTGGAAGGGTGAGAGTGCGTATAATCCATGGACTCAACATTAGTCATAAAGAACTCATATACTTATTGCAAAAATCTACAAGCCATTGAAAACAAAGTACCACACGCATGCTCCTAGGGGGATAGATTGGTAGGAAAAGACCATCGCTCGTTCCCGACCGCCACTCATAAGGAAGACAATCAATAAATAAAATTGTGCTCCAACTTCATCACAAAGCGGTTCACCATACATGCATGCTACGGGAATCACAAACCTCAACACAAGTGTCTCTACAATCCACAATCACCCACTAGCATAACTCTAATATCACCATCTTTATATCGCAAAACTATTGGAAGGAATCAAACATATCATATTCAGCGATCTACAAGTTTATGTAGGATTTTATGACTAACCATGTGAATGACCAATTCCTGTCATCTCTCTAAATAGATATAAGTGAAGCAAGAGAGTTTAATTCTTTCTACAAAATATATGCCCACGATCTAACAAATATAAGTGAAGCAAAAGAGCATTCTACAAATGGCGGTTTTCTATGTAAAGAGAAACATGCAATCCAACTTCAAATGATATAAGTGAAGCACATGAAGCATTCTATAAAGCCACACTCAAAAGATTTAAGTGAAGTGCAATGAGCATTCTATAAATCAATCAAGGACTATCTCATACCAGCATGGTGCATAAAATAAAAATGAAAACTAAATGCAAAAGACGCTCCAAGACTTGCACATAATGCACGAACGAAACAAATTCGAAAAAATACCGATACTTGTTGAAGAAAGAGGGGATGCCTCCCCAGCATCCCCAATCTTAGACGCTTGAGTCTCCTTGAATATTTACTTGGGGTGCCTTGGGCATCCCCAAGCTTGAGATCTTGCCTCTCTTCCTTCTTCTCACATCGAAACATCCTCGATTAGACACTACATCCACACAAAACTTCAACAGAAAACTCGGTAAGATCCGTTAGTATAATAAAGCAAATCACCACTCTAAGTACTGTTGCAAACCAATTCATATTTTGTTTTTGCATTATGTCTACTGTAATATAACTTTTCCATGTCTTAATCCACTAATATAAATTGATAGATTCATCAAAACAAGCAAACTATGCATCAAAAACAGAATCTGTCAAAAACAGAACAGTCTGTAGCAATCTGAACATCCACCATACTTCTTGTACCCCAACAATTCTACCAAAATTAGGAAAAATAAACAAGTTGTATAGAAAGACAGTGCAAAAATAATCAGAACCAATTAACATTCCAGTTAAAAATGTAAAATCGCGCACTACAGCCAAAGTTTCTGTCCTGCACCGTACAAGCCAACAAGCATTGTAAACATCCTAAAGGCAAACCTTGGCACATTATTTTTATAATACAATGGAATTGTACAAGGAAATAATTATTTTTGATGAAAAGTTTATGTAATTAAGATTCACAAAGTTTTCATGAGCATGAACAAAGTTCAAGGCTAGCTCCCACTTCAACAATGCTTGTCTTTCTCACTTTCACTTTCCTTTTTGAAAAGTTTTTTGGGTTCCCCTCTTTATTTTTTTTTGTTTTTAAACTATATGAAAGCAATCAACAGAAATAAATGACTCTCTAAAACTTCTGGGTTGTCTCCCTGGCAGCGCTTTCTTTAAATCCATTAAGCTAGGCATTTAGTGCTCAAGTAATGAATCCACCCGGATCCCAAGGTATATCAAAGCCAATTTTAATTAACAATGATTTGTAATTTAGTAGTGAGCACAAAGTAACATATATCAAGCAACAACGAAGTCTAACTCTCTTCCTATGCATCGGTATGTCATAAAAGAACAATTCATGCACACATAGTAAAGGCTAATGCATAGTATAAGCAGTTTGTTGCAATTCTATCGTGTTGGAAACATAGAGAGGTGGAGATAAAGTTACTCTCTCATAATAATTTCAAGTAGGAGCAGCAAGCACATGCATATTATATTCATCAAAATCATCATGTGCAATGGTAAAAGGCAACCCATCAATATAATCCTTAATAAGTGCAAGCTTCTCCGATATAGTGTAGTCGGGAGAATTCAAAAAGATAATAGGACTATCATACGTGGGTGCTATATCAACAATTTCATGTTTAACATAAGGAACTATAGCAAGTTCATCTCCAAAAGCATAATTCATATTGGCATCTTGGCCACAAGCATAGCAAGCATCATCAAAAAGGGATATTTCAAGAGAATCAACGGGATCATAGCAATCATCATAGTAATCATCCTTCGGTAAGCACGAAGGGGAATTAAATAATGTATGAGTTGGAGGGTTACTCTCATTAGAAGGTGGGCACGGATAGCTAATCCGCTCTTCCTCCTTTTGTTCTTCGCTCTCCTCATCATCATTTTCATCCAATGAGCTCACAGTTTCATCAATTTCTTCTTCCATATCTTCCTGCAAAATATTAGTCTCTTCTTGGACAGCGGAGACTTTCTTAATAAGTGTCGTGATTCTAAGCCTGACAGTAGAGTGGGGGGTAGGTATGGAGAGGCAAGGTCCTAGCTATGGAGAGGTTGTAAGCACAAAGGATGTACGAGTTCAGGCCCTTCTTGGAGGAAGTAACAGCCCTACGTCTCGGAGCCCGGAGGCGGTCGAGTGGATTATGAGTATATGAATTACAAGGTGCCCAACCCTTCTGCCTGTGGAGGGGGGTGGCTTATATAGAGTGCGCCAGGACCCCAGCCAGCCCACGTAGGAGAGGGTTTAAGGTGAGTTAAGTCTGGGGTGTTACTGGTAACGCCCCACATAAAGTGCCTTTACTATCATAAAGTCTACTTGATTACAGGCCGTTGCAGTGCAGAGTGCCTCTTGACTTTCCGGTGGTCGAGTGAGTCTTCGTGGTCGAGTCCTTCAAGTCAGTCGAGTGTGTCCCTCGTTGGTCGACTGGAAGGTGACTTCTTCTAAGGGTGTCCTTGGGTAAGGTACTTAGATCAGGTCTATGACCCT
Organism: Triticum dicoccoides; assembly: GCF_002162155.2. Classification (NCBI taxonomy): domain Eukaryota; kingdom Viridiplantae; phylum Streptophyta; class Magnoliopsida; order Poales; family Poaceae; genus Triticum; species Triticum dicoccoides. The sequence continues at coordinate 162,041,894 of NC_041393.1, forward strand.
ACCCTAGGTACATAACCCCATCATTAGCCCCCGAATGGATTGAGGCTTCGAGTGAGGAAGGAGTTGATGTTGTTTCCGATTAACCTTTGCGCTCTGGTCGTGCGTTGTCCTGGACAAAAGAATCTCTTCGTCGACAGGGAGCAACTTGTCTTCAGTCGACTCGATCCATTCTATTTTTGCGTCGAGTGACCTTTCGGGCTTCGACGATCTCCGAGCGACGGATCGCCAGAAACACCGCGTCTGACAGACTGATTTGCTATTCGCGGATTCCGCGGGATGCGAAATTTGGGGACACGCGCGAAGCGGGGCGGACCGCGGCGTTCAGATGGGACGGGGCATAGACGCCTCGATTTCCGCGCCACTTTTTTCGCCACGTATCCCGCCTGCATAACTGCTCCCAGATATGATTAGATCGACCGGGCCCACCTGTCATCCACTCGGAAGGGACCTTATAAATGTGCCCGGCGAGGATTTCTGTGCTGCGCCTCAGCATTCTCTCCCTCTCTCTGCTTCCTTCTTCCCCGCCCAGCGTGCTCGCTCTCGCCCCCGCACCACTTCCCTTCGCGCATCTTGCCGGCGACCATGGCCAAGGAGAAGACGGCGGCGCTGGAGCGTGCAAAGAAGGCGTCGGCGTCAGAGAAGGCAAAGGGGAGATCCACCAGCCGCGGAGGGTCCTCGTCCAGATCCCGCCTGCCGAAGGGCTGGGTCCAAGGAGACTGGATCCAGTCGACCATCACAGAGAATGACCTCCTCGACATGGCCAACGAGGGCTTGATCCCTCACGGAGCTGCGAGGCTTCCGGGGAAGGAGTGGCAGCCCCAGCCAGAAGAGGGTGAGTGTGTGCTTTTGGCCACCCATGTTGATCGTGGGTTTTCCTTGCTGCCGAGTGTTTTCTTCCGTGGCTTCTTGAATTTCTTCGGAGCGCACTCCACCACTTTACCCCAAACTCCATTGCCTATCTTGCTGCGTTCGTGTCCATGTGTGAGGGTTTCTTGGGCTGTCGACCGCACTGGGGTTTGTTCAAACATATATTCACGTGTCGCTCTCAGATCGTGAAGAAGGCGAGCCCAGGTGATGAGAGAACCCAAGTCGTCCAAATGTGTGGGGGTCTGGGGATCCAGGTGAGGAATAAGAGCACCTTCCCGCCCATGACTTTTCCCGAGTCAGTCAGAGGTCGGCAGTCGACCTGGTTCTACTGCCGGGACCAGTCGACGCCGGGGCAGTCGAGTGGACTCCCACAGTTTACCATGGACCGAGTGAACAAGCCCTCCTCTCTGAAGTTGATTCCGGAGGAGAAAGCTGATGTGAAGATGTTGATGGAGCGCGTGGTGCAGTTGGTTCGGGAGGGAGTGACAGGCATGGACCTCTTGGAGGTCTTCCTCAGGCGTCGCATCCAGCCTCTTCAGTTCCGGAGCCACTGCATGTGGTTGTACTGTGGGACCGAAGACGAGACTCGAGTCCATCCAGAAGCAGTCGACGATGTCACTCTGGAAAGATGGATGGTAGCCGTTACCGGAAACAAGGACAACCCACGCGGAGCCAGAAGGATTCCTCCACTCAACCACAACAGCGATCCAAACAAGGTACATTTGCTCTGCCCTCCACTGCATTCTTGTCGCATTCATTTCTGTTTATCCTGCCGACTGGTCGACTGATCCTTGTCTTGATATCTGCTAGGCTCTCACCGAGCTGTACTCGATGCCCAATGGGGCACAAACTCCGACTGAGGAGGGTGAGGCGAGCGGGGGTGAGAGCCAGGAAGAGGAGGAGTGGGACTCGGACGTTGCAGGGGATGACGACGACGATGATGATGACGACGGCGATGACGATGACGTTGAAGACGAGGAGGAAGAGGAGGAGGAGGTCGTACCACCGCGCTCGGAAAGGCGGTCGAAGCTTGTCCACGACCCTTCAACCGAACGTGGTAAGGGGGTTGCGACCACCACTCAGTCGACCAAGCGCCCTCGGACCATCTCTCCGGTGCCGACTGAAAAGGCGCCGAAGCAGCCCAGGGCGGCCTCGTCGAAGCCGATCAAGCTCCTGCCGAAGATGAAGGTGTCCATCCCCACCATTTCAGGGTAACCGTGCTGCCTAAGTCTTCTTGTTTTGTGTGAACTTTGTCTCTGGCCGACGCTGAAGTTAGTCGACTGATCCTTTGGAATTGCAGTGCTGCTACTTCTGAAACCTCGGCCCGGGCTGATGACCACGAGATGGAGGACGCAGCAACTTCGAACCCAGGTACTGTATTCTTAACGTCGTTCTTAGTCGACTGACACGCGATCTCTGATCCTGATTCTTCTCCGCAGCTCCACCCAATACTGTTATCAATCTTCCTGATGATGATGAGGACGAAGAGCCGCTGAAGCGCAGGAGGAGTCGGAAAGCGTCCACCAGTAAGGTGCCTCAGGATGTGACGGCGCCTGAGATTCTGACTGTGGAGGAAGAGAACACCACTCGACACACGGTGTCCTTCGCAAATCCACTGACGAGTGCTCAGCAACCCTCCCTCTTCACGACGCACCACGTCCCAGAGGACCAAGCTGGCGCAGCGAAGGAGGCGATACGCCAGGCGGGAATCATGATGGAGCAGCTGAAGACCATCCGGGACGCGAGCCAGGCAGCTTATGACGCCAGTTCTGCCCTCCAAAACAATGTTCAGGTCAGTCGACTACCGTTTGTTCTGTTGGATATGCTGCCAAAAACTTTTCCTTTCCGGAATTTATAGTAGTCACCCGCTGGGTGTTGTCGATTGAGCTCCGTATTAGCGGGGGCACGCTGAGTGCACCCGCTGGGTGTAGTCCCCAAGGCTAAGGTCGACTGCTGGCAGTCGGCCTTAGGCTTTATAATTTCAGTCTTTCTGTCAGTCGACTATGTCGACTGGATTTCACAAGCCGGTGGGGGCACGCTGAGTGCACCCACTGGGTGTAGTCCTCGAGACTGTGGTCGACTGCTTGCAGTTGATCACAGTCTTAGAGAATGCATCTCGCACTTTTTTTTTGAGGTCGACTGGTCGACTTTGTCTTCAACAGGATTAGTGGGGGCACGCTGAGTGCACCCACTGGGTGTAGTCCCCGAGACTACGGTCGAATGCTTGTATTCGGCTGTAGTCTTAGAAACGTGTGTTTTTTCCCTTTTTCACTCGGAAGTGAATTATATTTGACATTTTAGTCGATTGGTTCTTCGCAGAACTCTTGTGATCTTGTGGCTCGCTACTCGGAGCTGGAACACAAGCATACTCAAGTCGAGCTGAGCTTGAAGCTGGTTCAGGAGAAGCTGACAAAGGCAAAGGAGGAGACCGAAGGTATGTTTGGTGAGACCCTGACGACTGCTTTTCCCCTAGCTTGTTTCAAAATCTGATCTTGCTGTAACTTGTAGGTAAGGTAAGGGAGGCCCAACAGAAGAAAGACCTTGAGCTAGCTGAGAAGATCAAGCTTGCTGACGAGAAGTTAGCTTCAGTCACCAAGCTTGAACAAGACAATACCAATCTGAAAGCTGCTCTTGGGATTGCTAACAAGGAGGTCGACCCGTGTGCCTTGGGAGTTGCAGAAATCTCTGAATTCCTCTGAGTCAAAGTTCGACCCATTATCCGTAATGATGCTGTGCGGAACTCCATATCTGAATATTAGTTCCCTGATGAAGCTAACAGCAGTACCGGTGTCAAGGCTCTTGATTGGTTTAGCCTCGATCCACTTGGTGAACTTGTCGACTGCCACCAGTACATGCGTGAAACCACTTCGTCCTGTTCTCAAAGGACCGACCATGTCCAGTCCCCATACCGCGAAAGGCCAGACGAGTGGGATGGTCTTAAGAGCTGACGCAGGCTTGTGCGACATATTCGAGTAGAACTGACATCCCTCGCACTTATCCACTATCTCTTTTGCCATTTCATTCGCCTTTGGCCAGTAAAATCCGGCTCGGTATGCTTTGGCCACGATGGTCCGAGAGGACGCATGATGACCACAGGTCCCCGAGTGAATATCATTGAGGATGAGTCGACCTTCTTCCGGTGTTATGCACTTCTGACCGACTCCAGTCGCGCTTTCTCTGTATAATTGTCCTTTGATTACGGTAAAGGCCTTAGATCGACGGACGATTTGTCGAGCCTCTTCCTCATCCTCCGGAAGCTCTTTTCTCAGGATATATGTGACATACGGAACTGTCCAGTCGGGAATGACCACCAAAACCTCCATGATCAAGTCGACCACCGCTAGGACTTCAACTTCAGTCGGATCTGTGGCACTCTTGGGCTGTGGAGTTTCTTCGGTGAAAGGATCTTCTTTGACTGACGGAGTGTGTATATGCTCCAAGAACACACCACTCGGAATGGCTTCTCTCTTGGAACCTATCTTTGCTAGATCATCAGCTGCTTGATTTTTCAGTCGGGGTATATGGTGGAGTTCCAACCCCTCGAACTTCTTTTCCAGCTTCCTCACTGCACTGCAGTATCCAGTCATGGCTGGGCTTCTCACGTCCCACTCTTTCATCACCTGATTGACCACTAAATCCGAGTCGCCATAGACCATCAGGCGACGGACGCCGAGTGAAATGGCCATGCGCAACCCATATAAGAGGGCCTCATATTCTGCCTCATTGTTGGAGGAATCAAAGTGAATCTGGAGCACATATCTGAGCTTATCTCCTCTGGGGGAAACCAGGACAACCCTAGCACCGGAACCATTCAACATCTTAGAGCCATCAAAGAACATGGTCCAATGCTCCGAGTGAACTTCAGTCGGCTGCTGTTGTTCAATCCACTCGGCGAGGAAGTCTGCTATTGCCTGGGACTTAATGGCTTTCTTTGCTTCAAACTTGATATCAAGGGGAAGAAGTTCAATCGCCCATTTGGCCACTCGACCAGTTGCATCCCTGTTGTGCAAAATCTCTGATAGTGGAGCGTCGCTGACGACTGTGATGGAATGATCAGAGAAATAATGAGCAACCTTCTTTGTGGTCATGTATATTCCATATACAAGCTTCTGATAATGAGGATATCTCTGCTTGGATGGAGTCAAGACTTCAGACAAATAATACACTGGGCGCTGAACTTTGAGGGCTTTTCCTTCTTCTTCCCGCTCGACCGTTAGCACAGTACTGACGACTTGTCCTGTGGCTGCGATATAGAGCAACAGAGGCTCTTTGCTGATTGGAGCAGCAAGCACCGGCTGGGTGGAGAGCAGAGCTTTTAGCTCGGCAAACGCTGCATCAGCTTCTGGAGTCCACTCGAACTTGTCTGTCTTCTTCATCAGTCGGTAAAGAGGCAATGCCTTTTCACCGAGCCGTGAGATGAATCGACTTAATGCAGCCAAGCATCCAGTAAGCTTCTGGACATCGTGCACTCACACAGGGCGTTTCATTCGGAGAATAGTGCCAATCTTCTCTGGATTAGCGTCGATTCCCCGTTCGGAAATGAGAAAACCGAGTAACTTGCCACCAGGAACTCCAAATGTGCACTTCGATGGATTGAGCTTGATATCATACCTTCTGAGGTTGGCAAATGTTTCGGCGAGGTCAGCGAGCAGGTCGGAACCTTTTCGTGACTTGACAACAATATCATCCATATAAGCTTCCACATTCCGACGGATTTGAGTGAGTAGACACTTTTGAATCATTCGCATGAATGTGGCTCCGGCATTCTTGAGGCCGAATGGCATGGTGATATAGCAGAAGCACCCGAATGGAGTGATGAAAGCTGTTTTTACCTCGTCGGGTCCGTACAGACGGATCTGGTGGTACCCGGAGTAGGCATCTAAAAAAGATAGCCTCTCACATCCCGCGGTCGAGTCAACAATTTGATCTATGCGAGGGGGAGGAAAATGATCTTTCGGGCTGGCCCGGTTGATGTGCTTGAAATCAATGCACATTCGGAGCGACTTGTCCTTCTTAGGAACCATGACGACATTAGCGAGCCACTCGGAGTGGTATATCTCTCGGATAAATCCTGCCGCCAACAGTCGAGCCACTTCTTCACCAATGGCCTTTCTCTTCTGGACGGCGGACCGCCGAAGATGCTCTTTGACTGGTTTGGCAGATGAGTCGACTCTTAGGCGATGCTCAGCCAGTCCCCTGGGAACACCTGGCATGTCAGCGGGCTTCCATGCAAAAATGTCCCAGTTCTCACGGAGGAACTGGATGAGCGCTTCTTCCTATTTTGGGTCGAGTGTTGTGGAGATGCGGGTCGGAGCTGCTTCGGGGTCGGTCGGGTGAATGTGAACAGGCTTTGTCTCACCGGACGACTGGAATGCAGACTCTGTGGCGGGCTTCTTGGATCGCAGCAAGTCACTCGGATCTGCGTTTTGCTTGTATTCTTCGAACTCGACCGCTGTCACCTGGGAATCGGCGATCTTGGAGCCCTTCTGAAAGCACTCTTCTGCCTTTTTCCGATCACCGGTGACAGTGATCACTCCTTTGGGGCCGGGCATCTTCAATTTGAGGTACACGTAGCATGGTCGAGCCATGAACCGTGCGTAAGCTGGTCTCCCCAAAATGGCATGATATGCACTCTGAAAATCCACGACCTCAAACGTCAACTTTTCTTTGCGAAAATGCTTCGAATCACCAAACACCACGTCCAAAGCTATCTGGCCGAGTGACTCGGCCTTCTTCCCTGGTATAACTCCATGAAAGCTCATGTTACTGGTGCTCAGTCGGGACATCGGAATGCCCATACCTTTCAATGTGTCTGCATACAATAAGTTCAGCCCACTTCCACCATCCATCAGCACCTTTGTCAGTCGAGTGCCTTCGACAACTGGATCGACCACCAAAGCTTGCCTCCCAGGGGTGGCAATATGAGTCGGGTGATCAGATTGGTCGAATGTGATGGGTGTTTGAGACCACTTCAGATAATTTGCTTTTGCTGGGGCAACCATGTTCACCTCTCGGTTAATCACTTTCAGTCGACTTCTGCTTTCCACATCTACAAAGATCATCAGAGTGGAGTTGATATGCGGATATCCTCCCTCACTGTCCTCCTTGTCTTCGGCCTTGTCCGACTCCTTCTCCTTGTCCTTAGACTATTTTCCCTGAAACTGCTGGATCAGGAGTCGACATTGGCGAGTGGTGTGCTTCGGTAGATGATATTCCCCTCTTCGTCTTTCTTCGTATGGATGTGACATGGCATATCCATTACGTCGTTCCCTTCTTTATCCTTTACCTTCTTGGGGCTCCAAGATCCTTTTGGTTTCCCCTTAAACTTTCCTTGAGTCACGGCCAGAGCCTCTCCAGGAGCTGCCGGTTCAGCCTTCCGTTTCTGTTTCCGACTGGTGTTTCCTTTTTCCGACTGACTCGGCTTGTGTTTGCCGCTTCGGAGTCGGTCTTCTTCTTCGCCGTTGGTGTACTTGGTAGCAATCTCCATCATCCGACTCAAGGTCATGTCACCGGTTCAACCAAACTTCAAACTCAGTTCTCTGTTCTTGACGCCGTCTTTGAAGGCGCAGACTGCCTGATTATCGGACACATTCTCCACAGTGTGGTGCAAAGTGATCCACCTCTGAATATACTCTCTGAGAGTCTCATTAGCCTTCTGCACGCAAACTTGCAACTCCGTCAATCCAGCTGGTCGCTTGCAAGTCCCTTCAAACGTTCTGATGAACACTCGGGACAAATCTTCCCAAGTGTAAATGCTGCTAGGAGGCAATTGAGTCAACCACGCCCTGGCAGAACCTTCCAGCATGAGGGGCAAATGCTTCATGGCCACCTCGTCATTCCCGCCACTAATCTGAAATGCCACTCGGTAGTCTTCAAGCCAAGTTTCAGGCTTAGACTCACCAGTGAACTTGCTGACTCCTGTTGCCAACCTGAAATTGGGAGGGATAACTGCGGCTCTGATAGCTCTGCTGAAACATTCAGGACCAGAAACATGCACTCGACTGCTTGTGGGTACATCTCTGTCGAGTCCACCTCGATGGGCTCTGTTCCGGTCAACCAACCCTTGCACGATAATGGATCGCGCGTTGAAGCCTGGTTCTCTGGGGTCGACTGGAACCCTACGTCCTGTACTGTACTGACGCCTATCGTCTGGCTGCCGAGGAGCGTAAGACCCACCCCTCGGAGGGGAATAGGGCACTCGACGCCTATCATCTCGGTCGAGTCTGTCGCCATATTGATCTCGTCGATTCTCGCGCCCTTCACGCCGCGGAGGCGATCTGGGGCTATGAGCCGACTAAACCGTATTCACAGTGACGGATCGACTGTGGATTCTGTTGCGCGACTGAGACACGGCTGAATTCTGATCTCCTGCTGCCCGGAGCAGATCCCTGATCTGCAGCAAACCTCTGCCAGCTTCCGACTGCGAAGGCTGGATGGACTCTGCTATACGGGTCGCAGCTGCTAAATTCTGAATTGGGGTTCGATATACCTGAGTCGGCGGGAAGAGTTGACGTCGACTGTTGTCGGGAACTCGTTGCCGCGCGCGCACGTCGAGAGCTCGCTGAAGGTTCTCCAGTCGAGTGCGCTCGGCCAAATTGGCCAGACGCGCCTCCTCCAAGGCACGAGCCTCGGGGGTCTCTCCTGCGATGGGAATACGCAGGGGATCCTCGTTCCTGCGGCGAAGTTCCTCTCTTTGCAGAGAGTCGAGTGGCTCGGGCTGGTACTCTTCATAGCCTCGTGTAGGGTCGCCGCCGTCACCTGCTCCACCACCACGGGCGAAGCCAGGGGGACTGTGGGGCCCGTCGACCATCAAGATTTCCGCCGCTGGATCACTGCTACCGCACTCGGATGCAGTCTCTACGGAGCCAGTCGACAGATCGAACAAGCCGTAGAGAGGTTCGTCGGGCTCGATTGCCGCAACTTGGGTGATGGCCGATTGGCGAGCCACCGCGTGCCTCACCCATCACTGAAGCCTCGACCGGCCCGAGCGCTTGCGCTGGCGGGATACCGGGAGGGTGGACGATAGAGGAGCCGACCGATACTGGGTCGACGGTTGCCGCAGCAGAATGCCGCGGACACATGCGCGAAAATGCGTCGCACCGCGGACGGGGAGCGCATCTACGTCGAGTGGAGCCTCCTGGAGCCACGCGGAGTCGTCGGCGATGAAGGTGAGAGTGCCGAGACGGATCTCTTGACCCTCGACCAAAACTCCAGCAGACACCATGATGAAAGTACTCGGAAGAATCGCAACTTCCCCACAAAATCGCTAAAACACCTGCCCCACGGTGGGCGCCAACTGTCGTGATTCTAAGCCTGACAGTAGAGTGGGGGGTAGGTATGGAGAGGCAAGGTCCTAGCTATGGAGAGGTTGTAAGCACAAAGGATGTACGAGTTCAGGCCCTTCTCGGAGGAAGTAACAGCCCTACGTCTCGGAGCCCGGAGGCGGTCGAGTGGATTATGAGTATATGAATTACAAAGTGCCCAACCCTTCTGCCTGTGGAGGGGGGTGGCTTATATAGAGTGCGCCAGGACCCCAGCCAGCCCACGTAGGAGAGGGTTTAAGGTGAGTTAAGTCTGGGGTGTTACTGGTAACGCCCCACATAAAGTGCCTTCACTATCATAAAGTCTACTTGATTACAGGCCGTTGCACTGCAGAGTGCCTCTTGACTTTCCGGTGGTCGAGTGAGTCTTCGTGGTCGAGTCCTTCAAGTCAGTCGAGTGTGTCCCTCGTTGGTCGACTGGAAGGTGACTTCTTCTAAGGGTGTCCTTGGGTAAGGTACTTAGATCAGGTCTATGACCCTACCCTAGGTACATAACCCCATCAATAAGTGCATTAATTTCATAATTGTATTTATAATTCTCATAGCAATATTTGAGGATAGCTAAATTTTCAGATCTATAAACAACATCATCAAAATCCTCAAACTCTTTACACATAGCTTCAATTTCATAAGCACCCATAAAAGCAACAAATTCTTCTATTTGTTCCACATCATAGTAATCATATATACCATTAGCATAAGAAGCTAAGGTTTTATTATCATTAAATTTGCATGAAAAGGGAAGGTGCGGAGAATTCATCCTAGAGCAACAAGTATAACCATATTCCACGCATAGTTGCCAAGCATACCACTTCAATAAATGAGTTTGATCCCATAATAGTTTCCCTTTTTGTGTTAAGTGATAATCCCTAAAGTATTCATGTTGATCCAACGTGTCTCCCATTATAAAGTTGAATGGGGTTTTCTCAGGATTATCAAAGTAGTATATAATATCTTTCGCATAATTAGAATCGAGGGTTTTAGGAGTTACCCCATCCTCACGAGTAGCAAGTACAACTAATTTTGTTGGTATTTTGCGTCCCATATCCATAACTAAAGATAGAGAACAACTAAGAACAACAAATAAAAATTACTTAGTGATAAAGCAAACAAGCACACACGAGAATATTCACCCCACGCTATTGCTCCCCGGCAACGGCGCCAGAAAAAGGTCTTGATAACCCACAAGTATAGGGGATCACAACAATTTTTGATAAGTAAGAGTGTCGAACCCAACGAGGAGCTAAAGGTAGAACAAATATTCTCTAAAGTTCTATCGACCACCGATACAACTCTACGCACGCTTAATGTTTACTTTACCTAGAACAAGTATGAAACTAGAAGTACTTTGTAGGTGTGATAGGATAGGTTTGCAAGAAAGTAAAGAACACGAATATAAACTAGGGGCTGTTTAGATAAAGAAGCAATAAAGTAAATATAGCGAGTGTGGAAAAGTGGTGGTAGGAGTTGTTGAATTGTCCCTAAGCAATTGACTATGTTACTAGACCAGTAATCACTATTGCAATTCTATTTGAGGGAGAGGCATAAGCTAACATACTTTCTCTACTTGGATCATATGCACTTATGATTGGAACTCTAGCAAGCATCTGCAACTACTAAAGATTCATTAAGGTAAAACCCAACCATAGCATTAAAGTATCAAGTCCCCTTTTATCCCATACGCAAACAACCTACTTACTCAGGTCTGTGCTTCTGTCACTCACGCCACCCACCATAAGCAAATCATAAACATATTGCAAACACTACAACAGGAATCCCTCACGCTTGCGCGACACGGAGGGCACAATAGGACAACACCAATAATAAAACATGCAACTCAAACCAATCATAGCAATTCATCAATCACTGATAGGACAACGAAAATCTACTCAGACATCATAGGATGGCAACACATCATTGGAAAATAATATGAAGCATAAAGCACCATGTTCAAGTAGAGGGTACAACGGGTTGCGGGAGAGTGGACCGCTGTAGATAGAAGGGGGAAGGTGATGGAGATGTTGGTGAATATGGCGGAGGTGTTGGTGAAGATCGCGGTGATGATGATGGCCCCCGGCGGCGTTCCGGCGCCACCGGAAGCAAGGGGGAGAGAGCCCCCCTTCTTCTTCTTCCTTGAACTTCTCCCTAGATGGGAGAAGGGTTTCCCCTCTGGTCCTTGGCTCCCATGGCTTGGGAGGGGCGAGAGCCCCTCCGAGATTGGATCTATCTCTCTGTTTCTGCGTTCTCTGCGTTGGCAGATTCTACCCCTTCACCGTTTTTTTATATCCAGAGATCCGTAAATCCGATTGGGGTGAATCTTTCGCTCAGATCTTACTTGTAAAATTAGCTTTCTTGCGCCAGAAGGAGAGAATCAACCGCCTTACGGGTGGACCACGAGGGTCAGGGGCGCGCCTGGGGGGGGGGGTAGGGCGCGCCCCCTACCTCGTGCCCACCTCGGATACCGTTTCGCGTTGATTTTACTTCCAGAAAATCATAAATATTCCAAAAAAATCTCCATCCGTTTTTTCCTTGTTTGGACTCCATTTGATATTGGGTTTCTGCGAAACAAAAAACATGCAACAGACAGGAACTGGCACTGGGCACTGGATCAATATGTTAGTCCCAAAAATAATATAAAAAGTTGCCAAAAAGTATATGAAAGTGAATAATATTGGCATGGAACAATAAAAAATTATAGATATGACGGAGACGTATCAGGCACCTCCCCCAAGCTTGGCGGAAGCCAAGGGGAGTGCCCATACCCGATACACAATTCTCTTTTGGTGATGAAGAAGATGATGGTGGTGATGAAGAAGGGATCTTGTCCTCAGATTTCTACGACAGTGGCCCACCATCGTAAGAGGAGGAGCGAGTCTCACGGATCCTGTAACTAGCATCCAAACTCATACCTTTAAACCTCGCGTCATATTCAAAGACTTGGTTTTGGAGATCATAAATCTGGCTTTGGAGGAAGTTGATTTGCTCGTTGAGGGTGAAGACGATGTCCTTCATGGGTTTGCCATCCACCTTGAGATCACGGGAGAGATCCGTGATCATAATGTGATTGGCGTTAAATCCACGCTCCACCATCCCCTTGCACCTGAAGACGTCTTGCTCCATAGCTTCAAGCCTGGCCTCGCCGGTTCCCGTCCCCTTGGGACATGGAACATCGTGGAGGTGAAGCACCCCCTCATGCATCTGGATGACCTAAGGGTGCTGCACCACCTCCCGTAGATATGGGTTGATGATGTTCTTGAAGAACTTGTCCTTAGAGGAACCGGAGGTGGCCATGGTAGATGGGGATCTGGTAGAAAACAACAAGGAAAAATAAGATAGAGGATTTCTTCACGATACTGTGGTTAACAGGTTCGGGAAGTATATATAGAATTTTTTTATCTTGGGGGACAAGCATACGGTAGAAAAACAGAGTCCAAAAGGTGTCCTAGGTGGGCACAACCCACCTGGGCGCGCCAGGTAAGCCTGGCGTGCCCTGGTGTCTTGTGCCCACTAGGGGACGCTTTCTGGAAGTTTCTTTATTTCCTAATTTTTTAAATATTCCAAAACTGATAAAAAATATTTTTGCAGATTTTTCGGAGTCCGTTTACTTACCGTATCACGTACCTCCTTATTTTCATGATTCTGCAGTGTTCCGGAAGGACTCTTTTATGTGTTCTTCTGGTGTCAAAGTTTGGATAACATTACTTTCATCATTAATGGGCGTACCTGAGATATAATGTTTTATTCGTTGCTCATTAACAACCTTCGGGTTAGTACCTTCGACATTATTTATTTTGATGGCTCTAGACCGATAAAGCTCCTCGTTAATGTAAGGGCCTTCCCATTTTGAGAGGAGTTTTCCTGTAAAGAATCTGAAACGAGAGTTGTACAAAAGAACATATTCTCCGACTTTAAACTCACACTTTTGGATTCTTTTGTCATGCCATCTTTTAACTTTTTCTTTGAATAATTTTGCATTTTCATAAGCTTGGGTTCTCCATTCATCTAATGAGCTAATATCAAATAACCTCTTTTCACCATCAAGTTTGAAATCATAGTTGAGATCTTTGATGGCCCAATAAGCTCTATGTTCTAACTCAAGAGGCAAATGACAAGCTTTTCCATAAACTATTTTATAAGGAGACATACCCATAGGATTTTTATAAGCTGTTCTATAAGCCCAAAGTGCATCATCTAATTTCTTAGACCAATTCTTCCTGGACCTATTGACAGTCTTTTGCAAAATTAATTTTATTTCTCTATTGCTAAGTTCAACTTGACTACTAGATTGAGGATGATAAGGTAATGCAATTATATGGTTAACATCATACTTGACAAGCATTTTACGGAAAGCACCATGAATAAAGTGTGAACCACCATCAGTCATTAAATATCTAGGGACTCCAAACCTTGGGAAAATAACTTCCTTAAGCATTTTAATAGAGGTGTTGTGATCAACACTACTGGTTGGAATAGCTTCTACCCATTTAGTAACATAATCAACAACAACCAAAATATGTGTATACCCATTAGAGGAAGGAAAAGGTCCCAGGTAATCAAATCCCCAAACATCAAAAGGTTCAACAGCAAGTGAATAATTCATAGGCATTTCTTGACGCTTACCGATATTACTTATTCTTTGACATTCATCACAGGTTAAGACAAACTTACGGGCATCCTTGAAAAGAGTAGACCAATGAAATCCAGATTGCAATACCTTGTGAGCAGTTCTGTCTCCAGCATGATGCCCTCCATAAGCTTAGGAGTGACATTTCCGTAGGATTTGCCCCTGTTCTTGCTCAGGTACACAACGTCTAATAATACCATCTACTCCTTCTTTATAAAGATGTGGGTCATCCCAAAAGTAATGTCTTAAATCATGGAAGAATTGTTTCTTTTGTTGGTATGTAAAGCTAGGTGGTAAATATTTAGCAACAACGTAATTAGCATAATCAGCATACCAAGGAGTATTATGAGCAACATTTATTGTTGCTAACTGCTCATCAGGGAAACTATCATCAATAGGTAGTGGGTCATCAGGCACATTTTCAAGCCTAGAAAAATTATCATCTACGGGGTTCTCAACTCCTTTTCAATCAATGATATGTAAATCAAATTCTTGTAACAAGAGAACCCATCTAATAAGTCTAGGTTTAGCATCTTTCTTTTCCATAAGATATTTAATAGCAGCATGATCGGTGTGAACAGTAACTTTGGGATCAACAATATAAGGTCTAAATCTATCACAAGCAAACACCACTTCTAAGAACTCTTTTTTAGTAGTAGCATAATTTCGTTGAGCACTGTCTAGAGTTTTACTAGCATAATGAATAACATTCAGTTTCTTATCAACTCTTTGTCCTAGAACAACACCAACAACATAATCACTAGCATCCCACATAATTTCAATAGGCATGTTCCAATCAGGTGGTTGAATAATAGGTGCAGAAATTAAGGCTTTCTCAAGTGTTTCAAAGGCTTCTAAACAATCATCATCGAAAACAAAAGGAATATCCTTTTGCAAAAGATTCATGAGAGGCCTAGAAATTTTAGAGAAGTCTTTAATAAATCTCCTATAGAAACCAACATGAACTAAGAAACTACGAATACCTTTTATATCATTAGGACATGGCATTTTCTCAATTGCATCAACCTTAGCTTGGTCCACTTCAATACCTCTTTCAAAAATTTTATGACCCAAGACAATGCCTTCATTAACCATAAAGTGGCACTTCTCCCAATTCAAGACAAGATTTGTTTGTTCACATCTCTGCAAAACTCGCTCAAGATTGCTTAAACAATCATCAAAAGACTTCCCATAAACTGAGAAATCATCCATGAAAACTTCAACAATCTTTTCACAAAAGTCAGAGAATATAGCAGTCATACATCTTTGAAAAGTAGGAGGTGCATTACATAGACCAAAAGGCATACATCTATAAGCATAGGTTCCAAATGGACAAGTAAAAGTGATATTTTCTTGATTAGGTTGAGAAACAGGTATTTGTGAAAAAACAGAATATCCATGAAAGCAAAAGTGTGTGTGCTTAGATAATCTTTCAAGCATTTGATCAATAAAAGGCAGAGGGTAATGATCTTCTCTAATTGCTTTGTTTAATTTTCTAAAATCAATTACCATTCCATAGCCTGTAACAATTCTTTGTGGAATAAGTTCATTCTTATCATTAGGAACAATAGTTACACCTCCTTTCTTAGGGACACAATGAACATGACTTACCCATCTACTATCAGCTATAGGATAGATTATACGTGCTTCCAGAAGCTTTAAGATTTATGTTCTTACCACTTCCTTCATTTTTGGATTTAACCAACGTTGGTGATCAACAACGGGTTTAGCATCAGGTTCCATATTAATTTTGTGCTGACATAGAGTGGGACTAATGCCCTTTAAATCATCAAGAGTATATCCAATCGCAGCTCGGTGCTTCCTTAGAACTTTAAATAATCTTTCTTCTTCATGTTCTGAAAGGCTAGCACTAATAATAACAGGATATATCTTCTTTTCATCAAGATAAGCATATTTCAAAGTGGCTGACAATTGTTTTAATTCAAACACAGGATCGCCTTTAGGTGGAGGAGGACTTCCTAGAGTTTGAATAGGCAGATTGTGTTTAAGCAGAGGACGTTGTTCAAAGAAAATCTTATCTATTTCATTTCTTTCATGCATATGAAAATCATTTTCATGGTCTAGCAAGTATTGTTCCAAAGGATCAGCAGGTGGCACAATAATAGAAGCAAGACCAATTAAATTATCCTTA
This sequence comes from Triticum dicoccoides, assembly GCF_002162155.2. Taxonomy (NCBI): domain Eukaryota; kingdom Viridiplantae; phylum Streptophyta; class Magnoliopsida; order Poales; family Poaceae; genus Triticum; species Triticum dicoccoides. Next base: position 162,057,858 of record NC_041393.1, read on the forward strand.
CTATGTAATTCTTTTTCATGAAGTTTTCTACTAAACTTGGAAAAATTAAACTCATGAGAGTCATCACCAAAGCTAACACTGACAGTTTGTTTCTTACAATCTATCTTAGCATTAATTGTATTCAAGAAAGGTCTACCAAAGATAATGGGACAAAAGTCATCTTGTGGGGAACCAAGAACAAGAAAATCAGTAGGGTATTTTATTTTTCCACACAAGACTTCAACATCTCTAATAATCCCAATAGGTGATATAGTGTCTCTATTAGCAAGTTTAATAGTAACATCTATGTCTTCTATTTCTGCAGGTGCTATGTCATTCATAATTTCTTGATATAAGGTGTAAGGAATCACTACTAGGGAAAACCCTAGCAGTAGCGCCTGTCATCCCCATGCTACTGCTATACATGGCAAGCAGTAGCGAGCTTTAGTGTAGAGCGCTGCTGCTAATATATGCAGCGCTTTTTAGAAGGAAGCGCTACTGGTAAGGGAGCGCCACTACTAACTTTATTCCCCTCGCTACTGCTAGTTTTATTAGTTTCTGTTTTTTTCTGCATATTTGTTTTGTATTTGAATAGGCTTTATACAATAATCTTTAGCATATCATACACATACAAATGTAACCTTAGCATATACATACAAATAGTCTCATCAAATCATGTCATCATCATAATCACCATCCAACACAAAGTGGTCTCTCGTCATCATCTCGAAAATAGCGATACAAGTCTTGATTACTTGCAACTACATCGTCATCCATCTAAACAATGATATATGCGAGAAGAGCTATCACTATGAGTGAGAGCGGAACTATGCAGTACATGAGTTCATATCCCTCTCTCGCATTAGCGTGAACCTAAACTAACTACTGGTTGTCGCTCGGAAACCGGAAACCGGTACACCTGGGCCTAACACTCCGGCCACTCGTCGTATACTCCTGGCATATCACTTCTTCGCCATCGATGATCTATGCACCTGCATCGTCACATGAGTCGATAATATGCAACATATATAGTTGAGCAACAGAAAGAGACAGACTTGACAAAAATAGAAGCAACATATCATAAGCATAAATAACAAAGTTCATCATACCCAAAATGCCCTAACTAGAGTGATCTTCGCTAGTCGAGGAGGACGGTTTAATTATATCACAAATAAAATTTCGTCGTGCATAACTCAAAGTTTTGTCATACAGAAAGTATGGACTAAAGGGACACATTGTCATATATCGACAATCACTACATGTTGTGCCATCCATCCATGTCAGGGACATAGTCCCCGAGCTTAGTGAAAGGCTTCAGGTCGAGACGTTGAGAGGCTACGCGTGTTCAGACATCTTCCCACGACATTTGTCCTTCTTCGTAGAACATCCCTGTTTTTTTGATGACCTCCTTCATGATGATTTGGGCAAGTTCACGCTGGATGTGATAGAACTCAACTCGAAGTCGATGATCCTCGATATCTCCTAAGTCCTTTGCCCATCGCAGAATATTGGCATCGCCGAATCTAGGTGACATGCGAAGGTTCTGGTGATCCCGTCTATACTCCAGCATGTGGTGTAGGACATAGAATCCATCATTAAGAGAATCACTCGGTTGCTGGATCCAACAGAAGTCGGTCTTATGGATGAAGGCGGGCCTGCCGTCCCTTATCTTCTTGTTGTTGACCTCTCCACCCCGTGTGCCATAGTAAAACATAGCACTATCGAGAACAGACTTGATGTGGGTGTAATCCTTTTTGTTAATGTTCCTCGACGAGTCCAAGTAAAGAGCGTGGGAGTATCGGGGGTAGAGGATGATGAGGACGGCGTGCCCGCCGCTGCGTAAAATAAGCACACTTCAAATTAATTAGCCTCCACCGTGCAAATGAATGATTGAAATCGAAGGAAGGATATCCGAGCGGATGACTTAAAGGGGATGATAAGGCACGAGAATGGCCTCCTTGTCCTTATTGGCAAGCATGAAATTGACGAGGTAGTCCCTCGCGTATTCACAATGCTTTGCGCAGACTGCCAAGAAGCCCTCGTGCATGAAGTATGGGTCAGCGACACAGATAAAAGGTATCTGCTCAACCCCAATGAGTTAGTTCATGTGCAAGGCATAAAGGCGGACACACGTAAAATCCAGCTTCTTCAAGTGAAACATGTCGAAGATGTAATCGAATCGAAGGAAGAACTTCTCTGCGGGGAATGTGTTGACGTACGACAATTGCCGCAGCACGTTAACCACGTAGAGTGGGTATCCTGGATTTTTTGAGGCGACGAGGCCTTTCTCTATCCGCAGCACATCGTCATGAAGTCTCCTTACATCGCCGAATCTGGCTGCTATCGCTGCTTTAGGTAGGATTGGTTCATCGGCGATATGCCATTTTGCCGCACCGGGGATATTTATACAGTCTTGAACCCGAGGCTGCTGAGGCGGCTGGATCATAGAAGCAGCTTTGTTGCCTTTCCTTGGTCTCTTCCTAGACTTCTTTGGTACCGGAAGGTCGTCCATAATACGTTCACACTCCGGAGGCGGCAATTCAGGCACCAACTCATGATGCTCAAACCCTAAGTAGGCGCCAGTATTGACATAGTGTTGAGTGTCATCCTCATCCTCATCCTCATCCTCATCTATGGCGACGTCACCAGCGACTAATGGAGCCTCTTCCTCACCCCGTCCGCTATCACCCAGCATGACAGCCGATGCTAATTGGGTAGGTGGGGTGTTGATGTTCATACCTAACCGCGTGCTCGTGGGTGTGCTCCCGGCCGCCTCCAGCCGAAGCAGACTCTTTGGCCACAACAGGACCCACCCATTGCAATCACCAAGCCGCCGCGGGGTCTCGTCGTCACCCCCCTAGTACCAGAGGAGCCAAATTCTCGTCGGCTTAGTGGTTGGATTTTTTGTAGTAGCGTTTTTTCAACGAGACGCGCTACTGATAAATATGTATCTGCATCATGCTTATTTTGTGCGTGCTACTGCTGTCTAGCAGTAGCGAGCTTTTTTAACTAGTGCTACTGCTAAAGTTCTGTGTATAAGGTTTTCCCTAGTAGTGAATGGCACTTACACTAGCACCTATGTCACATAAACCATGATAACCGTGATCGCCTATTTTTACTGAGACAACAGGCATGCCAACAACAGGTCTATGTTTGTCCTTTTTATCAGGTTTGGCAATTCTAGCAGCTTCTTCACAGAAGTAAATAACATGCCCATCAATATCTTCTTCCAAGAGATATTTAACCATAGCAATACTAGGTTCTACTTTAATTTGTTCATCAGGTTTAGGTCTTCTAATATAGCTCTTGTTGACTACAGTTGAAACTTTTTTTTGACCAATGAAAACAGCTGGAGAGACTCCTACTATTGTTTTTTCTTTATTAAAGAGTTAACCAATGGTTAACAGGAGGGCAAGATTTTACATGGATTTTACATGAAAGACATGTCCAAAAAGGGCCATGCCCAAAATAAAACAAGATAATCACTCAACTAGCCTTAATAGAAGTTTAAACAGTCAAAGAGTTGCCGAAACCTTCTAAAAAGGTTAAGTTTTGAGGGTTGAGCCTGAAACCCAAGATCACAAAATCTTCCTTGAGCTTTCTTAGCCACTCAGCGTGGGTGGCTACTTGACCATCAAACACCTTTCTGTTGCGCTGCTTCCAAATGTTCTAGGATGTGAGAATGGTTATCTCTTTGAATAGAGGTCCCTGCCAGCAAGATCTAGCTCTCTCATATTTTTGTTGCATGTTCAGCTGGTTGTCCCAATGGATGCCCCCAGTTTCCCAACACTTTGTAGCAAATGGACACTCATAGAATAGATGTGTGTTTGATTCCGGTACCTCCATGTCACACACCGGGCAGTCATGATCATCTCCAATGTTAAAATGTCTTCTAAGAAGCATGTCCCTCGTATTAACTCTGTCATGCAACATTAGCCAAGAAAACACTTTGTGTCTCATGATACACTTTGTTTTCCAAATGGAGGTGATGCATTGTGGTGCTAGTATATTCCTGAACATGAAGTTATAAAACTTCTTAGGTTTAAAAACAGCATCACCCCAGCATAAAACCCATTGATCCGTCCCCATGGTTTCCAAGGTGACCCCTTCCAAGACACTTGCAAATTGTCAAGCTCAGCTCTGGCTTCTATTGACAGAGGTAGGAGGAAGTTGTCCACGTGATCATTGTTGTTGTAGTATTGTGCCAAAGAGATATCTTCATTTGTGATAAAAGAGAATATTTGTTCGTGGGTGTCCATCAATGGTCTCTCATTAACCCAAACATCTTTCCAAAGAAGGATTGTATCCCCCGCAGCAGGATTACAAGATGTGATCCTGCGGTAGATATCCATTAGAGAGAAAACATCAAGCCACCAAAAAGAACCGCAACTAGGTTTTGCATGTGGGGGTGAATCATCATAATGAGCATTCCAAACTAGCATTACCCATGGCACATCTTGTTTGTGGATAAACTTGTGAAGATGCTTGAGAAGCAATGCTTTTTTTTGAATTTGCAAGTTTAAAACGCCAAGGCCTCCTTTTTTCTTTGGTCGGCATACCATGTCCCAAGCTGCTAGAGAGTGAGATTTGGCATCACGGTCTACTTCTTTCCTCCATAGACAATGCCTCCTCGCACGATCAAATATCTCAATCAGGACACACATGGCAAAAGGCAGCAGAGACGATAATGCAAAGTTGATCAGTTGTACTCGTTCTCCGTAAGATGACCAGATAGCTGTTCCAGTCAATCTTCTCTCAATTCTGTCGACCAATGGCATCAAATCGTTAACAGTGGGTCTAGTTGTACCTAGAGCTAGCCCCAAGTAGTAAACGACATCACCCCAACTTGGCAACTCAGAATATTGGCTAGATCTAGAGCTTTTTGATCACTCGCATTAATTGGCGTTAATTGTGATTTAGCGTAATTAATTTTCAGACCAGTTGCCCGGGCGTAAGAGTCAAGGATCACCTTAATTGTTTGAAGCTCATGATGATCAGCGGGGACGATAATTAATGTGTCGTCTGCATATTGCGGGACCGGATAATCTTTCGAAGCAGGTTGATTGATAGGGTGTGTAGTTAAACCATCCCGCTAGGCTTTATTAATTAAGGACTATAATAAATCTGCTGCAAGCACAAATAACAAGGGGGATATTGGGTCACCTTATCTCACTCCCCGCTTACATTTAAATTCTATGCCTGGTACTCCGTTGAGAAGAATCGATGAGGATCCGGATTGTAGTAGCATTTTAATCCGCATACACCATCTATCGTCAAAACCCTTGCATTCCAGCATTTTCAAAATAAAAGAGTGTTCCATCGTGTCGAAGGTTTTCTCAAAATCTAACTTCAATATCACAATTTCTTTGCCCGATAGTTTGCACTGTTGTAAATATTCGAAAGCCCAACCGAGGCAATCTTGAATTGTCCTATTCTTAATAAATCCATATTGGTTGTGATGTACCACCTTGAGAATCCAATGTTGAAGCCTCTCAGAAAGAATTTTTGTGATGACCTTGAGCACACAATTTAACAAGGAGATTGGTCTATAATCATTGACAGATTCGGGCATCAGTTTCTTTGGGATCAGCGTGATTAAAGAAGTATTCAAACATTGTAGGTTGGTTGATCCTTTCCAGAAGTCATCACATAGAGAATAAAAATCCTCTTTGATTATATCCCAACACACCTTAAGAAAAAGACCGTTGAAACCGTTAGGACCCGGTGCTCTATTTGCCGGAATAATCTTGATAGCATTATCAATTTGTTCTTTTGTAAATGGAACCGAAAGCTCCTCTAGACCCTGGCATTTTTGAATAAGATCAGATAGATCAAAGTCAAACTGCAGCTGATTAGAAACCCCCATTCTTCTTTTAAAACATTCATAAAAAGGTGTAGCCTTTTCCTCATGATTTTCAACCAAACACCCATCCGACAATAGCAAATTTGTAATGGCATTTCGTCGCAGCCTTTCAGTTGCACGGGCTTGGAAATATTTAGTATTCTCCTCTCCTTGGACTGCCCACCGAAACGTGCATCTTTTTTTCCAATACTCACTTTGATATCTTAGTAGTCTTAGTAAATGAGCTTTTAGAATGATTTTGAAATTAGTTTCTGGAGTGGAAAGCTGCCTAATTTCCTCAAGGTTATCAATCTGGAGCAAAATTCTATTGCAATTTTCTATTAAAAGCTTTATCTTAGAAATGGACTTACTCCATTTTATTAAAGCATTCTTAGTCTCTTTAATTTAGAGGAGATTCTTGTGGCACTGGAAGAAGCCTTAATGGGAGCTAGCCAAGATGATTTCACAACCTCCAAAAAACCAGGATGAGAGGGCCAAAAAATTTCAAACCTGAACAGCTTAGTTCTTGGGATGGACGTTTCTACTGAAAGAATACAAGGCACGTGATCAGAGATTGGTCTAGCTAAAGGTTTTGCCATTGTATTTGGGAATTTTAAAATCCATTCGGGAGAACAAAAAACCAATCTAATTGTTCCAATAATGGTGTTTCTTGCATGTTACTCCACATATATCTTCTCCCTTTGATTGGAATTTCTAGCAATCCGAGATGACTAATAATCTCATTAAATTTGAAACTTTAGCATGTTCCTTTATCCTAATAGGGAAAGGTGGTTTCTCAATATAAGTAGTAGGAACAACTGGATCAACATTATACAATATAGTTTCTTCTTTAACTGGTACTGGTTTTTTAATTTCATCTTTAATAGGTGGGTGATATTTAAACCACTTCTCTTTAGGGAAATCAACATGAGTAGCAAATGATTCACAAAAAGAGGCTACTATCTCAGAGTCAACTCCATATTTAGTGATAACCTTTTGAAAAGCATCGGTATCCATAAAAGATTTAACACAATCATACTTAAGTTTAATACCTGACTCTTTACCTTCATCGAGTTCCCAATCTTCAGAGTTGTGTTTAATTCTTTACAAAAGATCCCACCAGAATTCAATAGTCTTCTTCATATAAGAGCCAGCACAAGAAGTATCAAGCACGGTTTGATCTTACGAGAAAGCCGAGCATAAAAATTCTAGATAATAATTTCTCTTGAGAGATCATGATTGGGGCATGAATATAACATTAACTTAAGCCTCCCACAAGCTAGAGTGATGCTTTCTCCTTCACCAGGCCAAAAATTATATATGTAATTCCGATCACGATGAACTGGATGCATAGGATAAATTTTTTGATGGAACTCCAATTTCAGACGATTCCAATTCCAAGATCCAATATCATCGCATAGCCTATACCATGCCAATGCTTTTCCCTTCAAATATAAAGGGAAAACCTTTTTCATAACTTCATCTCCAGCTAAACCCGCAAGCCTGAACAATCCACAAATTTGTTCTACATATATCAAGTGCATATCAGGATGTTCGGTTCCATCTCCTGCATAAGGATTAGCTAGCAGTTGTTTTATCATACCCGAAGGAATTTCATATTCAATATTTTCAGTAGGTGCAGCAGGTTGACTGATGACCCACAAGTAGAGCAGATCTATCGTAGTCCTTTCTATAATTAAGAGTGTCGAACCCAACGAGGAGCAGAAGGAAATGACAACCAGTTTTTAGTAAGGTATTCTCTGCAAGCACTGAAATTATTGGTAACAGATAGTTTTGTGATAAGGAAATTCATAACAGGTAACAAGTAACAAAAGTAAACAAAGTGCAGCAAGGTGGCCCAATCCTTTTTTTAGCAAAGGACAAGCCTGGACAAACTCTTATATAAAGCAAAGCGCTCCTGAGGACACATGGGAATTACTGTCAAGCTAGTTTTCATCATGCTCATATGATTCACGTTTGTTACTTTGATAATTTGATATGTGGGTGGACCGGTGCTTGGGTAATACCCTTCCTTGGACAAGCATCCCACTTATGATTAACCCCCCTCGCAAGCATCCGCAACTACGAAAGAAGAATTAAGGTAAACCTAACCATAGCATGAAACATATGGATCCAAATCAGCCCCTTAAGAAGCAACGCAAAAACTAGGGTTTAAGCTTCTGTCACCCTAGCAACCCATCATCTTCTTATTACTTTCCAATGCCTTCCCCTAGGCCCAAACAATGGTGAAGTGTCATGCAGTCAACGTTCACATAACACTACTAGAGGAGAAACAACATACATCTCATCAAAATATCGAACGAATACCAAATTCACATGATTACTAATAACAAGACTTCTCCCATGTCCTAAGGAACAAATGTAACTACTCACAAATCATATTCATGTTCATAATCAGAGGGGTATTAATATGCATTAAGGATCTGAACATATGATCTTCCACCAAATAGACCAACTAGCATCAACTACAAGGAGTAATCAACACTACTAGCAACCCACGGGTACCAATCTGAGGTTTTGAGACAAAGATCGGATACAAGAGATGAACTAGGGTTTGAGAGGAGATGGTGCTGGTGAATATGTTGATGGAGATTGACCCCCTCTCGATGAGTGGATCTATGGTGATCACGATGGCGACTATTTCCCCCTCCCCGAGGGATGTTTCCCTGGCAGAACAGCTCCGCTGGAGCCCTAGATTGGTCCTGCCCAGGTTCCGTCTCGAGACGGCGGCGCTTCATCCCAAAAGCTTCCTTATGGTTTTTTCCAGGGCAAAAGACACCATATAGTAGAAGATGGGTATCGGGGGCCTGCCAGGTGGCCCACGAGGCAGGGGGCGCGCCTAGGGGGTAGGGCACTCCCTCCACCCTCGTGGCTGGTGGGTGGGCCCCCTTGGTGCTTTCTTTGTCCAATATTTTTAATATATTTCAAAACTGACTTTCGAGGAGTTTCAGGACTCTTGGAGTTGTGCAGAATAGGTCTCTAATATTTTCTCCTTTTCCAGCCCAGGATTCTAGCTGCCGACATTCTCCCTCTTCGTGTAAACCTTATAAAATAAGAGAGAAAAGGCATACGTATTGTGACATAACATGTAATAATAGCCCATAATGCAATAAATATTGATATAAAAGCATGATGCAAAATGGACGTATCAACTCCCCCAAGCTTAGACCTTGCTTGTCCTCAAGCGAAAGCCGATATCGAAAAATATGTCCACATGTTTAGAGATAGAGGTGTCGATAAAATAAAATACGGACATGAGGGCATCATGATCATCTTTAGAACAATAATATATATTGTCATATGATTTCTTATGCTAAAGTAACAATCTATTCACAATGTAAAGTATGAATCAGAACCCTCATTGAAAACTAACAAACGATGATCTCAGTCATTGAAGTAATTGCAATTTATCATAACATCGGAACGAGTGAATATAAGAGCTTTTCAACAAGTCCACATACTCAACTATCATTTAGTCTTTCAAAATTTCTAACACTCACGCAATACTTATGGGTATGAAGTTTCAATCGGACACAGAGAAAGATAGGGGCTTATAGTTTTGCCTCCCAACCTTTTACTTCAAGGGTAACCTATTATGTATAAAAAGTAATTAATGAGCAGACTAGAAAATAGAGAAATAGTCTAGAAAATCACACAAAAATCTATTATATATAAAAATTAGAAACATCCGACCTTTAATTTATCAGACCAAATAACCACAACCGGTAGATTAGAGTTGATAGAATTACCCACCTATGCCATTTACTAATTTCTAGAAAATAGAGAAATAGTCTAGAAAATCACAAAAAAATAGAAACATCCGACCTTTAATTTTTAGACCAAATAACCACAACTGGTAGATTAGAGTTGATATAATTACCCACCTATGCCATTTACTAATTTTTTCCCGTAAGGAAAGGGCATCCCATAACTCTTCTCCATCTCCCGTGTCTTTCTTTACCCTAAAAAAAGTTTCCCGTATAACTTTTCTATCGACCAATCGAGGCTACATCCCGAGTCCTCATGCCGCCATCGCATCTGCCTGTAGATGACCTTGATCCTTCTCATGGAGCAAGCTAATCCTCTCCTCCCCTACATGACTACACTATCATGGAATCTTCTTGGATTTAGATGGAGATCATCAATACATGATCTTGCTCGAGCTGCTCCTTCCATACATGGCTATCTGCACCGCCGGGGCGACCGACACGATCAAGTGGACATGATGATCCACGAAGAGCAAGATGTTACGTACGTATACCCATCATGATGGCCGGCAATTCCCTATGGATGAACGACCGGCGTGATCCAGTGGATATGAAGATCCATCAATAGCAAGATGTTTGGCCAGCAGCATGAGGTTCCTTGATTCTTTACACCATCAGGTCCTGACGCTCTCCCTCCCTCTCCTTGATTCTTTACACCATCAGGTCCTTACGCTCTCCCTCCCTCTAATCATGAGTACACTACAAGAAATATGTCAACTTGTGACCACCACTATTGGTCACTGAAAGGTCACAAATTTCCATTTGCGACCTTTTTGTGACCAAAAACAGAAGGTCAAAAGCTGGCCGTCATAAACTGACTATAGCGACCTTTCTTCTGGAATGGTTGAAGACGTTTACGACCAAAATATTCCTACTATGGCGTTTTGGTCACTAGCAACCTCCCCAGGCCACGTAGGCATCCAGCGTGGCAAGCTGATGTGGCACAAGATTCAGCCCGGTCCAATTCGGTTTTCTACATGGGCCTAGCCCAACAATTCAAGCTTTTTTTCAAGTTAATTCTTGTTGGCTACATGGGCCAAGCCCAATATTTTAGCTTCTTTATTTTTTGGCCTTAGCCTTCTTACAATCATTTATTTTCTATTTCAATAATTATATTTTGGCGCTGGTCCCACTAGTCATAATGCCATACATCAGTCACACATGTCAGAAATTTCAAAATTGCTCAGATTATATTCATAATAACTGGGTCCCACTGGTCAAGTTTCCATTTCACATCTTTTCAACATACATAATCATTATTTCAAATAGGACAGAACAGATATAATTCATTAACACTACATTAGACTTTTACAATATTACAATTTACACGTGGCTTCACACTTCAGAACCAAAAACTCTTTGCTAAGTACAGAACCAAAAACTCTTTGCTAAGTACTGCTTCACACTTGGCTTCACAGCTTCACACTTGGCTTCACGGCTTCACACTCCAAAAAAATAGGCCTGGAGCTCCTATAAAATAATGAACATAAAGGCCACCAAAATTAGAGTGTACTGCTGCTGAGGCCAGAACCAAACAACTTCAATATTACAATAAAAAGAAGTCTCAGGTTTATCAAGCACAGCAAAACAGCACTGTGGCCATCAGTCAGCACTGTTAGATTTTAATTCTAATCTTTTCCTAGGTTCTATAAGCTTAAATTTCAGAGACCTGATTGACACTGTAGGTTCTATAAGCTTAAATTTTAGAGACCTGATTGACACTGTAGGTTCTATAAGCTTAAATTTCAGAGACCTAATTCAATGCAGAAAAGGAGTGGGAGGTTATTTTAGAGGCAAGTGAGTGAGTGGACATGTTATTAGGCTTAATTACCAGGATTTGGAAGAGAATGCTGGTGGAGAAGATGCACGCAAGGCCACCAAGCCAGCTGTAACAGCAGCAGGAGCATCAGTTAATTGGAGGAAACAAACCAAATGGGATAGCTGATGAACGCGGAAAACAGTCGAACAATGGAAGTACTTACATTGTCAAGGCAGAAATCGATCAAGAGTAAATTGACAGCAGCAGCAGCAGCATCCAGGCAGCCAAACGTGCTCCCAAACCAGGCAGTTTACCTAATATTGACCATCCAATGCCACTGTAAAGACCTGAAATACATGCAATGATTTAACATGATATTTTTGTGCAGAGCAAAGTAGCATATGGGCATCAGAAATATGTTACTTTAGAATGCAGAGCAAAGTAAACCTCTCAACTCCACTAGTTATTATTATGAGTACAATGATCCCCTTTGATACCATCATACATGAATTAGAATCTCTAAAGTATGTCAATCAGGGATGATAATTAGAATCTCTAAAGTTGGTACATAAGAAAAGGAATTCATGCACGAATGGCATATACAACTAAAAAAAGCGGGCATCACATATTATTAGAATTGCATATTAGATGGCTGCAAGGTAAGTGTTTCTTCATATAAAGTAACTATAATTAGCACCCAACAGCTAGATAGCATATGGTGGAGAAACTAGTTTCAGCTTATCCAGAAATACCAGCATTGTGCACACCAGGATAAAATCAAAGAATCCAAGAACAAGACACTTGGAGCAAGCAACTGATGTAGTAACAAGCTTTGATGGTGCTAAATGCAACAGGTTTGCATAACCTGATTCACAAGGCTTCGAGTAAATCGAGTGCCCAGATTAGTGGACGAGGATATAAAAAAATAGACTGATATATTTTAGGACAAACAACCACAACCTGAAATAAGCCTGCAAAAGACAGCATGTACACTTGGATTTACGGCTGTACACATGTATGTACAGATGCAGAACCAGTTAAACAGTGTACAAGAGTTGATGATTCTAAGATCCTACCTACCCAGCACTCAAATGCAAAACTTTTAGTAGTAACCGCTAAATATACATGTTACGAGGGGTGATAAACAATTGCACAACAAAAGCATCGTCCTCCATGTTTCCATAAAAATTCTTCCCCGAGATTAACTACTAACAACAGGAAATAGGGGAGTTGACGATCCTATTATCCTACAGACCGAACACTCAGATGCATAACTAACAGTCACACGACGTTCAATGGGGGTGATGCTACCAGCCGCGAAGGGAACATAACTTGACCCCTGGGTAATAAATTATAATTCTAGTAATAAAACATGCAGAAATACCAGCCGCTCACTTGCAGCCACAATATGTTGTCTATGGAATCCTCTGCAATCCCTGGTTGCAAAATGGAAAATATTCATATGCTATATTTGTCAAGACCAGTGTGAGGACAGGCATTAGCAGATTAATACTTAGAAGATCGCATTCTTTAAAAATTGCGTCACAACAGTTTAGCAATAATAAGAATGGCGCAACTTGCATTCTGTTCTTGGCTAGATGCCAAATTCAGGATGTCTAATATACTGCACAGCAAACACAAAGTAGCAACCCAACAAGTAATCTAACAGAGGGTGAGCTGGGTCTAGTACTCTGCAAAGCACACATGATCCCAGCCTCCCAGGTGCCCATGTGACTTACTGCATGGGCCTCCCATTTCATTGAAAAACAAGACAGTAATACTAGGGTCTTCAATTTCAATACTACTTCTGTACTCAAAGGTGGAAGCTCCTTCTAGTTCCTGTAATATAAAACAGAAACAAGCATTGCATTCCTTGAAGAGGGGTGCTCACGTGTCATGTCCACTACAGTATCAGTAAAATCAGTTGAGTGCTGAGAATATACAATTGGAGACTAATAAACCCCAGTGTGATGTTAAGATTTCCCATTAATAATAAGTACAGGGACTCACACCATTTTTGGTAATAATACCAGGCCAAGCAACGGACAAACTCCTCAATTTAACTACGTTCCCAACATGCGTGCACTTGGCCCAGCATTTTCAGTCTTCTTTCTAGTAGCAGTACTAAATCAATCATCTCACGATCCAATAAAATGTCTAGAAAAATATATTGATCTGCCCGTGTATGCTGGTAAATCTGTACGTACGACTGATGAACAACGAACATATATCTCATATATATACAACAACTGAATCGACTGAACATTCGTCAGGAAGAAATCGACTGAACCGCGGTACCTTCGAGCAGGAGGTCGGGGGCGAGTTCCCCCACGCCGCCGTCCGGCAGGGGCGGCTGCGTCGGGGCCGGCGACTGGGCAGGCACGGGCAGGGGCGGCGCGAGGAAGCCGGGCATGACGGGCGGGGCCAGCTGCTGATGCGCGGGGCGTGCCGCGGGGCCCTCCCTGCTGAGCTCGACGACGTAGCGGCCCCGCGCGACGCGCCGGAGCCGCGTGCGGACGACGCAGGCGGACGCCCAGGCCGCCGTCGCCGGATCAGCGCGCAGGTGGATGCTGGGGCGAGGCACCCAACGCTGACGCCCGTCGCCGCCATCTGCAGGACCCGCAAAAAACAGAAGGA
>NC_041393.1:162072396-162080740 GCF_002162155.2 Triticum dicoccoides
GAAAATGACCAGCTAGGGTTTCGGGGTTGGTGTGGATAGCCATTGGATCCACGAGCATCCGACGGCGTATGATGCACGATCCGCGTGAAGGGTCTACAGACCAATCAGAATGCAGTATGATGCTATGACCATCTAAATTGGTCATAGTTGTTTAAAAATAATATGTTAAAATCATGACAGCTATTTTATGACCTGAGAAATTCAAAAAGAAAATAGAAAACCTTCTCATTGTGTCACCAAAATGTGAACGAGTTTTCAGAAAAAAATAACAAACATGAAAAAAGATAAATATCTTCAAAAAGGTGTAGTGAGAAATGAGGTTTTTTTTGCAAAAATAAACATTTTTCATTTTTCGAGTGCCCAAAAGGAGGTATTTTGTGAAGGACCTCCCAAATAATTGTTGCAAAATCGGACCAAATCATTTTTCTAAAATACTAGGCCATATTTATGCACAATTGACAAAATTGTTGGGTGTCAAAAGTTTTGATCCACCTCTGGTGAAAAAGACAAATTCCCGCCGATTCAGTTGGAAGCGGGTCAAATTTGAACTGTAGGTGTCTCATAGTTTGCTATTTATTTTTTCCAAAAATCATTTCTAGGTACATAAGTACCTATTTAATCAGAGAAACGCCAAAAAAATTCCAAGATTCAACCACTAGCTAGGAACGGTCATTCCCGCCGTTTTGACCGCATTTTGAAACGGGCATAAAAAATTCAAAAAAATTCCAAAAATTGAGAAACCTTCGCATTGTGTCATTATATGTGGCCAAGTTCCCAGGAAAAATAACAAACTTGTAATACGGCAATTATTTTAAAAAAGTGTTCTCAGAAACGAGCTATCACGTGTGGAGATTAATGGCTTTCAAGCCAAATGATCAATTTTATGGCCACATTCATGGCATAGTTTGTTCAAATGATCTCATACTGTGCACAAGAGTGCATATTGGAATGGCAAACAATGTTGCCTAAGGAAGTTTTCATTTTCTTTGGACGAAAAAACCATTTTCCATTTTTCGAGTGCCCGAAAGGAGGTTTTTTTGTGAAGGACCTCCCAAATAATTGTTGCAAAATTGGACCACATCATTTTTCTAAAATACTAGGCCATATTTAATGTACAATTGACAAAATGGTTGGGTGTCAAAAGTTTTGATCCACCTCTGGTGAAAAAGACAAATTCCCGCCGATTCAGGTGGAAGCGGGTCAAATTTGAACTGCAGGTGCCTCATAGTTTGCTATTTATTTTTTCCAAAAATCATTTCTAGGTACATAAGTACCTATTTAATCAGAGAAACGCCAAAAAAATTCCAAGATTCAACCACTAGCTAGGAACGGTCATTCCCGCCGTTTTGACCGCATTTTGAAATGGGCATAAAAAATTCAAAAAATTGGGAAACCTTCGCATTGTGTCATTATATGTGGCCAAGTTCCCAGGAAAAATAACAAACTTGTAATACGACAATTATTTTAAAAAAGTGTTCTCAGAAACGAGCTATCACGTGTGGAGATCAATGGCTTTCAAGCCAAATGATCAATCTTATGGCCACATTCATGGCATAGTTTGTTCAAATGATCTCATACTATGCACAAGAGTGCATATTGGAATGGCAAACAATGTTGCCTAAGGAAGTTTTCATTTTCTTTGGACGAAAAAACCATTTTCCATTTTTCGAGTGCCCGAAAGGAGGTTTTTTTGTGAAGGACCTCCCAAATAATTGTTGCAAAATTGGACCAAATCATCTTTCTAAAATACTAGGCCATATTTAATGTACAATTGACAAAATGGTTGGGTGTCAAAAGTTTTGATCCACCTTTGGTGAAAAAGACAAATTCCCGCCGATTCAGCTGGAAGCGGGTCAAATTTGAACTGTAGGTGCCTCATAGTTTGCTATTTATTTTTTCCAAAAATCATTTCTAGGTACATAAGTACCTATTTAATCAGAGAAATGCCAAAAAAATTCCAAGATTAAACCACTAGCTAGGAACGGTCATTCCCGCCATTTTGACCGCATTTTGAAACGGGCATAAAAAATTCAAAAAAATTCAAAAAATTAGGAAACATTCGCATTGTGTCATTATATGTGGACAAGTTCCTAGGAAAAATAACAAACTTGTAATACAGCAATTATTTTTAAAAAGTGTTCTCAGAAACGAGCTATCACGTGTGGAGATCAATGGCTTTCAAGCCAAGTGATCAATCTTATGGCCACATTCATGGCATAGTTTGTTCAAATGATCTCATATTGTGCACAAGGGTACATCTTGGAATTCCAAACAATGTTGCCTAAGGAAGTTTTCATTTTCTTTGCACGGAAAATTCATTTTTCATTTTCCGAGTGCCCAAAAGGAGGTTTTTTTGTGAAGGAACTACCAAATAATTGTTTCAAAAATGGACCAAATCAATTTTATAAAATACTAGGCCATATATAATGCACAATTGACAAAATGGTTGGGTGAAAAAAGTTTTGATCCACCTCTGGTGAAAAAGACAAATTGCCGCCGATTCAGCTGGAAACGGGTCAAATTTGAACTGCAGCTGCCTCATAGTTTGCTCTTTATTTTTTCCAAAAATCATTCCTAGGTAAATAAGTATCTATTTAATCAGAAATACATGGTTTGATGGCGAGGCATCAAGGTTTGGACGGTGGCCGAGGGCCCCAACTCTAGAGCGCGTAAGCTCGCATGCCCGCCGCATGGTCACCGCGTGACCGTAGTGTTGCCATGTGTTCTGGGCGGCCTAGGCATGTCTAGTGGGTTGGGCACTCCCCAGGTAGGTGCTAGGAACAAAATCACAACATAAGATTCTCACGAGGAGACCGATCGATGCTCAAACATGAATAAGCAGCCAAGTGTTTGATTTGCGGTACGGGAAATGCACATGGCTAATGGTCGTGAGTTTTGGCTGAGGATGATCAGTTACTAAGAAGACCGTCTTCACAAATTTTCAGCTCAAAAGGAGGAGCCTAGGTGGTACTTGCTTTACAAAGTACCACACTGGACATAAATACGAATGTTGAAGCTGGGCTCAAAATAATGAATGAATTGAGCTGGCATTTGGTGGAGGATGGTTATTTGGGCATAGGAAAGCACTGTAGAAAATGGATACCATTTGGACATGCCAAAGTGGTACTTCCTTCACAAAGTGCTGCTTTGAATAGAATAGGAAAATGAATATTTTTGAATTATTTTTGAACTAGGCAAGGAATGTTTTTGACATATTTGATGAAGATATGATCCAAAACATTTATGAGAATTTTTTGGGAATTTTTGGAATAACAGAAATATAGGTTGCTTCACAACCTAGGGCAAAAACTACCACATGGACATGACACATAGGCAAAACTGATGAGATGGCGCCTAGTCATCACAACCCACCACAATCTATAAGGCTATGACCATCTATATTGGTCATTAACAACTAGAAATAAGGCAGTGGACTAGCACTGTTTGCTTTGTGACCATTTCGTGTAAGGAAATTACGACCTTTCTAACCAAAATGGTCACAATGGTTTAGGGTTTGGAGCCCCCCGAACAGCTTTTGACGAATTGGTCTGAAATGGTCATAAATCTATGACCAATTCTTCCAGGGTCACTGACAAAAGGTCACAAGTTGACATATTTCTTGTAGTGGTAATGCAGATGAAAGCAAATCAGTTCCTTTGTGGAGGTGTGCAGCATCAGATAAGCGGATATTGCACACGCCCAGGTGATCGAGGCACCGGTAACTACATAAAAAGTAGCATCTATTTCTCTATAAATTACAACATATGGTCAATAGATTGTTATATATTTTGATCTTTTTCTTCTTATGTATTACACTCAGTAGGCCCGAACAGTGACATAAGATGATGTCAGTAGTATGTCTGATGCAATTATTTGATACATCTTATTTTAGAGGTATTGTGTGAACGGAAGGTCATGCTTATGTATTCTTCCTTGCTCTGCCTACTCTCTGGTTTCTGGTGACACATTGCAGCAGAATCACAACTTGATCTTGAGTAGGTCGGCAAACTTCTCCATGGAAATCATGGGTAAACAGAACTACAAAAGCTTGGAGATAGAGAAATAATAGAACGACTTCCCTCTCATGCTTGGACTGTGAGGTCATGCGTGCAGACTACTAGAAAGTTCGAGAAATTTACGTTTAGCAGCAATAAGGTGAGCTGCATATATCTTCCCATGTAGCTACACAAGCCCTGTGGTATGTATATCAGATGGTAGTGTATTTCATCATTTTCTGTTTATGATGACTTAATTTGTGTTTTTTCCCTATATAGTCTACTATTCAGAAGTTCAATGATTTATACCAATGCTATGGACAGAATCTTTTTTAAAATATCTGCCACTGTCATCTGAATCTTGATACTTTGTATGCACTCTGCTCTTCAGAAGTTGAGGTTCATCTGCAGCTTGAACTTATTAGATCTACCAGCTTCTATGTGGAAATCCTGGGCAGAAAAAAATTCAGAAAGCCTGAAGGTGGAGCACCTAGCATGTTTTTCTTGGTGTGATGTACATGGACAGGTTGCTGAAGAAGAACAAAAGGGAAATCACACGTGGGCGAGTGAGTAGTTTAGTGTTGGTGGTCTGCCTTGGTCGTTCCACATCCTAGAGAAGACGGTTTCGTCGCCCTCGACGTACAAAAGAAAATGACATGAAGTTGTGGTTTTGGCGTGATCACCAATGACACAACTGGAGTGCATTCTTACTGGCTGCAACCTGCTCCTCGAGAATGAACAGGTAATGGTAGGTTGATGTGTGCCTATCCACAACTGGTACTGTTAATCAATGGCCGATTACGATTTTTCCTTAACCATCACATGTCAATATATTTATGGATGATTACTTATTTTAGTATATGTTCACAACTGCAAGATGATGCTAATTAAGTTCAACACAGGCAAGCTGCTGTCGTTAGTAGCCGGGCAACAAATTTATTCTAGCATCAAGACTGTACAGAAATGAACCAAACCTCCAGACTTGATGCAGCGGGTTATATTTTTCATGGTTTTTCATTATGTGATTTGACAAAATGTTCGAAATGCTATTATCGACCAATCTATTGTTGTATGCTTAACTACTAAACCTTTTAATTCAGCTCTCTTATCTTCAGTTTGTAAAGTCAATTTTGTATTATTTTTTATATACACATGATTATGCATATTCAATTTCTTCGAGTCAATGGTGTTATGTCTCAGGGAAGGGATGGATAACTTCAAGGATAAGTTTGCTGAAAAGTTTCTAACTAATTACCAAGGTACTCCACCATAACACTGCATTTATCCGCATTTTCTTGCTGATGTAGCCATACAAACTTAGAAACTTTAATGTCCTTGATAGTATTGCTTCTAGAAAAATTATTTTAGTATTGCATTTAAATAGCTGTAATTTCATATATATTCCTATATATACCAAACTTGTAGATTATCGGTACACACATCTACAAGTCGAAAGTGTCATAAGAAAAAAGAGAAATAAGCTTAAAATTACCACAAACTTAATGTGAACCATCTGACCTTTTATTTCAGTAGTTAAAATGATATAGCCATTAGATTATATTTTAGCTAGATAAATTACAAACCTTTGCCATTACATAATTACTATGTAAAAAATGTTTCGGTCCTACCATTTTCGTTTTTCTTATTCTCCACCACATGTACGTTGCTTGCCTCATGGGGTCCTAAACAAACTTCTATTTTCTCCACCTTTCATAACTCATGGGATCTTCATTAAAAAAACGCTGCATCAGAAGCTAGCTTAGCATGCTCATGTACGCATTCATTCTCCACCACGTGGACCTTGCTTGCGCCATGAGATCCTAAAAAAAGATGCAGCACAAGCTAGCCTTTATTTTTTTGAGAATTCGCCCTCTAGGCATTTTATTCAGAAATGCAGCACAAGCTAGCCTGGCTTGGTATATACAATGCATGCACCTCATCAAGCAAATTAACACAAAAATTAAAATCATCTAACCATTGATACGATGGATACTTATATTTCAATAAAAACTAACTGATCCTATTCAACTTTTTTCTTGAGAAGATATCAGATTTAACTTATAGGAGAGCGACTACACGTTGGTATCAACTGTGTAGTAGCTATAAAGTCGCACGGATGTGATGAGTGTCTAGATTTCTTCTCGTGGACTAGCATTGGCTATGTCCCTGCGGTCAGACAAAGGATGTGCGGGAAGTTCGGAACATACATGGTAAGGCAAACTGTGAAGGCACATGTGATGTGACCTTCATCATCATGGGATATTGGGGCGGGCAAGGGTTATCTGTCTTCATTGTTGACTACCTTCAGCATGGTCATGCTGATGTTATAGGAGAAGGCATGGAACTCCATTGCCATCATCTTGCATTAGTGCAGATAACTGTACTGTTCTTGGCGGCTAGTTCCATAGGGAGAATTGCGAAGGAGGGCAATTGGAGCTTTGCAGTACGACAACAACAGAGCAGGGGTGACATTCCAGGAGTTCTCTTTGTTGGAAACACCATGAGTTTTATCGGGGAGGAAAGGGAGAAAAGAAATTAAGAGGAAAAAGAGAGGGCACAACATGAGCCCTTGGCTAATAGTTTGTGCGTGTGCGTTCGTAAGATTTTGATGTGGTCGTTCATGTGGGAGAACTCCAAGACTCTTGGACGCTTGGTATCCTTGGCTCTGTGCGCAAGGACGTTGACTAGGATGTCTTGATACACGGCTACATGAGAAAGATCGGTGAAGCAATCCTATTTGTAGAAAACACACATGTTGTCTTATATGTTTTATTTTCTTATTATGCAACCATCATTAAGTATATCCAAATTTGATTGGGAAAAGTATATCATGGTAGTTGGAGGATAAGTATGATATTTCCCTAAAGCAAAATTATAACCAAATCATCTTTTTTTGCATGGGAATGATAACTGAATCTCCATATACATGCCTGTCAACAAAAGAGATGCCCTTAGAAAAGGACTTAAATCTTCTTTGCTTCTCCTTGCAATCGTTAGAGGTTCTTAACTAATTACAATCTGGCAATGGATATGGTTTCAGATCCTTACCACAAGGGACATGTCACTTCTTACAAGATAGGAAAAACAATGCTTGCAGAAAGTTCGAAATGCTATTGTCCGCCAATGTAATGTTGTATGGAAAACTGCTGAACTTTTCTATTCTGCATAGTCAAGTTTGTATTATTTGTTATATACACATGATTATGCATATTCAATTTTTTCAGTCAATGGTGTTATGTCTCAGGGAAGGGATGGATAACTTCAAGGGAAAATTTGCTGAAAAGTTTCTAACTAATTACCAAGGAACTCAACCATAGGACCGGATGAGTTGACATTTTCTTGCAGATGTAGACGTACGAACTTAGAAAATTCAATGTCTATGATAGTATTGCTACTAGAAAATTATTTTAATATTGCATGTAAAGGGGTATAATTTCATATTTATTCCTATATATAGAAAACATGCAGATTATTGGTACACACATCTACAAATCGTAAGTAAAGGTGTCATTTTTAGACATGAAATCATTAACACCTCCTTATTACGTGATTATAGAAAAATATTCTTAAAATGGAGTACCACGCTAGAAACACCATTAAACTAGATAAACATAAATTGTGCAACGGGTTTGATCAGGACAGTTGGTGAAAGAATGCATGACATGTAGGTACTGTTGGGGAACGTAGTAATTTCAAACAAATTCCTACACACACGCAAGATCATGGTGATGCATAGCAACGAGAGGGGAGAGTATTGTCCATGTACCCTCGTAGACCGTAAGCGGAAGCATTATGACAACGCGGTTGATGTAGTCGTACGTCTTCACGATCCGACCGATCCAAGCACCGAACGTACGACACCTTCGAGTTCAGCACACGTTCAGCTCGATGACGATCCCCGGACTCCGATCCAGCAAAGTGTCGGGGATGACTTCCGTCAGCACGACAGCGTGGTGACGATGATGATGTTCTACCGACGCAGGGCTTCGCCTAAGCACCGCAACGATATGACCGAGGTGGAATATGGTGGAGGGGGGCACCGCACACGGCTAAGGAACGATCACGAAGATCAACTTGTGTGTCCTAGGGTGCCCCCTGCCCCCGTATATAAAGGAGCAAGGGGGGAGGCCGGCCGGCCCTAGGGGGCGCGCCAAGGAGGAGGAGTCCTCCTCCTAGTAGCAGTAGGACTCCCTCTTTCCTACTCCAACTAGGAGGGGGAAAGGAAGGGGGAGAGGGAGAGGGAAAGAGGGGGCGCCGCCCCCCCTCTCCTAGTCCAATTCGGACCAGAGGGGGAGGGGGAACGCAGACCATCCTGGCTGCCCCTCTCTCTCTCCACTAAAGCCCATAAG
>NC_041393.1:162080971-162112535 GCF_002162155.2 Triticum dicoccoides
TAACCCTCCGGCACTCCGGTTTTCTCTGAAAACACCCGGAACACTTCCGGTGTCCGAATATAGTCGTCCAATATATCAATCTTTATGTCTCAACCATTTCGAGACTCCTCGTCATGTACGTGATCACATCCGGGACTCCGAACAACCTTCGGTACATCAAAACTTATAAACTCATAATAAAACTGTCATCGTAACGTTAAGCATGCGGACCCTACGGGTTCGAGAACTATGTAGACATGACCTAGAACTATTCTCGGTCAATAACCAATAGCAGAACCTGGATGCTCATATTGGCTCCTACATATTCTACGAAGATCTTTATCGGTCAAACCACATAACAACATACGTTGTTCCCTTTGTCATCGGTATGTTACTTGCCCGAGATTCTATCATCGGTATCCAATACCTAGTTCAATCTCGTTACCGGCAAGTCTCTTTACTCTTTACGTAATGCATCATTCCGTACCTAACTCATTAGCTACATTGCTTGCAAGGCTTATAGTGATGTGCATTACCGAGAGGGCCCAGAGATACCTCTCCGACGATCGGAGTGACAAAACCTAATCTCGAAATACGCCAACCCAACATGTACCTTTGGAGACACCTGTAGAGCTCCTTTATAATCACCCAGTTACATTGTGACGTTTGGTAGCACACAAAGTGTTCCTACGGTAAACGGGAGTTGCATAATCTCATAGTTACAGGAACATGTATAAGTCATGAAGAAAGCAATAGCAACATACTAAACGATCAAGTGCAAGGCTAACGGAATGGGTCATGCCAATCACATCATTCTCCTAATGATGTGATCCCGTTAATAAAATGACAACACATGTCAATGGTTAGGAAACATAACCATCTTTGATTAATGAGCTAGTCTAGTAGAGGCATACTAGTGACGTTATGTTTGTCTATGTATTCACACATGTATCATGTTTCCGGTTAATACAATTCTAGCATGAATAATAAACATTTATCATGATATGAGGAATAAATAATAACTTTATTATTGCCTCTAGGGCATATTTCCTTCATTCTCCCACTTGCACTAGAGTCAATAATCTAGATTACACAGTAATGATTCTAACACCCATGGAGTCTTGGTGTTGATCATGTTTTGCTCGTGGAAGAGGTTTAGTCAACAGGTCTGCAACATTCAAATCCGTATGTATCTTGCAAATCTCTATGTCTCCCACCTGGACTTGGTCCCGGATGGAATTGAAGCGTCTCTTGATGTGCTTTGTCCTCTTGTGAAATCTGGATTCCTTTGCCAAGGCAATTGCACCAGTATTGTCACAGAAGATCTTCATTGGTCCCGATGCACTAGGTATGACACCTAGATCAGAAATGAACTCCTTCATCTAGACTCCTTCATTTGCTGCTTCCGAAGCAGCTATGTACTCCGCTTCACATGTAGATCCCTCCACGACGCTTTGTTTAGAACTGCATCAACTTACAGCTCCACCGTTTAATAAAAACACGTATCCGGTTTGCGATTTAGAATCGTCCGGATCAGTGTTAAAGCTTGCTTCGACGTAAGCATTTACGACTAGCTCTTTGTCACCTCCATATACGAGAAACATATCCTTAGTCCTTTTCAGGTATTTCAGGATGTTCTTGACCGCTGTCCAATGATCCACTCCTGGATTACTTTGGTACCTTCCTGCCAAGCTTATTGCTAAGCACACGTTAGGTCTGGTACACAGCATTGCATACATGATAGAGCCTATGGCTGAAGCATAGGGAACATCTTTCATTTTCTCTCTATCTTCTGCTGTGGTCGGGCATTGAGTCTGAATCAACTTAACACCTTGTAGTACAGGCAAGAACCCTTTCTTTGCCTGATCCATTTTGAACTTTTTCAAAACTTTATCAAGGTATGTGCTTTGTGAAAGTCCTATTAAGCGTCTTGATCTATCTCTATAAATCTTGATGCCCAATATATAAGCAGCTTCACCGAGGTCTTTCATAGAAAAACTTTTATTCAAGTATCCCTTTATGCTATCCAGAAATTCTATATCATTTCCAATTAATAATATGTCACCTACATATAATATCAGAAATGCTACAGAGCTCCCACTCACTTTCTTGTAAATACAGGCTTCTCCAAAAGTCTGTATAAAACCATATGCTTTGATCACACTATCAAAACGTTTATTCCAACTCCGAGATGCTTGCACCAGTCCATAAATGGATCGCTGGAGCTTGCACACTTTGTTAGCACTTTTTGGATCAACAAAACCTTCTGGTTGCATCATATACAACTCTTCTTCCAGAAATCCATTCAAGAATGCAGTTTTGACATCCATTTGCCAAATTTCATAATCATAAAATGCAGCACTTGCTAACATGATTCAGACAGACTTAAGCATCGCTACGGGTGAGAAAGTCTCATCGTAGTCAACCCCTTGAACGTGTCGAAAACCTTTCGCAACAAGTCGAGGTTTATAGACAGTTACATTACCATCAGCGTCAGTCTTCTTCTTAAAGATCCATTTATTCTCAATGGCTTGCCAATCAACGGGCAAGTCAGCCAAATTCCATACTTTGTTCTCATACATGGATCCCATCTCAGATTTCATGGCTTCTAGCCATCTTGCGGAATCTGGGCTCATCATCGCTTCCTCATAGTTCGTAGGTTCGTCATGGTCAAGTAACATGACCTCCAGAATAGGATTACCGTACCACTCTGGTGCGTATCTTACTCTGGTAGACCTATGAGGTTTAGTAGAAACTTGATCTGAAGTTTAATGATCAATATCATTAGCTTCCTCGCTAATTGGTCTAGTTGTCACTGGAACCGGTTCTTGTGATGAACTACTTTCCAATAAGGGAGCAGGTATAGTTACCTCATCAAGTTCTACTTTCCTCCCACTCACTTCTTTCGAGAGAAACTCCTTCTCTAGAAAGGATCCGAATTTAGCAATGAAAATCTTGCCCTCATATCTATGATAGAAGGTGTACCCAACAGTCTCTTTTGGGTATCCTATGAAGACGCATTTCTCCGATTTGGGTTCGAGCTTATCTGGTTGAAGTTTCTTCACATAAGCATCGCAGCCCCAAACTTTAAGAAACGACAACTTTGGTTTCTTGCCAAACCATAGTTCATGAGGCGTCGTCTCAATGGATTTTGATGGTGCCCTATTTAACGTGAATGCGGCCGTCTCTAAGGCATATCACCAAAACGATAGTGGTAAATCAGTAAGAGACATCATAGATCGCACCATATCTAGTAAAGTACGATTACGACGTTCGGATACACCATTTCGTTGTGGTGTTCTGGGTGGCGTGAGTTGTGAAACTATTCCGCATTGTTTCAAACGTAAACCAAACTCGTAACTCAAATATTCTCCTCCATGATCGGATCATAGAAATTTTATTTTCTTGTTACGATGATTTTCCACTTCACTCTGAAATTCTTTGAACTTTTCAAATGTTTCAGATTTGTGTTTCACTAAGTAGATATACCCATATCTGCTCAAATCATCTATGAAGGTGAGAAAATAATGATACCCGCCGCGAGCCTCAACATTCATTGGACCACAAACATCAGTATGTATGATTTCCAACAAATCAGTTGCTCGCTCCATAGTTCCGGAGAATGGTGTTTTAGTCATCTTGCCCATGAGGCACGGTTCGCAAGTACCAAGTGATTCATAATCAAGTGATTCCAAAAGTCCATCAGTATGGAGTTTCTTCATGCGCTTTATACCGATATGACCTAAACGGCAGTGCCACAAATAAGTTGCACTATCATTATCAACTCTGCATCTTTTGGCTTCAACACTATGAATATGTGTATCACTACTATCGAGATTCAATAAAAATAGACCACTCTTCAAGGGTGCAAGACCATAAAAGATATTACTCATATAAATAGAACAACCATTATTCTCTGATTTAAATGAATAACCGTCTCGCATAAAACAAGATCCATATATAATGTTCATGCTCAAGCTGGCACCAATAACAATTATTTAGGTCTAAAACTAATCCCGATGGTAGATGTAGAGGTAGCGTGCCGACCGCAATCACATCGACTTTGGAACCATTTCCCACGCGCATCGTCACCTCGTCCTTAGCCAATCTTCGCTTAATCCGTAGTCCCTGTTTCAAGTTGCAAATATTAGCAACAGAACCAGTATCAAATACCCAGGTACTACTGCGAGCATTAGTAAGGTACACATCAATAACATGTATATCACATATACCTTTATTCACTTTGCCATCCTTCTTATCCGCCAAATACTTGGGGCAGTTCGCTTCCAGTGTCCAGTCTGCTTGTAGTAGAAGCACTCAGTTTCAGGCTTAGGACCAGACTTGGATTTCTTCTCTTTAGCAGCAACTTGTTTGTTGTTCTTCTTGAAGTTCCCGTTCTTCTTCCCTTTGCCCTTTTTCTTGAAACTGGTGGTCTTGTTGACCATCAACACTTGATGCTCCTTCTTGATTTCTACCTCGGCAGCTTTCAGCATTGCGAATAGCTCGGGAATAGTCTTGTCCCTCCCTTGCATATTATAGTTCATCACGAAGCTCTTGTAGCTTGGTGGCAGTGATTGAAGAATTCTGTCAATGACACTATCATCAGGAAGATTAACTCCTAGTTGAATCAAGTGATTATTATACCCAGACATTTTGAGTATGTGTTCACTGATAGAACTATTCTCCTCCATCTTGCAGCTATAGAACTTATTAGAGACTTCATATCTCTCAATCCGGGTATTTGCTTGACATATTAACTTCAACTCCTGGAACATCTCATATGCTCTATGACGTTCAAAACATCGTTGAAGACCAGGTTCTAAGCCGTAAATCATGGCACACTGAACTATCGAGTAGTCATCAGCTTTAATCTGCCAGACGTTCTTAACACCGTCAGTTGCATCAGCATCAGACCTGGCACCCAGTGGTGCTTCCAGGACGTAATTCTTCTGTGCAGCAATGAGAATAATCCTCAGGTTACGGACCCAGTCCGTGTAATTGCTACCATCATCTTTCAACCTTGCTTTCTCAATTAACGCATTAAAATTCAACGGAACAACAGCACGAGCTATCTATCTACAACAAACATAGACAAGCAAAATACTATCAGGTACTAAGTTCATGATAAATTTAAGTTCAATTAATCATATTACTTAAGAACTCCCACTTAGACAGACATCTCTCTAGTCATCTAAGTGATCACGTGATCCAAATCAACTAAACCATATCCGATCGTCACGTGAGATGGAGTAGTTTCAATGGTGAACATCACTATGTTGATCATATCTACTATATGATTCACATTCGACCTTTCGGTCTCCGTGTTCTGAGGCCATATCTGTTATATGCTAGGCTCGTCAAGTTTAACCTGAGTATTTCGTGTGTGCAACTGTTTTGCACCCGTTGTATTTGAACGTAGAGCCTATCACACCCGATCATCACGTGGTGTCTCAGCACGAAGAACTTTCGCAATGGTGCATACTCAGGGAGAACACTTCTTGATAATTTTAGTGAGAGATCATCTTAAAATGCTACCGTCAAACAAAGCAAGATAAGATGCATAAAGGATAAACATCACATGCAATCAATATAAGTGATATGATATGGCCATCATTATCTTGTGCTTGTGATCTCCATCTTCGAAGCACCGTCGTGATCACCATCGTCACCGGCACGACACCTTGATCTCCATCGTAGCATCGTTGTCGTTACGCCATCTATTGCTTCTATGACTGTCGCTGCCGCTTAGTGATAAAGTAAAGCAATTACAGGGCGTTTGCATTTCATACAATAAAGCGACAACCATATGGCTCCTGCCAGTTGCCGATAACTTCGGTTACAAAACATGATCATCTCATACAATAAAATATAGCATCACGTCTTGACCATATCACATCATAACATGCCCTGCAAAAACAAGTTAGACGTCGTCTACTTTGTTGTTGCAAATTTTACGTGGCTGCTACGGGCTGAGCAAGAACCGTTCGTACCTACGCATCAAAACCACAATGATAGTTCGTCAAGTTAGTGTTGTTTTAACCTTCGCAAGGACCGGGCATAGCCACACTCGATTCAGCTAAAGTGAGAGAGACAAACACCCTCCAGTCACCTTTAAGCACGAGTGCTCGTAACAGTGAAACCAGTCTCGCGTAAGCGTACGCGTAATGTCGGTCCGGGCCGCTTCATCTCACAATACCGCTGAGCCAAGTATGACATGCTGGTAAGCAGTATGACTTGTATCGCCCACAACTCACTTGTGTTCTACTCGTGCATATGACATCTCCGCATAAAACCAGGCTCAGATGCCACTGTTGGGGAACGTAGTAATTTCAAAAAATTTCCTATGCACACGCAAGATCATGGTGATGCATAGCAACGAGAGGGGAGAGTATTGTCCACGTACCCTCATAGACCGTAAGTGGAAGCGTTATGACAACGCGGTTGATGTAGTCGTACGTCTTCATGATCCGACCGATCCAAGCACCGAACGTATGGCACCTCCGAGTTCAGCACACGTTCAGCTCGATGACGATTCGCGGACTCCGATCCAGCAAAGTGTCGGGGATGAGTTCCGTCAGCACGACGGCGTGGTGATGATGATGATGTTCTACTGACGCAGGGCTTCGCCTAAGCACCGCAACGATATGACCGAGGTGGAATATGGTGGAGGGGGGCACCGCACACGGCTAAGGAACGATCACAACGATCAGCTTGTGTGTCCTAGGGTGCCCCCCTGCCCCCGTATATAAAGGAGCAAGGGGGGAGGCCGGCCGGCCCTAGGGGGCACGCCAAGGAGGAGGAGTCCTCCTCCTAGTAGGAGTAGGACTCCCTCTTTCCTACTCCTACGAGGAGGGGGAAAGGAAGGGGGAGAGGGAGAGGGAAAGAGGGGGGCGCCGCCCCCCCTCTCCTAGTCCAATTCGGACCAGAGGGGGAGGGGGTGCGCGGCCCATCCTGGCTGCCCCTCTCTCTCTCCACTAAAGCCCATAAGGCCCATTACTTCTCCGGGGGGGGGGGTTCCGGTAACCCTCCGGCACTCCGGTTTTCTCCAAAAACACCCGGAACACTTCCGGTGTCCGAATATAGTCATCCAATATATCAATCTTTATGTCTCGACCATTTCGAGACTCCTCGTCATGTCCGTGATCACAGCCGGGATTCTGAACAACCTTCGGTACATCAAAACTTATAAACTCATAATAAAAGTGTCATCGTAACGTTAAGCGTGCGGACCCTACGGGTTCGAGAACTATGTAGACATGACCTAGAACTATTCTCGGTCAATAACCAATAGCGAAACCTGGATGCTCATATTGGCTCCTACATATTCTATGAAGATCTTTATCGGTCAAACCGCATAACAACATATGTTGTTCCCTCTGTCATCGGTATGTTACTTGCCTGAGATTCGATCATCAGTATCCAATACCTAGTTCAACCTTATTACTGGAAAGTCTCTTTACTCGTTACATAATGAATCATTCCGTAACTAACTCATTAGCTACATTGCTTGCAAGGCTTATAGTGGTGTGCATTACCGAGAGGGCCCAGAGATACCTCTTTGACAATCGGAGTGACAAAACCTAATCTCGAAATACGCCAACCCAACATGTACCTTTGGAGACACCTGTAGAGCTCCTTTATAAGCACCCAGTTACGTTGTGACATTTGGTAGCACACAAAGTGTTCCTCCGGTAAACGGGAGTTGCATAATCTCATAGTTACAGGAACATGTATAAGTCATGAAGAAAGCAATAGCAACATACTAAACGATCAAGTGCTAGGCTAACGGAATGGGTCATGTCAATCACATCATTCTCCTAATGATGTGATCCCGTTAATCAAATGACAACACATGTCTATGGTTAGGAAACATAACCATCTTTGATTAATGAGCTAGTCTAGTAGAGGCATACTAGTGACGTTATGTTTGTCTATGTATTCACACATGTATCATGTTTCCGGTTAATACAATTCTAGCATGAATAATAAACATTTATCATGATATGAGGAATAAATAATAACTTTATTATTGCCTCTAGGGTATATTTCCTTCAGGTACAAGATTCATTTCAAACTTAAATATTGAAATGTCAGCAAGCAAACCAAAAGTATCTAAGATTCTATTGTGTTTCAAAAAGGAATTTTTTTTATATATCACTAAATTTGGTCACAGGTTTGTCACAAAAATCGATTAATATATTCTCAAGATAAATTCCAAGATATACGTAAATTGCATTTGTAAAATCCTAGCCCGCGCATTGAGCGGGCCACTTTGCTAGTGTCAACAATAATACTTTATGAAAACTACATCCAAGTGGATATATACATCAGGATCTTTCCAACACATAGTGCTTGCCAAAGGATAAAGTGTAAAAAAAGGAAAGGTGAAGATCACCATGACTCTTGTATAAGGGTAGATGGTAAAAATAAAAGATAGGCCCTTCGCAGAGGGAAGCCAAGGTTGTCATACGCTTTTATGGTTGGATGCACAAAATCTTAATGCAAAAGAACGTCACTTTATATTGCCACTTGTGATAGGGACCTTTATTATGTAGTCCGTCGCTTTTATTTCTTCCATATCACAAGCTCGTATAAAGCTTATTTTCTTCACACTAATAGATCATACATATTTAGGGAGCAATTTTTATTGCCTGCACCGATGACAACTTAGTTGAAGGATCTTACTCAATCCATAGGTAGGTATGGTGGACTCTCATGGCAAAACTGAGTTTAGGGAAATTTGGAAGCACAAGTAGTATCTCTACTTGGTGCAAAGAATTTGGCTAGCATGAGGGGGAAGGCAAGCTCAACATGTTGGATGATCCATGACAATATAACTTTTTTAGATATAAGAAAACATAACCCATTATGTTGCCTTCCTTGTCCAACATCAACTTTTTTAGCATGTCATATTTTAATGAGTGCTCACAATCATAAAAGATGTCCAAGATAGTATATTTATATGTGACAACCTCTCTTTCTTTATTACTTCCTATTAATTGCAACGATGACCAAAACTATGTTTATCAACTCTCAACAACTTTTATTCATCATACTCTTTATATATGTAAGTGATTACTCTCCATAAGATCAATATGATCTTTTTATTTCTTTTCAATCTTTCTTTTACTCCCTCAAGATCAAAGCAAGATAGCAAAGCCCTTAACTCAAAACTAATCTTTATTATATATAACTCACGGACTCGATTACATAGATAGAGATAAAAAAACTAAAATCTAGATCATACTAAAACTTTATTCTACTAGATCAAAATATAACCAAAAGGATCAAACTAAGAAAAACAGTAAAGGTAGAAGTGTGATGTTGATACGATACTGGGGCACCTCCCCCAAGCTTGGCAGTTTCCAAGGGGAGTGCCTATACCCATGTATTTATGTCTCTTTCTTCAGCGGAAGTGATGTGATATTCTTCGCAGTGATGCGCTTTAGGATATGATTCTCTTCCTCGAGCTTATTAACTTGCTGCTTAAGATCCATTATTTCCTTATGGAGTTTACCCGTGACAACCAAGGCTCCTTTCACCCATGGATGTTGCATAGCTGCGGGAGAACAAGTACCACTCTTTTTCATATTTTCATAAGAAAGAAATCTAGCATTGGGAGGAATGACCGAGTTTGGAATTGCTGAGCTCTGGCTTGGAGACGAGAGGTAACTTCTTGATCCTCCTCCATGGCGTCTATCCTTTTCAAGTCAGCCTGCATCTCTTCCTCCGTTGATGGCCCAAAGTGATCAGCATCGCTGTTTGCTGTTGGCCCCGGTGTTGGATGAGATACCCGACTCTCCCTGACTAACTCTTGAGAAGACATCTTGCTCTAAATCTGCTGCAGAAATAGCTGAAAACAAAAACAGAGGATTTCGTCGTGGTACGGTGGTCAAAACCTTCGGGAGGTTATATAATGAATTTTTACCGACCATAAGAAGTATCGTGCAAGAAAACGGAGTCTGGAGGGCACACGAGGTGGCCATGAGGCAGGGGGCGCGCCCTCCACCCTCGTGGTTGCCTCGTGTCTCTTTCGGACTACTTCTAATTTTCCTAAATTTTTAAATATTCCAAAACGGAGAAAAATTGCTGTTTGAGCAGTTTTGGAGTCGGTTTACTTATCGTACCACATACTTATTCCTTTTCGGAGTCTGAAACGTTCTGAAAAGTGTCCCTTATGTACTCCTTTGGGGTTACGGTGTCAATAACATTGGTTTCAACATTTATGGGATTACTTGAGATATAATGTTTGATTCTTTTACCATTCACCACCTTTGGATTTGTGCCTTCGGCGTTGTTGATTTTGATGGCACCGGAACGATAGACCTCCTCGATAATGTAAGGACCTTCCCATTTAGAGAGAAGTTTTCTTTCAAAAAATCTTCAACGAGAGTTGTATAGTAAAACATAATTACCTACATTAAATTCACACTTTTGTATCCTTTTGTCATGCCATCTTTTAACTTTTTATTTAAACAATTTGGCGTTCTCATAGGCCTGGGTTCTCCATTCATTAAGTGAGCTAATGTCAAATAGCCTCTTCTCACCGGCAAGTTTGAAATCACAATTGAGCTCTTTAATGGCCCAATATGCCTTATGTTCTAGTTCGAGAGGTAAGAGACATGCTTTTCCATAAACCATTTTATACGGAGACATACCCGTAGGATTTTTATATGCAGTTCTATAGGCCCATAATGCATCGTCAAGTTTCTTAGACCAATTCTTTCTAGATCTATTAACAGTCTTTTGAAAAATCAATTTAATCTCTCTATTACTCAATTCTACTTGACCACTAGACTGAGGATGATATGGAGATGCAATTCTATGATTAACATCATACTTAGCAAGCATTTTACGAAAAGCACCATAAATAAAATGTGAACCACCATTAGTCATTAAATATCTAGGGACTCCAAACCTCGGAAAAATAACTTCTTTAAGCATCTTAATAGAGGTGTTATGATCAGCACTACTAGTTGGAATAGCATCTACCCACTTAGTAACGTAATCAACAACAACTAAAATATGTGTATACCCATCGGAGGAGGGAGAAGGTCCCATATATTCAAAACCCCAAACATCAAATGGTTCAATAACAAGTGAATAGTTCATAGGCATTTCTTGACGTCTACTAATATTACCAATTCTTTGACATTCATCACAAGACAAGACAAACTTACGAACATCTTTAAAAAGAGTAGGCCAATTAAAACCCAATTGCAATACCTTATGTGTAGTTCTATCTCCAGCGTGGTGTCCTCCGTAAGCCTCGGAGCGACACTTGCGTAGGATCTGTTCCTGTTCATGCTCAGGTACACAATGTCTAATAACACCATCTAGTCCTTCTTTATAAAGGTGTGGGTCATCCCAAAAGTAACATCTTAAATCATAGAAAAACTTTTTCTTTTGCTGGTATGTGAAACAAGGTGGTATAAATTTAGCAACAATGTAATTAGCATAATCAGCATACCATGGAGCAGTACAAGAAGCATTTATGACAGCTAATTGTTCATCAGGAAAGCTATCATCAATAGGTAGTGGGTCATCAAGAACATTCTCTAACCTAGACAAGTTGTCTGCAACGGGGTTCTCAGCTCCCTCTCTATCAATAATATGCAAATCAAATTCTTGTAGCAAGAGAACCCATCTAATAAGTCTAGGTTTAAAATCCTTCTTTTCCATAAGATATTTAATAGCAGCATGATCAGTGTGAACAATTACTTTGGAATCAACAATATAGGGTCTGAACTTATCACAAGCAAATACGACTGCTAAAAATTCTTTTTCAGTAGTAGCATAATTTCTCTGGTCACTATCTAGAGTTTTACTAGCATATTGGATAACATTTAATTTCTTATCAACTCTTTGTCCTAGAACAGCACCTACAGCATAATCACTAGCATCACAAATAATTTCAAACGGTAAATTCCAATCAGGTGGCTGAACAATAGGTGCAGAAATCAAGGCTTTCTTAAGTATTTCAAATGCTTCTACACAGTCATCATCAAAGACAAAAGGAACATCTTTTTGGAAGAGATTAGTGAGAGGCCTAGAAATTTTAGAGAAGTCTTTAATAAACCTCCTATAGAAACTAGCATGACCAAGAAAACTTCTTATACCTTTGATATCTTTAGGCCACGACATCTTTTCAATAACATCAACTTTAGCTTTATCAACTTCAATACCTCTTTCAGAAATTTTATGCCCCAAGACAATACCCTCATTAACCATAAAGTGGCACTTCTCCCAATTCAAAACAATATTAGTTTCTTCAAATCTCTGCAAAACTTGATCAAGGTTTCCTAAGAAATCATCAAAAGAAGTTCCATAAACGGAGAAATCATCCATGAAAACCTCAACAATCTTTTCACAAAAATCAGAGAATATAGCAGCCATAGATCTTTGAAAGGTAGCAGGTGCATTGCATAAACAAAAAGGCATACGTCTATAAGCAAAAGTACCGAAAGGGCAAGTAAAAGTGGTCTTTTCCTGATCCTCTTGCGACACAGGTATTTAAGAGAAACAAGAATAACCATCTAGAAAGCAAAAATGTGTATGTTTGGGTAGTCTTTCTATCATTTGATCGATAAAAGGTAGAGGGTAATGATCTTTTCTAGTAGATTTTTTTAATTTGAGGAAATCAATTACCATTCTATAACCTCTAACAATTCTTTGTGGGATCAGTTCATCCTTATCATTAGGAACAACAGAAATGCCTCCCTTCTTAGGGACACAATGGACAGTACTTGCCCACTGAATATCAGCAACATGATAAATTATACCTTCCTCCAGAAGCTTTAATATTTCATTTCTTACCACTTCTTTCATCTTAGGATTCAACCATCGTTGATGATCAACAACTGGTTTAGCATTTTTCTCCAGTTTTATTTTGTGCTGGCATAGGGTGGGACTAATGCCCTTAAGATTATGCAGTGTATATCCAATAGCGTCATGGTGCTTCTTCAGAGTTTTCAATAATTTCTCTCCTTCATGCTCTGAAAGGTTAGCACTAATAATAACAGGATATATCTTCTTTTCATCAAGATAAGCATATTTAAGAGTATCAGGTAATTGTTTAAGCTCAAACACGGGGTCACCCTTGGGTGGAGGAGGATCCCCTAGGATTTCAACAGGCAAGTTGTGTTTCAAAATAGGTCCTTGTTTAAAGAATACTTCATCTATTTGCCTTCTTTCATTCATAAACATATCATTTTCATGGTGAAGCAAATATTGTTCTAAAGGATCATTAGGAGGCACAACAATAGAGGCAAGACCAATAATTTCATATTTACTAGGCAATTCTTTATCATGGGATTGTCTATGAAATTTAGCAAAATTAAAATCATGAGCCATATCCCCTAAACCAACAGTAACATTATCTTTTTCGCAGTCTATCCTAGCATTAACAGTATTCAAGAAGGGTCTACCAAATATAATCAGACAAAAGTCATCTTGTGGGGAACCAAGAACAAGAAAATCAGTAGCATATTTAATCTTCCCACACAAGACTTCAACATCTCTAACAATCCCAATTGGTGAAATAGTGTCTCTATTGGCAATCTTAGTTGTAACATCAATATCCTCTATCTCAGCAGGTGCAATATCATGCATAATTTCTTTGTATAAGGAATAAGGTATTGCACTCACACTAGCACCCATACCACATAAGGCATGATAACAATGATCTACTATTTTAACAGAAGCAACAGGCATGCCTACAATGGGTCTATGTTTATTTTTAGTATTGGGTCTAGAAATTCTAGTAGCTTCATCACAGAAGTAAATAACATGCCCATCAATATTATCGACCAAGAGATCTTTAACCATAGCAATACTAGGTTCAACTTTGATTTCTCAGGGGGTGTAGGTGTTCTAGCATTACTCTTACGAACCACAGTTGAAGCTTTAGCATGATCCTTTATTCTAACAGGAAAGGGTGGTTTCTCAATATAAGCGGTAGGAACAATAGGATCAACATTATAAGTAATAGTCATTTCTTCAACTTTAATAGGATCTACTACTTTTACTTCAATGGGAGGACGATATTTAAACCACTTCTCCTTAGGGAGATCAACATGAGTAGCAAATGATTCACGGAAAGAAGCTACTATCTCAGAGTCAAGTCCATATTTAGTGCTAAAATCACTAAAAGCATCGGTATCTATAAAAGATTTAACACAATCAAACTTAAGTTTTATACCTGACTTCTTACCTTCGTCGAGTTCCCAATCTTCAGAGTTGATTCTTTCCAATAAATCCCATCTGAATTCAATAGTCTTCATCATAAAAGAACCAGTACAAGAAGTATCGAGCATGGAGCAATTATTATGAGAAAGCAGAGCATAAATTTTTTGAATAATAATTGCTCTTGAGAGCTCATGATTGGGGCATGAATATAACATTGACTTAAGCCTCCCCCAAGCTTGAGCGATACTTTTTCCTTCACAAGGCCAAAAATTATATATATAATTACGATCACGATGAACCAGATGCATAGGAAAAAAGTTTTGATGAAATTCCAATTTCCATCGTTTATAGTTCCATGATCCAATATCATCACATAGCCTAAACCATGTCAATGCATTTCCCTTCAAAGAGAAAGGGAAGACCTTCTTCTTGACAACATCCTCGGGCATACCTGCAAGCTTAAATAATCCACAAACGTCATCCACATAGATTAGGTGCATATCGGGATGTAATGTTCCATCTCTTGTATAAGGATTAGCTAGCAGTTTCTCTACATACCTGAAGGAATTTCAAAGTAAATATTTTCAGTAGGTTCAGTAGGTTTAGGAGCAACTCTTTGCTCTTCTGGTTGGGGTGAAGATACCCCGAACAAGCCCCTCAAAGGATTATTTTCCATAGTAACAAGTGATAGTAAATTTCAGCACACTATATAAATGTTTCCTTACAAAATTCCACCTACCAAAGGCACTTCGCTCCCTGGCAACGGCGCCAAAAAAGAGTCTTGATGACCCACAAGTATAGGGGATCTATCGTAGTCCTTTCAGTAAGTAAGAGTGTCGAACCCAACGAGGAGCAGAAGGAAATGACAAGCAGTTTTCAGTAAGGCATTCTCTGCAAGCACTGAAATTATCGATAATAGATAGTTTTGTGTTAAGGTAATTCGTAACAGGTAACAAGTAACAAAAGTAAACAAAGTGTAGCAAGGTGGCCCAATCCTTTTTGTAGCAAAGGACATGCCTGGACAAACTCTTATATAAAGCAAAGCGCTCCCAAGGACACATGGGAATTACTGTCAAGCTAGTTTTCATCATGCTCATATGGTTCGCGTTCGTTACTTTGATAATTTGATATGTGGGTGGACCGGTGCTTGGGTACTTCCCTTCCTTGTACAAGCATCCCACTTATGATTAACCCCTCTCGCAAGCATCCAGAACTACGAAAGAAGAATTGAGGTAAACCTAACCATACCATGAAACATATGGATCTAGAT
This sequence comes from Triticum dicoccoides, assembly GCF_002162155.2. Taxonomy (NCBI): domain Eukaryota; kingdom Viridiplantae; phylum Streptophyta; class Magnoliopsida; order Poales; family Poaceae; genus Triticum; species Triticum dicoccoides. Next base: position 162,096,408 of record NC_041393.1, read on the forward strand.
CAGCCCCTTACAAAGCAACGCATAAACTAGTGTTTAAGATTCTGTCACTCTAGCAACCCATCATCTACTTATTACTTCCCAATGCCTTCCCCTAGGCCCAAACAATGGTGAAGTGTCATGTAGTCGACGTTCACATAACACCACAAGAGGAGAGACAACATACATCTCATCAGAATATCGAACAAATACCAAATTCACATGATTACTGATAACAAGACTTCTCCCATGTCCACAGGAACAAAAGTAACTACTCACAAATCATATTCATGTTCACAATCAGAGGGGTATTAATATGCATTAAGAATCTAAACATATGATCTTCCACCGAATAGACCAACTAGCATCAACTACAAGGAGTAATCAACACTACTAGCAACCCACAGGTACCAATCTGAGGTTTTAAGACAAAGATCGGATACAAGAGATGAACTAGGGTTTGAGAGGAGATGGTGCTGGTGAAGATGTTGATGAAGATTGACCCCCTCTCGATGGGAGGATCGATGGTGATGACGATGGTGATGATTCCCCCTCTCGGGGGGGGGGGATGTTTCCCTAGCAGAACAGCTTCGCCAGAGCCCTAGATTGGTCCTGCCCAGGTTCCGCCTCGAGACGGCGGCGCTTCGTCCCGAAAGCTTCCTTATGATTTTTTCCAGGGAAAAAGACACCATATAGCAGAAGATGGGCATCGGGGGCCTGCCAGGTGACCCACGAGGCAGGGGCGCGCCAGGGGCCTCCACCCTCGTGGCTGGTGGGTAGCCCCCCTCTGGTGCTTTCTTCACCCAATATTTTTAATATATTCGAAAACTGACTTTTGTGTAGTTTCAGGACTTCTGGAGTTTTGCAGATTAGGTCTCTAATATTTGCTCCTTTTACAACCTAGAATTCCAGCTGCCGGCATTTTCCCTCTTCGTGTAAACCTTATAAAATAAGAGAGAAAAGGCATAAGTATTGTGACATAAGGTGTAATAACAGCCCATAATGCAATAAATATTGATATAAAAGCATGATGCAAAATGGACGTATCATTGAGGGGTAGCTAATTGTGGTTCCGGTCGAGGTGAAGATACCCCGAACAAGCTCCTCAAAGGATTGTTTTCCATAGTAACAAGTGACAATAAATTTCAGTACTTTATATAAATGTTTCCTTACCAATTTCCACTTACCAAAGGCGCTTCACTCCCCGGCAACGGCGCCAGAAAATAGCCTTGATGACCCACAAGTATAGGGGATCAATTGTGGCTCTTTTGATAAGTAAGAGTGTCAAACCCAATGAGGAGCAGAAGGAAATGACAAGTAGTTTTTAGTAAGGTAATGTCTGCAAGCGCTGAAATTATAAGTATTGAGTAGTTTGATAGCAAGATAATTTGTAACGAGCAAGTAACGATAGTAGTAACAAAGGTGCAGCAAGGTAGCCCAATCCTTTTGAGGCAAAGAATAGGCCAAAACGGTCTCTTATAATAACCAAAGCATTCTTGAGGGTACACGGGATTTTCATCTAGTCACTTTCATCATGTTGGTTTAATTCGTGTTCGGTACTTTGATAATTTGATATGTGGGTGGACCGGGGCTTAGGTGTTGTTCTTGCTTGAAGAAACCTCCTACTTATGATTAACCCTCCCGCAAGCATCCGCAACTACGAGAAAAGTATTAAGAATAAATTCTAACCATAGCATTAAACTTTTGGATCCAATTAGTCCCTTACGGAATAGCCCATAAACTGGGGTCTAAGCTTCTGTCACTCTTGCAACCCATCATCTAATAGCTACTCCCCAATGCATTTCCTTAGGCCCAAATATGGTGAAGTGTCATGTAGTCAACGTTCACATGACACCACTTAGGGAATCACAACATATATACATGCTATCAAAATATCGAACACATATCAAATTCACATGATTACTTGCAACATGATTTTGCCCGTGACCTCAAGAACAAAAGTAACTACTCACAAATAATAATCATGCTCAAGATCAGAGGGGTATTAAATGGCATATTGGATCTGAACATATAATCTTCCACCAAATAAACCATATAGTAATCAACTACAAGATGTAATCAACACTACTAGTCACCCACAAGCACCAATCTATAGTTCCGGTAACAAGACTGAACACAAGAGATGAACTAGGATTTGAGATGAGATGGTGCTGTTGAAGATGTTGATGGAGATTGCCCTCCCCAAGATGGAAGAGTTGTTGGTGATGATGATGACGATGATTTCCCCCTCCGGGAGGGAAGTTCCCCCGGCGAAATTGCTCCGCCAGAGGGCGAAAGTGCTCCTGCCCAAGTTCGGCCTCGAGACGGCGGCGCTCCATCCCGAAAGTCTCCTCCTTATTTTTTTCTAGGTCAAAATGACCTATACACCAGAAGATGGGCATCGAAGGTGGGCCTGGGTGAGCACAATCCACGAGGGAGCGCCTGGGCTCTCTGGTGCGCCCAGGTGGGTTGTGCCCACCTGGTGGGCCCCCTCTGGTAGTTATTTGCTCCAATAATTCTTAAATTTTCCAAAAAAATCTTTGTGAAGTTTCAGCTTGTTTGGAGTTGTGCAGAATAGGTAGCGTGACGTAGCTTTTCCAGGTCCAGATTTCCAGCTGCTAGAATTCTCTCTCTTTGTGTATACCTTGCATATTATGAGAGAAAAGGCATTAGAATTACTCCCAAAGCATTATTATGGATAAAAACATCATAAATAACAGTAAGAAAACATGATGCAAAATGGACGTATCGGAAATTCGGCATGCAAGATTGCAAAGGCTTCAAAATCCCTATGCCCACAAATGGCCATCTATTCACTGATGAAAATGGTATTGACTTCGATCAAAAGGTATACCGCTCCATGATTGGCTCTTTATTGTATCTATGTGCATCTAGGCCAGATATTATGCTTAGTGTTTGCATGTGTGCCTGTTGTCAAGCTACACCGAAGGAATCACACCATAAGGCTGTGAAGCATATTCTTTGATATCTAGCTCACACTCTAACACTTGGATTATGGTATCCCAAGGGCTATGCTTTTGATCTCATTGGATATTCTGACTCTGACTATGCTGGTGATCGTGTGGAATGCAAGTCAACATCAGCCACATGCCATTTCCTTGGACGATCCTTGGTATGTTGGTCCTCGAAGAAGCAGAACTACGTTTCACTCTCTACTGTTGAAGCTAAGTACGTTGCTGCTGCACTACAAAAAAAAGACACATTCATGACATTTTTGGCCAAACGAAATTTTTTTTGTCATACTTATGACACTTCTATGACGATAATTGTGACAAAACCCAGTATTATCATAGATGTGGCGGGCTCCTACTTCTATGAAAAAAAATCATGACAGAAAATGGGCTTTTCGTCCTGGGCGGGCCGGAGACGCAGCTGCATGACATTCTTTTGGGTCGTGCATGACGGAAAAAACCATGGTAGAAGCAAGGGCGAGGAAAATATCAGGGAGTTCCCTGTTACAGTGGGTGGTCGGGGGCCGAGCGATGCGCGTTTCTCTCATACACGTATGCGTGTGGGCGCGAGAGGCGTTGGGCTCTAACTAAACCCGAGCAATTGCACTAGCTAAGTTATTGAACCCGAGTGATCGATCCCTTGCTGTTAACTGAACCCGAGTGATTCCTTCGCTACTGCTACTAACTGAAGCTGATCAAACCCTGCTGCCTCCTTCCCTTGATGAACAATGAGCATTGTAGGGGGGTTTGGATGAACAGTTCCCGGTGGGGGTGGATGAGTAGGACCCCGTGGGGTTGCCTCTGGATGAACAGGACCCCGACCGAGCCGGTTGGGGGTGGATGAACAGGACCCCGTGGAGGGCTGGATGAATAGGACGACCCCATGGAGGGCTGGTTGAATAGTAGTCGGTGGAGGGGTGGTTGAACAGGACCTCGTGGAGAGGGCTAGTTGAACAGTAGCCGGTGGAGGAGCGCGCGGTGGAGGTTGGATGAACAGGAGCCCATGGATGAACAGTCGCAGGTGGAGGCTGGAGGAGGTCGACGGTGGATGAACAGTAGCCCGTGGAGGCTGGAGGAGGTTGACAGTGGAGATGAACAGTATCCCGTGGAGTCCCGTTTTGCGGTACGCCACACCCCTCCCGATGAACAGGACCCTGGTTTCGACCGTAGCGCTCCAACACAAGTCCATTTCCTCTGTTTTGCGGTATGCCACACCCCTCCCGATCAACATGACCCCGTTTCGACCGTAGGAGGTCCAACAGAAGTCCGTTTCCTCTGTTTTGCGATACGCCAAACCCCTCCCAATGAACAGGATCCCGTTTCGACCGTGGCCGGTCGAACACAAGGCCGTTTCCTCCGTTCTGTGGTATGCCAGGCCTCGTTTCCATCGGCTGTTTCGTCCAAGCCCTCCCGATGAACACAACGTATGCCGACCCAGTCGGTTTCCTCCAGATGAACAAGATGCTGTTTCTTCATTCCGACCCAACCGGTTCACTGCCCTATGAACAGGACGCCGTTGCTGCCGGTCGTTGCCTCTCCATGTACACAAGCCCTGACCGTCCGTATATATATGCGCGAGTACACGCTCAAGACCTCACCCGTATGTACGTACGTGGCCGTATTTTCTTTCTTGCACCCTGGCCGCTTTATGTACATGTACATGCTACATGCAGGCCTCTACTATGACACGTGCCCTTCCTTACACGGCCACGGTTCATCGCTGTAGCCTGTTGATTGACCAACCGTATGTACATATATGTTCGCGACCAGAATGACAATGCTATGTACGCTTCGACCAGGTGGGTCCCGACTGTCAGACACTTCCTTGCGTGCGAAGATGTAGCTGGTGGGTCCCAGCAGTCAGGGGGCGAATCTTTTTTGCCTGTAATATGGACGCACTTCCTTGCGTGCGAAGATGTAGCTGGAAGGTCCCAGCAGTCAGGGGGGAAACGTTTTTTTTGCAAAATATGGTGTCCCGTCCGATGGGTCCCTGCTGTCAGGTGGAGGAATCATTATTTTCCATGTAATAAGGAGGCACTTCCTTGCTACGGCCGTGGACCCAGCTGTCAGCCTCTCCACATACAGTACTCTTCCGATGGAAGTCGGTCATTAACCACATTGACCATGCCGTGCCGAGAGCACCAAGGCAGTGGACGATGACGAGGCCTAGGAAGGGGACGACGCAGAGCCGGGGAAGACACGACAGTGGGTGCTCACGCGGAGAGGAGTACGAGGGTTCACTGGTTTGGCTACGGTGTGAGGCTGCCGTTGCCGCAGAATAACAGGGGGTGTGGGTGAGTGGAGGGATGACCTGGGCAGCGGTGGGAGTAGTAGGGGGCGGTGAGGCCTCCGCGGCAGCACAGCCGGCCACGGGAGGCAGGAGCAGGCGGCACGACTGGTGCTGCTTTGGGCGACTGGATTAAGAAGACCAGAGGTTGAAGAAGCACGACGGCCGTTGGATAGACATCGTACGGTCACTGCAGCTAGAATCGTTTATATTGACTAAGTTGACAAAGCCCTTGGTACGCGTCAACTTAGTAGGCCCATAGGTCAGCTTCCAAAACGGTGCGCCCCAGATGTCAGGGGGAGGAATCATTTTTTGAGCAGGTGAAGCTAGAATATCCGAGATTGAAGAAGAAGCACGACATCCATTGGATGGACATCCAATGGCCACTTCTGCTAGAACCGTGTGTTGACTATAAGTTGACAAAGCTTTGCATACGTGTCAACTTATTTTTTTTTGAGGGGACGCGTCAACTTAGTAAGCCCACAAGTGTGTGGCAAAGAACTTATAGCCCATTTGAGATTTGTAAGAGTGTGCATCCCATTTTTGAATTCTAATGGAATTTACTATAGCCCATTTACAGTTTGTTAAAAGTACAACCCATTTTCTAGCTAGGACAACGATTAATAACTTCAACCAACCGTTCAATACAGAATTCAATAAAATCTCCCACATTTTGATGGGATCCGAAATATTTTTATCCCGAAATTTCTAGTCATGTTAAATACAATTTCAATATAAATTTGTATTACGTAAAAATCCAATGAAACATTGCACGCGCAACAATTAATGAAATTAAAAATTTCAAAATCCAAAAATAATATTTTATAAAGTAATTACGAGTTTGGTGCATTTTTTATAGTTACTGCCCAGCTTTTATAATTACATCCCATTTATTACTTCTTAAAGCCCATTTTCTTGTTAAGCCTAATGCATCCCTCCTAGGAAAGATTTGTAGCCCAGCAGGGCGGAGAATAACAAGTTGGCCTTGCCTGGGTATTACTCAAAAAAAAGTATAGCTGGGCTAGCCATTTTCAGCTTGAAAAAAATTAATATCTGGGTTGGATATCTGGCCTGGGCTTGACGGGCCATAGCCCACCCAGTTAATACCATGTTGTCCTCTGAACAACAACGAAAACATCGCTCAAGAAAAACTCTACAGTGCTCACACCTCAAAAACACAAATACTGCTCGAGCTGCTTGGTCCCCATTGTTGGCCGCTCCTTGTGCAATTCTCTCGTTTATTGACTCAATAGGTTGACAATGGTGTGGGACTGTGATGTCAGGAAACCAGGAGGAAGCAAAAAAATTACAATTGTACATAATAAGGAGGCACTTGCGTACATGCGGCTATGGCCCTGGTGTGTCCCCACTGTCATCCTCTCCAAGTAAAGTCATCTCCTCATTCCTCATGTCCGTTGGCCATGTTGACAATGCGAGACGGCGGTGCGATGACAAGCACAACAACTCGAAGGACGACGAAGAGGGCCTCGTGGGCCCTACGGATGGTCTGATATAGTGCCCGCTGCTCATTCGGGAAGCCAGGATCATAGGGCCACATGTCCGCGGCGACATTGTCGTTCGCTTGTTCACCGATGTTCGTTGAGGATTCAGAGGTTGCAGCACAGGTCCTCCTATGCTGGTAGCTCTTCTGCCATTAGGGTGTCGAAGTGCGGTCGCACCTGCTCTATGCTGAACACGGCATGAACTGGCTTGGACAGTGGCGTCGGCTCCTGGTTGGAAGCTACGTCCATCGTCTGATTGTCGTCGCTCATCTCGGCGAGCTCACTGGCGAGCGAGCATGTCCGGCTGCTGGACCGACCCGCTGCCAAGCATGAGTCTGACTGCCCTGGCCCACCCAGACCGCCTCCCTCGCCCCCGCGCGCTTTCCGCCCAAAACAATCAGCGCCGCCCGCCCCACTTCCTGGTGCAGGCGATTGCTCCGCCTTCAAATGACACAAGTGTCGTCCATCCGTCTGTCTGCCGCCCACATTAGTGATACGCAGTTGCCGAGGCGGCTACTCCGGCGCCACACGTCCGTCCCTCCACCCCCTACCATTGCTATATAAACTACTGCGTCGGCCATAGCTGCAGCCATCCGCCTCCATTCCCTTTCTCCTGTCCACACCACTACTGCCCACCATGGCTTCCTCGTGCTCCAGCGCTCTTCGGGACGGGCGCATGACGGACCACAAGGAGATGGCAGCCATTGCTGCCAACTGGCTGGCCGGCAGGCAGCCAGAGGACGACGATGCCCCAATGGAGAACATGGTAGTCGATGATCCAGCGCCAACCCCCTCCTCCATGCCAAGCTCGCCGGTGCATTGCACCATGGCCATCCGCGAGGCCCGTGCCCAATACATGGGCACAGTGAGGCAGAAGTGTGAGGAGCAATTCTGGGACGCGCAGGCCAACGCCGCGTACAACCACCATCTCCTCCAGGAGCACCTGCAGGCAGAGGAGCAGATCGTCGTGGAGCGGGCGCAGCAGGAGGCGCTGCTCGACTCGTTCCTCTCCGCCCGCGAGGGCTGCCTCGAGCACTGGGTGTACCGCATGTGGGTGGAGGAGGCTGCGGCCGCCTAGAAATAGGGCGACGAAGCGGGAGAGGCGCTGTTTGGCGAGACCGAGGACGAGGTAGAGGACAATGCCGGCTCCGATGAGTTCCCGCTCTGCTGGTGTTGACAAGGCCCTGCTTCGCCGAGGCCCCACGGCGTCAACAACGAGGCAGAGGACACCGCCGGCTCCGCCGAGGCCCCGCCCCACCAACAACGAGGCAGAGGACATCACCGGGTCAGCTGAGGCCCCACCCTGCCGGCAATGAGGCGGAGGATTTCCCCCGCTCCGCCGAGGCACCGCGCCGTCGGCAACGAGACAGAGGACATCGTCGGCTCCCCCGAGGCCCCGCCCCGCTGGCACCAAGGCGGAGGCCCTACTCCGCCGAGGCCCCGCCCCGCCAACAATAAGGCAGAGGTCATCACTGGCTCAGCTGAGGCCCCACCCTACCGACAACGAGGGGGAGGATTTCTCCCGCTCCGCTGAGGCGCTACCCCGTCGGCAACGAGACAGAGGACATCGCTGGCTCCGTCGAGGCCCCGCCCCGCTGCCAACGAGGCCGAGGCACATAGAAAACGAGGAAGAGTAGAACATGGTAGGTCGCCGCCACTGAGGTCCAAGTAAGGCCACCGCTGCTACCCTCCAGTTGAAGCCAAGCTAGGTGGGTTGACCATTGACGGCCGATTAGCTTCTTGGCGGCGACGTGGAATCGGAGAGCTATGTTGGAGGAGGACGCTGCTTCTACTTAACCGCTGATGCATTTGGCTGACTGACACGTGGGCCCAACAGGCATTTGGGCCACATGTTAGTTACACGACTGCACCTATAGTCAAGTCACTGAAGCTCAGTCCGCTGGAGAAGAAGCTTCTGTTCGGCTCAGCCGAACACAGGTGGGTAGCTTCGGTTAATTAATTATACCTCCAGCGCACCCCTTTTTAGTTGAAGAATGTATGAAATGTAATGAAATCAGGCATGTTTATATGAAATCCGACTGTGTATGAATTTATTTCGACTCGTTTGAATTCTTCTATCACTGGAATTGGATGAACATGCAAAACAATATGTACTAGCATTATTCCCAGGGAGATCACCTTGTTTGCAGCAGTTTCACATGTACTCCCTCCGGTCCTTTCTAGTCTGCATACAAGTTTTATCTGCAGTCAAAGTATCTCTACTTTGACCAATCTTATAGAAAAAAGTATGCACTTTCACAATGTGCAAAGTAAAAAGGAACAGAAGGAGTACAAAGAGTTTGAGCAGCTTTTTAGCGTTCCTATACATTGCAATCAAACAAACAGGCCTGGCAATTCATAGAGAACATTCAAAATAATCGATGATTATGTATCTCAGCAATTCACATGTCAGAGCCAATATTTACTTCACAACTAAAGAATAAAGAAAAATCGATCAACGCTGCTGACAACAAAGGGCGTCCCATTTGAAAATATCAAACGCATGTCTTCTTGCTAACATCAATGAGCAAAATTTGACAAGGTTGTACCATTCCAAGATATCAAATGCCTATGATTGTGGAATGGGCAGGGTTTGCCATCAGTTCGGACATTGACATGGCACCTCATGCTAAATAAACCAGTTGTTTTTTTGTGCAGTTCCACCAAAATCAACCAAATTCGTGCGTAGCTTGTATGATTTCGCCCTTATATGTTGCAATGCCTTGAACTTATCGGCACCTCCTTTCTTGTGGTGGAAATGAATGATTCGATGTAATCATGAACATTTTGTGCAGTTCCCATTGAAATCACACTGAGCACCCCTGTTTGCACAAATACAAAAAAGTGATTAGTATAAAGCAAACTGTACTATGAATTGATAGTTTAAACAGGCACCTACATGGTCCATGTAGAGCACACTTTTAGAAAATGGAACTCACCGGAAAGAATCCTAGAACAACATTGTACTTGCGCATCACATCAACAAAATGGAGATCTTTCAGTCCTTCTCAGCTGAAGTTAGTTTGGTCTTGTGGGGAGTAATGTAACCATCCTTCAACTGCTCCTTCTGATGAGAAGATAGACAGGGCTTCTTCATCCTGGCATAATCAGAACTAGTCACTTCACGTACTCCATATTCTTCATCAGAGGAGGAGGATCCTGTTGTGCAAAGACAAGAGGACAACTAAATGCTAGCATCCCTGTTTGCTCGAAAAAAGGAAAGGAAATATTTAAAACAACACAGATGAAGCACTTCTCAAGGACAATACCACTTTCTCATGACAATATCTAAACAGTAGCACAACACCAATAGAGATGACAAAGCTCAATCATATGGATGAAATCCATGGGCGAGTACCAACCTTTTGTCAGGAGGCTTATTGTGTAGAGCATACAGATGAAGCACTTCTCCGGAACCATCTATTTCTATCTACTGTGGTGGCCATGCTTACTATATACTCCTCTATTAGTTTAATGTTTCCAACATCTTCTTGTGCAGTTCCACTAAAATATATGGTATCTTCAAAGAAGATCCCTGTTTGCACAAGTAGAGATAATTACATATTACATTAAGAGTGGCATCAAATCAGTGGCAAAACAATTGCTCGTTCCAGCCATAGCAATAAATTAAGATGCAACACTATATCATTACTTGTGTCATCACAGTTCCAGTGCTTCATTACAGCACCGGGAGTTGATTTTTGTTTTTCTTCCGCTTGTTCTTCCCCTTCATCACTTGGTTCAATCATAGACAAGCTTCGCCTTCAATGTAAGATTTGGCATGTCAATTAGGAAGCATAAGTATAGCACTAAACAATGACATTAATTTTCTGATGAAAGTGGCAAAATACAGGCCAACAGTTGTGAAATATCCTTATCTTACATCAATGGGATATTACGGTGCACAAACAGATTGGAAGCCTTGTCTCCATTTGTGCAGTTCACTAAACATTACCGTACAAGTAGCACAACATATGAAAGCACACTTCAGAATCATGTGAAAGAAGGCTAGTACTAACCTCTCATGACGCGGAATTCAAATAACTCGCAAGAAGAAGATTTGAACCAAATTTGCCAGCACGGATAGGAAGTAAGATCTCCTCTTGTGCAGTTCCACTAAAATCAAGCAATCAAGCAACATTGTCGGTGCGACATTTTGGTTGAACTGCACAAAACACTCTTAAAACAAAAGTGTTTTGTGCAGTGCAACAAAAGGTCACAATAGCAACAAGGTGAAGTAGATAACCCTGTTTACATAGAGGTGCAAAGGAAACAACTAGTGGTCAATAACGGTGGATGACACAGAAGCCAACAAAAAGAAGCATCTAACTTATCTAAATGGGAAGAAAGCAAGACAGTAGTATTTCTCAAACGGTGGCATTGATTAATATTAACAGAGAGATTATATTAACAATAAAATTCGTTAAACATGTAATTTACTTTTAACTATGGCATTGCATCAATTTTCCAGCGGCATTATTAGAGGGTGTTTGTTTACAGGGACATTTTGGTGTAGGGACTAAAAAAATTCTGTGTCAGTCCCATCTAAACCAAACAGGAGGGACTTTTAAGGACTAAAAGTGGGCATTTGGGACTAAAGAAAGAGGACCCCGAGGGAGAGTCTTTTTGGGACTTTTTCCAACAGTTGCCCCTGCCCCGCATCGCACCTTGTCCCTATTAGTTCATTACTAGGGGTAACATGGTCTTTTAGCATGTCATTTAATAACCTCCAGTCCATGTTTAGTCCCTGGAACCAAGCAGGTAGGGACTAGGGACTTTTTAACCAAACAGGGCCTTATATTAACAACAACTAAAGAGTTGCACGGGACAGTGGATGCACCAGCACCATGTGCATCTACCGATGTACTCCCTCCGTCCGGAAATACTTGTCATCAAAATGGATAAAAGGGGATGCATCTAGACATATTTTAGTTCTAGATACATCTTTTTTATCTATTTTGATGACAAGTATTTTCGAACGGAGGGAGTATGAAGGGGTGATGCACGGTCTGTTGCAACAAAGAAAAAACAACCAAGGAGCATATTTGTGTTGGTCCCAATTTTGTTATCTTTAGACACCTTGCCCTATGTGAGCGCAGCAAATCTAGTCCTTCTCAAACTCTAAAGCCTTGTCCCCCAAAACAAAAGATCAGTTCGTAACAGATGTGCATACTGCATTTGTCATTGTTTTCCCTTTTCGACCAACGTAGGTACCGGATAGCCAGTCTGTACTAGTACTTTCCTCCCTTCCTTTCCTCTTTGAACCACGTCCTAGATTCATGCTATACAACTTTCCCCACTACTTTCCCCCATTCCTTTCCTCTTTGAACCACGTCTTAGATTCATGCTATACAACTTTCCCCACTACTTTCCCCCTTCCTTTCCTTTTTGAACCACATCCTAGATTCATGCTATACAACTTTCCCCACTACTTTCCCCCTTTCCTTTCCTCTTTGAACCATGTCCTAGATTCATGCTATACAACTTTCCCCACTACTTTCCTGTTTGATCCAACACCTAGATTCGAGTGTAGAAGCGGAAAAAGCCCACATGCAGCTAGAGCAATGCATGTGAAATAAGTAAATTATACTTTAAGGTTCTTGGGGTGTGGTTCGGTGGGCGACCGGAGGCCGTTCGTCCCACACTATGTAAAGCGGTGAAGAAGAGGGGGTCGAAGGCCCTCCCGCGCCGCCGCTGGGTGAAAGTGAACACCTGCGTCGGTAGTGGATTCCCTCTGTCACCGACAGCGACATCATTAAGCCTCCTTCCCTTCCCGGCAGACGGATCCTGCCGGCTCTTTGACCAACAGTGAGGGGAGAGAGAGAGGCCAACAAAGTCTTGTTTAGATCTAGAGAGGGTGAGAGAGTGTGAAGAGAGCAACTACAAGCGCTGAGGCTCCAGTGTGTATATATATACTGGAGAGAGAGTGTGAAGAGTGCAAACCCTAGAAAACAAGTGCCGAGGCTGTAGCTTATACGTGATGAGGTGATTATACGGTCACTACGAGATCGTATAGCTCCGTATCCATCAATTTTGACCAGTCAAAGAATCCTCCTGGCACCGCCCAGATCACTTTCTCTCTCTGTCATGCGGGGCCTACCTGTCATTGGGTGGAAGAAAGAAGTCGAACCAAAACAAAATTATGCTCAAGTGTAGTTATCGAACCCGAGACCTCAAGTTTGATGAGCGAACAGGCTAACCAGCTACACAACCCTCCCGCTATGTTCAACGAGAGGAAAATAACCTTTTATACATTCCTGCATTTGTGTGACAAGCATGCCGTGTTTTCTTTGCGTCGGAGTCATTGGGATTTAAATCATAATTGTGTCATGTGGCTTTGGTGGTAATACTATCCACAGTGGGAGTAACATAGGTGGTAACATCACACATCTTTAGGCAAAATAGATGATGTGGCGAGTAATTAATGAGGAAAGAGAGGCATGTGGTAACATATCTAGTTACTATAACATCACACATACCAAGACAAAATGAGTCTACAATCTAATAAATGAAGTGGTGCATGATACCACACAATGTTACTCCCCACTATACAGGTAGTAACATGGACTAGTAACATATGCATGTTACTTGTCTAAGTTACTATCCATTGTGACTAGTCTAAGGTGTTTTGGGATTTAAAGTAGTGTTGGTAGTACAGAAATAATGCAGCCTTAGTCACCTTACCTCTCTCCACGTAGTACGTTGGGTACCACCAATCAGAGGGTGAAACAAACAAATTAATAAGAAAAATTAAAAGCGCCAGCGGTGTATCTTACCTCACACATCTTGCTACTACTCGTGAACACTGTCCAATTCTGGGCACAATTTGTATCTCACTTCCTGTGGCTTCGCAATCGCATGATTTTCCTATTCTATGAACCTGTGTGTGCGTCTGCATGCATGCGCGCGCGCGTGTGTGTGTGTTTAACAGCATGTGTGTTAGAGAGAGTGACACATCGACCTACTCCTACAGAGAGATAGTGTGTAGTGTACGATTTAGCTGCGAGAGTCGGTGCATCCTCTAGTTTCTAGGCGTCCGATCAGGACAGGCGGACAGCTGCCACGCCCGCTCCTGACCAGCCTGGCCCGCCCAAAGCCCCTCCATCGCCCCCGCGTGCTTCCTGCCTGAAACGGTCAGCGCCGCTCCAAAGAATCGGTGCCGCATTCATGCCCAGGAAGAGCAGACACGACCTCTCACTGGCGCCTGCATTGAAGGGATAAGCAGATTCAAGAGTAATGGTTGCTTTGTTTGTCCAACTTACTGCTGGGTCTATGTGATTTGACGGCTCATTGGTCATTATTACTGAGGTGGTAGGACTGCTGGATGTCCCACGCTTTCCGCGAAAGGAGGTACTACTAGATTACAATTTTCTCCATTCTTACAGCGGAGGAGTGCGAGAGCAGTGAAAAATAGCAGGCTCAGTGATTACATGGCCCACCTCACACTATCACCATATTTTCTAGACACCGTGTGATACCTAACTCTTTACATAGTACTAGTATAGTACGTACTGTAATTTATCAGCGAGATAAATTTGTACAATGCTATGAAGCTTCCAGCTTCTGTTTCATGCATCTTGCGTCCAAGGTTGCCCGTTGCAACATTTCATCAAATACAAAGGAGACTAACATGCATGCTATTGCATCTCAATGATTGACAGATCATAGCCAATATGTACTCCCTTCGTTCGAAAATAAGTGTCTCAACTTTATGCAAACTTTAGTACAAAGTTGTACTACTACTAAAGTTGACACTTATTTTGGAACAGAGATAGCTAATGAAAAAAATGATCCATGCAGTCTCTAGCCCTAGAACCGTAAATCCTAACCAGACTTTAATTTGCTGGCAACGTTGGAGCTTCCCAAGAAATGAAGTTTGCAACCCTTTGACCATCGGATCATTTTGTGCAGTTTCCCCAAAATCGAGATGAGCATCCCTGTGGCAAAGAAATTGAAGAAGTGTGTATGTAGAAGCTAGTAGAGGTATGTGCGGGGCAAAGAAGTAGAGAAATATCCACATGGAGTGATGTGGGTAGCTGGAGCAGTGGTGCAAGCCAGCTGTAAAGGGAGTTGTACCTGAGGGATGTCGGGACGTAGCTCAACCTAGAGGAGGGCGGCGGGAGGCGGTAACTGCCCACGTCGCGGCAGTGAGCAAGGATGAATGCAACCTCACCGGCTTTGTGAGAGAGAACAATGGGGACCCCTGATAGGGATGTGCCGTCAGTGGGTTTTCGCCATCGACGACAGCGACCGCATCTACACTAAGAATCCACCCCTTCCCCCAGTGGACGTGATCTGCCGGGATGTTAGAGATGTGGCCACGGTCGTTTTGTGCGAGAGAGTGTGAAGAGAGCAACCCCGGCAAGCAACCATGTAGGCTCGTCCGGCCTATGTATATAGTGGAGCGGTTTCCTTTTCTCTCCATATGAACCTATTATATTGCGTATGTGCCACTGATGAAAAAAAAAATTATTTATAAATGACGCGGCACCTACTACTCGTTCTCCTATAAACCTTGCGCTTGGCATCTCCAAAATATTAACCTTGCGATTGGCTCTTCGCCTCTTCGGGAAGTCGAGCAATAATGGTACTGCAGTATATATCGTTCTGGCTATATGAGACCGAATTAATTGCTGTACGTCCACCACGTGGGCGAGGGTCGAGGGGCGAGGGAGAGTGCATACTATTACGTCTGTTTCAATATGGACTACATACGGAGCAAAATGAGTGAATCTACACTCTACAATACGTCTATATACATCAGTGTTTGGAGTATGTACTAGTAGTTCATATTGAAATCTACTAAAGGACATATATATTCCAAACAATATGATAATCTCTCTAACCAAGTAGGGACGAGGAGTAAACGGAGGGAGTAGTAAAATTTTCTCCTCGTCCTGCAAGCCACCGCGCGCGTGGGCGAGGGAGTGGGCGTAAGGCGTACAATACTACTAGTAAGCAAGCTTCACCTCATCCTGCGAGCCACCGTGCCTGTGGGTGGGGGAGACGGCGTACTAAACAAGCTTCTCCTCATTCTACGAGTTGACGGGACACATCAAAAGTACTCCAGTGTATAGAGCCTTGCCTCTAAGGTAGGCCCCACATGGTTTTCCTCTTTTTTAACATAATGCGTCAAGTCGCAATTTTTTTGTTCACCCGTGGTAGATTATCCTCCCTCCATCAAGTGGACAACCAGTACACGTGTGAAATTACCACGTGGGCTGCCTTTTCGTACAGAAATGAGCTCCACCGTGTACCCGCGCGGGTGTGGTTGGGAAAGAGACGAGAGTAGGTGCACCGTGTGTGCACCTCTTCTCTTCATGCACGCCCTCCAGCTACGTGGGTGTGTGAGAGAGAGATACAAACCTAGACAGATGGTGTGTGCATTCAT
>NC_041393.1:162112869-162158476 GCF_002162155.2 Triticum dicoccoides
ACTGACCTACCAGAATGTCAGAGGGAATAGGTCAAGTTTGTGTGTGGTAGGGAGACATGACTAGAGCGCTTGATGTATCAGTGTGTGTGCGTGTGTGGGGGGGTGGGGGAGGGGGAGGGGGAGGCAGAGGCCTAACTATAGAGGTAGAACGACTCATATATGTGTTGAGAAGGAGAGACCCAGCTATGTCTTGAGGGAGATCGGTCGACATCCATACATAACTGAAGGATGGGAAATAGGATGGGACACAGAGAGAGAGGAGAGAGAGAGGGAGGGAGAGGGGTAGAGTGCTGGATGGGTGATGGAGTTGCTTCTTGAAGATGGTGGGAGAGGCCTACTAGACAAACTGAGGGTGGAACTGCAATATTATCAATAAGAGTGGGGATGTGTTTCTGTGTGTGCCTGTGCGTGATAGATCTGTCGGGACGCATGCATGGATGATGAAGGGGAACCATGTGTTTGGTAAGCAAACCTAACTAGATCGGTAGATCAATTGTTGTTTGTCGGACGAAGGGAGAGACATAACTAATGAGGTAGATCGATCGACACATGGGGAAAACGAGTTATAAGGACCTAGCTAGCTATATGTATAGCGGGAGATCGGTCTGTGTACATCCATTTGTTAGAGGCAAATGAGGCCCAGCGAGACGGATAGACAGAGAGAATGGAGCTAGGAGGTGGTGCGAGTGTGCAGTTGTGAGATCGATGAAAAGAGGGGCGAGAGTTTACACATGTGTGGGACCGTATGAGAGACACGAGTGGACACAGAAAGGAGGAGATGGAAGGTGTGTGTGTATGTTGTAGGCAAACATCGTTGGAGAGGTTTATCAATCGGTGTGTGTCAGAAAGGAGTTGTGGAGACTGTGAGAGAACGACCTAAAGAAAAAAATGAATGTGCGTGATGGATAGAATGCTGAGGGAGGGGGAGTGCGAGGAGGGCGTGTGTATGCACGAGAGAAAGTTAGTGCTAGCTACAAAGGTTAGAGGATTGTGTGGGTGTAAGAGAGTAACAAAGATCATAATTTGATAAGAAAGTGGATTCATATATTTGAATAGGAGATCATAGTGTTGTAAACATATGCATGCATGAATATAGCGGTGATACGCGTGCTGTGGTTTTGCACATGTTATACCATAATGTGATAATGCATGGCGCTTGCAACTCACAGCTAAATGTTGAACAATCTAAACAATACTATACATTGAACAATCTCACATTTTATTTGAATTTGTGATAATGTGTGGCGTTTGCAGCTTACAACTAAATATTAAACAATCTAAACAATACTATATATCGAATAATCTCACATTTTATTTGAATTTGTGGTAATGTGTGGTGTTTGCAACTCACGTCTAAATACTTGTAGGCGTAGGGGGCGGGGCACCATACATTGTGATAAACACATTATACATATGAGACATCGTTTAGATTATGAAGATCTAGCTAGAGCTTGAAATGTACTGTGATTTGAAATCAACATAAAGTGGATTCAAAAATCGAGTTCGAGTTCATATAGTACACATAGTTCATATCTAACTCGACTGTAATCATGTGGTGTGTTGTGAAGATAATACACAAACGATGGTTTAAGTTGACAATAAGGATGATTGTAGATCTTATTAAAATAGAGAAACGATTCAAATGGTTTGACTTCACAACAATCATTATTCTAGATCTTATTCAAATAGAGAAACGAATTCTAATTTAGTTCATATTGAAGCGGCAGTATATACATTTAGAATGCACTAAAACGCTCATTTGAGTAGTAGGTTGCATGCATTATACACGTAGCGAGATATTTTAATTGAACATAACATGAATTCAAAGTGTTGAATGACATTTGTAGTGCGAATTGATTTGGTACAGTACACGGGACTAGACTCTCTTGTGTGCTGCGAATTGATTTTTTATGTTTTTTCGTCGACGGAAGTGCGAATTGATTTGGTACAATACACATTAGGCTTATCTGGAAATTTCAACCCGTGCCTTGTTAGCCCGAAATATTTAAGATATATCTTTGTCTCGTTGTGCTCCGACAACTCCCTCCATCTCAACTCGCGCCTTGCTATTCCAAAATTACAACGTGCAAGAAAACTCCCACCTCCTATGAAATCCCGACACATGAAATGCCCGTGATACCCCTGAACCGAAAGAACCGCCTCAAATCAGTGGGGGTACTTTCATAACTTACCCCACATTTCGGACAAGCGCGTCCCTAAGCCATGGTTCCCCGCTCCCATCCCATCCGCCCACCCATTTGTACACCGAGGCCGCGAAAACCCGTGAAGCCCCACACCCTCCTCCGTCCGCCACCCAGCCGGAGCCTCTTCCCCAACGACGTCATCCACAGCAACACCTCGACGTCCCTCATCCACCGTACCGGATGAGGATCCGTCAACGATCTCGTCATCCCGGCGGTTCAACCACCCCGTCCTCCACCTCCAAGGAGCTGCCTTGACGTTCCCCTTGTCTTTCGCACCACCTCCATTCCCACACTATCGTCTTCACCTGCACCACCGGAAGAGCGTAGCATCATCACTGTTTCCTCGGATGAAGCTGCGGCCTAATCGGCGCCACCAAAGAGGTTGTACACTAATTGCTGCATTTGCTTCTTGATTCGATCTCACGGTGCTACCAGCGCTCTGTCCCGAGCCGACACGGCGCGGCTCCATCCATGGCGGCGGCGTCGGCCACTTCCTCCACGACGTTGCTCCCTCGGCGGCGACGTTCACATTAGTAGGAGCTGCTGCTGCTTTAGCTCTTGCTCGCGCTGCTGCTCTGCTCTTGCTCTCGGTCCCTGCCTGGTCTGCTATTGCTCTTACTCGCGCTGCTGCTCTCGCTCTTGCTCTTGCTTGTGATGTTGCTCCGATTTAGCTACACTTCAGTCGACTGAATCGCGGATGTGCAGCACCCCCTGACGCATCTCAATGGTTTGAGGGTGTTGCAGCACCTCTGCAAGATAGGGGTTGATAACCCTCTCGAAAAACTTGTCCTTGCGAGCGCTTGGAGACGTCATGGTGCTCTAGATCTATCTGAAAAATAGCTCAAAACGAAAACAGAGGATATTTGTGTGATACGGTGGTCAAAACCTTCGGGAGATTATAAAATGAATTTTTACCGACCAAAAGAAGTTACGTGCAAGAAAACGGAGTCCGTGAGGTACACGAGGTGCCCACGAGATAGGGGGGCGCGCCCAGTAAGGGTGGGCACGCCCTCCACCCTCGTGGAGGCCTCGTGTCCTTCCCGGATTACTTCTTGCTTCCCAAAATTCTTAAATATTCCAAAACGGAGAAAAATTACCATTAGAATTGTTTTGGAGTCGGTTTACTTACCGTACCACATATCTATTCCTTTTCGGAGTCTGAAACATTCTGGAAAGTGTCCCTTATGTATTCCTCCGGGGTTAGGGTTTCAATAATATTGGTTTCAACATTTATAGGATTACCTGAGATATAATGTTTGATTCTTTGACCGTTCACCACCCTCGAACTTGTGCCTTCGAAGTTGTTGACTTTTATGGCACCGGAACGACATACCTCCTCGATAACGTAAGGACCTTCCCATTTAGAGAGAAGTTTTCCTGCAAAAAATCTTAAACGAGAGTTGAATAGCAACGCATAATCACCTACGTTAAACTCACGCTTTTGTATCCTTTTATCATGTCATCTTTTAACTTTTTCTTTGAACAGCTTGGCATTCTCAAAGGCTTGGTTTCTCCATTCATCAAGTGAGCTAATATCAAATAACCTATTCTCACCAGCAAGTTTGAAGTCATAGTTGAGCTCTTTAATAGCCCAATATGCTTTATGTTCAAGTTCGAGAGGTAAGTGACATGCTTTTCCATAAACCGTCTTATATGGAGACATACCCATAGGATTCTTATATGCAGTTCTATAGGCCCATAATGCATCATCAAGTTTCTTGGACCAATTCTTTCTAGATCTATTAACAGTCTTTTGCAAAATTAATTTGAGCTCTCTATTGCTCAACTCTACTTGACCACTAGATTGTGGGTGATAAGGAGATGCAATTCTATGATTAACATCATACTTAGCAAGCATTTTATGAAAAGCACCATGAATAAAATGTGAACCACCATCAGTCATAAGATACCTAAGGACTCCAAACCTCGTAAAAATAACTTCTTTAAGCATCTTAATAGAGGTGTTATGATCAGCACTACTAGTTGGAATAACTTCTACCCACTTAGTAATGTAATCAATAGCAACTAAAATATGTGTATATCCATTAGAGGCAGGAAAATGTCCCATATAATCAAAGCCCCAAACATAAAATGGTTTAATAACAAGAGAACAATTCATAGGCATTTCTTGACGTCTACTAATATTACCAATTCTTTGACATTCATCACAAGACAAGTCAAACTTATGGGCATCTTTGAAGAGAGTAGGCCAATAAAAACCAGATTGCAATACCTTATGTGCAGTTCTATCTCCAACATGGTGTCCTCCATATGGTTCAGAGTGACACTTGTGTAGGATCTGTTCCTGTTCATGCTCAGGTACACAACGTCTAATAACACCATCTACTCCTTCTTTATAAAGGTGTGGGTCATCCCAGAAGTAATGTCTTAAATCATAAAAGAACTTTTTTCTTTTGCTGGTATGTGAAACTAGGTGGTATAAATTTAGCAACAATGTAATTAGCATAATCAGCATACCATGGAGCAGTACAAGAAGTATTAATGACCGCTAATTGTTCATCAGGAAAGCTATCATCAATAGGTAGTGGGTCATCAAGAACATTCTCTAACCAAGACAAGTTGTCTGCAACAAGGTTCTCAGCTCCCTTCCTATCAATAATATGCAAATCAAATTCTTGGAGAAAGAGAACCCATCTAATAAGTCTAGGTTTAGCATCTTTCTTTTCCATAAGATATTTAATAGCAGCATGATCAATGTGAATAGTAACTTTAGAATCAACAATATAAGGTCTAAACTTATCACAAGCAAATACAACTGCTAAGAATTCTTTTTCAGTAGTAGCATAACTTCTCTGGGCGATATCAGGAGTTTTACTAGCATACTGGATAACATTTAATTTCTTATCAACTCTTTGCCCTAGAATAGCACCTACAGCATAATCACTATCATCACACATAATTTCAAAGGGTAAATTCCAATCAGGTGGCTGAACAATAGGTGCAGTGATCAAAGCTTTCTTAAGTATTTCAAATGCTTCTACACAATCATCATGAAAGACAAAAGGAATTCTTTTTGCAATAGATTAGTCAGAGGCCTAGAGATTTTAGAAAAGTCCTTAATGAACCTCCTATAAAAACCGGCATGACGAAGAAACTTCTTATACCTTTAATGTCATTGGGACATGGCATATCTTCAATAGCATCAAGTTTAGCTTTATCAACTTCAATACCTCTTTCAGAAATTTTATGCCCCAAGACAATGACTTCATTAACCACTACTAGGAAAAGGGCTATAGATGGGATGGACACTAATGGTGCACTGTACATGTGGTGCGCCATTACTAAATACTAATGGCGCACCATGTGTTGGTGCGCCATTAGTGTGCAAATACTAATGGCGCGCCACATCCCACGGTGCGCCATTAGTAAAAAAAATTAATTTTTTCAAAACTACTAATGGCGCACCATGGGAGTGGTGCGCCATTACTAGTTGACATAGTAATGGCACACCAAACCCACCGTGCGCCATTAGTAGTTTTGAAAAAAAAGTAAATAAATAAATAAATAACATTTTGTTAGTAATGGCGCACCTGTGGACAGTGCGCCATTACCAGTTTTAACTAGTAATGGCGCACTGTCCACTGGTGCGCCATTACTAATTTTTTTTCAAAAAAATTCAAAAAAACGAGTAATGGCGCACCACCTCATGGTGCTCCATTACTAACTTGGCCCAACACCGAATGCACCCCCCCTGTGGACCGCCTTTTCAGTTTGGAAAAAACTAAAAGAAAATGATGGAAATGTCAAAAAAAATAAAATAAAATAAGTTTCCCATGTGATATGTGGTCTAGTTGTTGGGAAAATTTACAAATATGAATTTCGACTTTATTTGCAAAAATTCTCCGGAAATTTGTAAAATGGGCATAACTTTTGCATACGAACTCGGATTAAAAAGTTTTTTATATGGAAAATCATCTACTCGAAAAGTTACATCTAAATTTAACTGGGGCAACCCCGTTAAACATTTTCAAAATCCCCAAAAACCTAACAGAAAAAATGTTATGGGGCTTTCAAGATCTAGAGGCAAAAAAATTCAAAAAATTTCAAACTTACTAGTGGCGCACCATGGATGTGGTGTGCCACTAGTAATAGAAAAACAAAATTGGTTTTGAATTTTTTTTTGAATTGTTCTTCAAAAAATGATACGTAATATGACCGGGAAGTTTGAAATATTTTTCAAAATTTCATCATAGTCATGAACATGAACAAAGTCCTAGACATCAACAAGGTATAATAGGATTGATATGCTAGATATATCAACAAGTGTCTGTGAAGTGAGCTGTTGCTGGGGTTGGATAGAACTTTGAAGTTAAGCATGTTTGGGCTGGAGTAGTGTGAGGATGGGTGACCTTTCGGGAAGTTTGACCACGGAGTGCAATTTGACCTGAGATTAAGCATATTGACCCGAGATTAAGCCATAGTGACCTGAGATTAAGAAAAAAAGAAAAAAAATAAAAAAAATTGAAAAAAAATAAAAAAATACTAATGGCGCACCATGGGCTATACTAATGGCGCACTGCGTGGTGCGCCATTAGTATACCAGATACTAATGGCGCACCGGTGGTGCGCCATTAGTAAAAAATACTAGTGGCATGATACTAATGGCGCACCAGTAGTGCGCCATTAGTAGGCAAAACCGGTGCGCCATTAGTAGGCCTTTTCCTAGTTGGCACTTTTCCCAATTCAAGACGAGACTAGTGTCTTCACATCTCTGCAAAACTCGATCAAGGTTGCTCAAGCAATCATCAAAAGAGGATCCACAAACGGAGAAATCATCCATGAATACCTCACAAATCTTTTCACAAAAGTCAGAGAATATAGCCATCATGCATCTTTGAAAGGTAGCAGGTGCATTACATAAACCAAAAGGCATACGTCTATAAGCAAAAGAACCAAAAGGGCAAGTAAAAATAGTTTTTGATTGATCCTCCGCAGACACAGGTATTTGAGAGAAACCAGAATAACCATCTAGAAAGCAGAAATGTGTATGTTTGGATAGTCTTTCTAGCATTTGATAAATAAAAGGTAAAGGGTAATGATCTTTCTTAATAGCTTTATTTAATTTATGGAAATCAATTACCATCCTATAACCTGTAATAATTCTTTGCGGGATCAATTCATCTTTATCATTAGGAACGACAGTAATACCTCCCTTTTTAGGAACGCAATGGACAGGACTTACCCAATCACTATCAGCAACGGGATAAATTATACCTGCCTCAAGGATTTAACCGTCGTTGAGGAGCTCTAACTGGTTTGGCATCTTTCTCCAATTTTATTTTGTGTTGGCATAGAGTGGGACTAATGCCCTTAAGATCGTCCAGAGTATATCCAATAGCAGCACGGTGCTTCTTCAGAGTTTTCAATAATCTTTTGTCGGTGGGAAACGACACCTACGGGATCACGGGGATCCCTTCTGCGGTTGCGGGGCGCGGAATTGTGAGAAGAGCAGGATTAGTAATCAGCATAAGGATCGTTTACCCAGGTTCGGGCCGCGAGGATGCGTAAAACCCTAGTCCTGCTTTGCTGGATGTATTGAGCGTTCTTGAGCTCTTGAACTAGCTACTATGGCTGTGTGGTTCCAAAGAGCCGAATCCCTCTCCAGTACGCCATGGGCCTCCTTTTATAGTCGAAAGGGGCTGCCACAGTGGCACACAGGAGGTGGAAAGGCCTACAGTGCTATGAGCTTATCGCTCGTATTACAGGACAAGGTGCATTTAATGCGTAGCTTAGGTGTCCTCTTGCTTTATCGGGGATGGGAGCAAGGCCCATCCCGTCCATCGCCGCTCTTCCTTGCTTCGACACGCGCCCTGGCCAGTGATGCATGCGGCGCCATGTAGGCAGGCAAGTAGCTGAGGTTGTGCGGTTGTGGAGCCTCCACGAAGATCTGCATGCCGCCACACAGGCGTGTGCTGAGTTGGCCTGGAAGCTCCATGTTGCCACGCAGGTGCCTGCCTAGCTGGTTGGGCTGGCAGCTGCATGTTAATGGCGGTGGAGACTTGGTTGGTGCGGGCCTGGCAGTGGCCCCGCTGACGCCCTTGGCAAGGGTCTTGCCGAGTGGCCCGGCAAGGGTCTTGCCGTGGCGCGTTGTAGTCCCCGACAAGGATCTTGCCGGGGGTCTTGCGGTTTCCTCGGCAAGGATCTTGTCGAGGGTTGTTGCCTTCCAATCCTCATCTGATCTTGGATATTCTTTGTCTTCACAAAGATCTGCATGCCACCATGGAGGTGCCTCCCGAGCCCTGTCCCAACGTGGTTGATGGTGTTGGAGACCGTGGGTTCGAGGGTGGCTCGCTCCGCTGGTGTGGGCGAGCCGCCCCGGCAAGGGCCTTACCGGGGCTGCTGAGGCTACCCCGGCAAGGGTCTTGCTGGGGAAACCTGCTTCGCCCATCTGCTCTCTATGGTCTCAGTCTTTGGTGTTGCCTTGTTTGTCTTATGCCTTCGGCTTCTCCCTTTTGCCCTGCTGGGTGTGGCTTCGGCCCGTGGCTCTGACTGCCCACGCACAAGTAAGGGGTACAAAGGAGCGCCCCTACTTTAGTACACCGACAGGAGCCCCCGGGCCTGGGCCACACATAGGCGCAACACATTGTTGGGCCAGGCCCAAAACGGTGCGTGGGCAGGTGGGGCGGTTTTTACCGCAGTAACTTTCCGTCTGTTGCGCTTCCCCATGACCCGTGTTGAACGCGCGACGTGGGGGTCGCGCGCGCGTGCGTGACTGAAGCATGCTGGCGTCATCTTGCGGTGGACAGTAAAGAGGCGGCTTGCGTGTCTCCTCGAGACCGCAGGGCCATTGCTAATTTACTGCCCTTACTTGGGAACTGCCGCTCCACACGTCCCATCGCGCCCGTCTCTTGCGCCATGTTCGCTGCATGCATGACGCAGAGCGAATGACAGGTGCGCGGGATACGGGAGGTCGCGCGCGCGTGGGTTGATTCCCACGCGCCTTCAATTGAGCGGGGAGAGCGGTCGACGGCCCTGCCCGCTGTCACTTCAATGGGCCGGATTGGCCGGAGGGTGTAGCGACCCGACCCGAATGGATCAAGTCTCTGTGCTTAAGTGTCATCCCTGGATCGGTATGCTGACACACACAGTACTCGAGGATTTATAACAGAGGTAAATCACATGTATAAAATAACGTAAATACTATTACCTCAATCCAAATAGCGGAAGTAACAAGGTTGTGGATTCCCATCAACACCAACGGCAAAGTTGAGTGTAGGAATCGTAACCCTAACGTATCACTTACTCGTCGTAAGATCCTGCAACATGAGACGTTGCAGCCACAAAGGGTCAGTACATTGAATGTACTGGCAAATTCACACCATAGAGCAATGATGAATAAAGACTATCACTACATGCATATTTGGCTGCTGGAGGCTCTATGGTTATAATGTTTTTGCAAAAAGCCAATTTTCCCTACTACAAAAGAATGAATTTTATTTAACTATCAGGGTGGTTGTTAAACATTGAGAATGGTTGACAACATTCTCAATCCCAATTAAGTAACATCATTAAACCCAACAAAATTAATTAAAGTAACATGATGAGATTCACATGATAATCCAAGTACTAGATACTCAAAACGTCCATAACCGGGGACACGGCTAATCATGATTAGTTTATACACTCTGCAGAGGTTGCGCACTTTTCCCCACATGACTCGATCTCCTCCGTTGGGATTCTCGCACTTCATGGTGTTTGAGAAACAGATGACCAAGACATAGTCTTTTAGAAGCGCTAGCACCTTACGATGGGTAGACCGTACCAACCTACATCCCCTACATCTGCTAGTCTACCACTGTAAGAGTTCACACGACTTAGTCAACTATGCTAGAGCCCATAATAGCATGTGGCTGCACACGGAAGTTTCTAGCATGAATAATCTTATGATCCCTTTGAGCCTGGGTGGCGGTCCAAAAACAAACAGGCAATCCTGGAGTACCCAGGTACCTCAATCCACCCAGATGTGTATTAAAGTTGCCACCTTAAATAAACCATTAATTAACAATCTCACATCTGTCATGGATACACTCACCCAATCCATGTCTACTAGCATAGCATGGCATAATAAGCAAACGTAGAAGTAACTCCCAAAGGTTTGATAATAAAACAGGTAATAGGTACTACCTCATCTACTTCCCAAAACCCACATATTAATCAGATCCTAATCATGCAATTGTTTGAGGATTGATCTAATGCAATAAAAACTGGGTAACAAAGAAGTATGATCAAAGTGTGAACTTGCCTGCAATGTTGATGAAGATGATTCACACTCAAAACTCTTGATAGTTCTAGTCATCACTCTCCGGTCAATCTATCGGGGGCAAGCAATAGTAACCACACATAAGCAATCACTCAAAAGCACCGGAAAGAACGAAGAAAACAATTCGTAAAACTTCAAAACCAAGTCAAAAACTCTTGCAACATAAAACTATTTCTAACAGTACCAAAATTATGTGAATTTGGCCTTATTAGAAAGTTTAGGTCAAGAGCTTTGATTTGCAAAAAGAATCAACTCAAATGGAGTTATAAAACTCAAGTTATGATCAAACGAAGTTCAAATACTAAACTATTTGAAATTCAAATTTTAAACTTTCAAAAACATGTTTAAGTTGTTTTACTAGATAGAGGGGATCATAACAAAGAAGTGGGCGTTGGTTTCGTCAAAAAAAGAGCTCCGGTTCAAAAGTTACGATCAAACGAAGGTTTGAACTAGATTTGAAGTTGAATAAATTTGATTTGCTCAATCTCAAAAATCCACTTTTTATTGGAAAGAATATGTCACAAGGAGTATTGCAAAAAGAATTGGGTAAAACGGAGTTACGAATAAAAAGTTGGAGGGTTTTGAAGTTCAGGGACTGTTTTGAAAAATTTCAGGAGCTAATCTGCAAAGGTAATAATCACAGACGGGTCCCTGACGTAATTAAACAGAAAAAGAAAAGACTAAATAGTGAACGTTCGCTGCCGAACACTAACTAATGAAAACCGTTCGCTAAAAAGATCTAAACAGAAAACGTTCATTATCTAACAAAACCTAAAAAATATAAAACCGATCTGGAAGAAAAACCGATCTATATACAGAAAAACCGATGGGTTTTCTCGGTTTATACCGGATCGGTGAGATGAACCGGCGGCGACGGTGGCTTTCTCCGGCAAGGCGGGGCAGTGGCGACGGCGAGCTCCGGCGTGGCGCGGCTTCGCGACGAGGGGCGAGGGCGGCGAGGTGGCGGAGGTGGCGCGGGCGGAGTGCGACGACGGTGGTGGTGCAGAGCAGCGACGGCGGCGGTGGTTGACAACGGCAGCGGCGGCTGCAGGCTCTGGCGAGATGTGAGAGGAGGCGGCTGCGCGAGCAGAGAGGAAAACGGGGCCGGGGCCTCAGGATTTATAGGGGGGGAGGTGGCGTGGAGGAGGGGGCAGAGGAGGCCGGAGGCGGCACGTCGTCCATGGCGGCGCGAAGGCGGACTCGGGACGAGTCCCGGTCGGGGACGGGAGCGAGCGGCTCGCTGGGCTGGGCCTTGGCCTGGCAGGAGCTGGACCGGCCCAGTTCGGCGGAGGGAAGTTTTTTTTTAACATTTTCCAGAAAACAATAAATAGAAATAAACCACCAAAATAAAAACATACTATAGGCATATTATATATCAAAGTTTTCAGAAAAAGATTTCCTACAAGCTGAACATTTTTCTAGAGTCAAATAAAATACACAGAAATTCAAATAAAACAAAGAGTGCTTATGCTCTAGTAAAATCCAGTAAAAATCATTTTAAAAATACCAAAATTAATTCAAATTTATTTCTCTCCAATTTTCTGATGTAGGGAATCATGTTACCCTATTTTCCATATATTTTATTTTTGGAGAAAAATAATTTGAATAAAACTCAAATAACTCCAAATTGAATAATAAATTCAAAAGAACTTTGAATTTAATTCTTTGAAACTCCCAACTCATATTTCATATGTTTTGAAAAAGTCATTTTATCTTCGCTCGTGAAAATCATTGAGTTGCATAAAGTTCCTGGGTTGGAAATATTTTCCAAATGAAATTCAAATATTTTCAACACCCCTTGTCATTTAAATAAATGGAAGAAGTCATGTCATCTTCTCTCTAGGGTTTTGTGGTGAAAAGAATTTGAATTCATGGAGATCACGAATGCAAAATGAAAGTTTGGGAAAGTCCTTTTATTCCCTCTCATTTAACTTTCATAAAGTTTCGAATTTCACTCAATTTCACACAATCAATCAAATCTATCTATTTAATATAACCTTCCAAAATTTAGAATTTTGGGATGTTACAGAGGGGGCGGCCGAGACCCGCCCCCGCCCCTTTATAAAGAGGGGAGCGGGAGGAACAGCGCCTCTCAATCCTTCGTCGTCCGCTTCTCCCCATTCCTGCGCCTTCCTTCCTTCTGCCATGGCGAGGGGGCATGGTGACGCTTCATCGGTGGCGGTGAGGGTATCGGCTAGACAACGCATTGCTCCTCCCCAAGAGCTCGTGGTGTCAGAGCCAGACGTTAGAGGAAGGGGGAGGGGCGAGGTCGAGGCCGCCGCGGCGCTCGAGGAAGAGGAGGACGGGGCGGTAGATCGGCCTCGCCTCCACCAGCAGCCCCTCCCCCGGTGGAGGGCCACATCGGGGATAACCCTTATGAGTTCTTCATCAGGCTGCACTAGCCGCCGCAAAGTCGTCTTCGCTTCCCGACTCCATTTGTGCGGGAGATGTTGCTGGACCCGCCGCAGGCGCTGCGGTTGCATATGAGGGGCTGTGGGAACAACGGCACATGGGCCGATGTCGAGTTCCCCGCCCCTCACGTCATGTATCTTCTCCGAGGGTGGAAGACTTTTGCCCGCATCCACAGCCTGACGGAGGGGCTCACTCTCCATTTCAAATTAATGGAGAGTGGCCTCCTCTCCGTCAAGGTCTTTGGGGACTTCGGGACTCGTGTAAGGTGCTGTGTGGAGAGCTCCTCTAACGATAAAGATTCCTCCTCGAGCGAGAGTGGCGAGGAGGACAGCGGCAGCGACGACGAGGGTAGCGGGCGGCAGGATCATGGGTCCGACTAAGTGTCGGGCGCCACTCCGGGCGACACCGGCAACCCCATCATCCGTGTCGCCGGCTCCTTGAAAACTTCTCAGGGTTGCCTCCTTGGGCGGCTGGCGTAGGGAGGCCGGAGAAGGCGAAGAAGGTGGGTGGCGGGCTGTCAAGTCGGAGTACGATGGCACCGACGCCTTCATAGCGTATTGACGGACCGCTGCCTCATCTTCCAACTCTTCCTCTGGCGCCACCACCGCCAACCCTCTCCTAGGCGACCGCCCGACATGTTCTCTTGGCGCCTTCTGCTGCTCGTACCTGCCTAGGCGCCCCTTTTGCCCTTTTGCTTTCTTGTTTCATTTCCTAAGGAGAGGGACAAGAAAGAGATTACGGGCACCTTATCTTTTTTCAACTTGTAAGCCCACGGGCCTTTCTTAGATCTAAAACATGTAATCTTCTTGTTCATGTTTACATTTCGTACGAACTGTATCTGTATGGAACGTATTAATGGAAAAAGGGGGCTTGTCGGGTCTTGTGTGTGCGTGTGGGCAAAGCCCATACCAAGGAACAGATCCTTGTTATTTTTAATATAAACACCACTGCCCGACAGCAGGCCTTGCCGTTCCCCCACTCTGTTCGTCCATACTCATGCCTTTGGCGGAGGCAGGGACGAAGTGGGGGTAGGCCCTGTGCTTGCTTCCTTGCCGCCATGGCTACAACCATATTCCGAACCAAGAAACTCTTGGTGATAGGAATGAGGAGAGCACGGTAGCTTTGGAACAAAATGAGGTTCCGTACGTCCCAAGTTTTATACGGAAATGCACGACAGGGAATGGGAAAACTTATCTGAATCTGCAGCCCCCGGCAACCCTGACTTGCCGTGGGTGGACCCTCGTGTCTTTAGCCCTCGGCAAGCTTGGCTTGCCGGGTTCGGAGCGCCGGCTTGTTCTCTTCCTTCCACTTGGCTTAGCGGAAACATTCACGTACCCTGCGCACCAAAGAGGATAGATAGGAACAAAATGATGCAAGCTCGACCTCTATGCTAGGGGTTAGTCGCCGCTAAGCACTATCAACCCTAACCGAGGGAGGGACTCAATCTAGCATGCATGCTATGACTTAGGGCGCCAGCGCTTCTTTTATTTCTGCTCAGGGTCTGCGCCTGGCTTTGTACAAAGGGTTACATGCCTTGCCGGCAAGGCTTGTACAAAAGGTGGCTTGCTGAGAGGCCCGGCAGCCGCGCCTTATGGGTAAAACTTGCATTTCCAGGAATTGCTCATTGGAATGGCATCTTCGGTCTCCAGGCGGACTGCGCCGGGCCTGGTGACTCGTGTTACCCGATAAGGGCCTTCCCACTTTGGCGTCAACTTGTTTGAATTCTTGGCTAACTGAACATGCCGAAGAATAAGGTCGCCTTCCTCAAAGCTCCGGGAATTAACCTTGCGGCTATGGTAGCGGTGCAAGGCTTGCTGGTAGCGTGCTGCTCTCACAGCCGCCCAGAGACGATCTTCCTCAAGGAGCGTTGCGTCATGTTGCCGCAATCGCTCTTGCTCAAGCTCATCATAAGAGAGCACTTGAGGTGACCCGTATATGAGTTCTATGGGTAGAACTGCTTCTGCCCCATAGACCAGGGCAAAGGGTGTCTGGCCGGTGGCTCGATTTGGCGTTGTTCTGATCGACCAAAGAACTGCCGGCAACTCGTCAATCCAGCGCCTTCCACTCTTGCGCAGCCTGTCAAAAGTCTTCATTCTTAAGCCTCACAGAACTTCAGCATTTGCTCTCTCTGCTTGGCCGTTGCTCCGTGGGTGTGCCATGGAAGCAAAACAGACCTTGCTGTCGAGATCCTCAATGTACTACATGAAGGTGTGGCTTGTGAACTATGTGCCGTTGTCGGTGATGATCCTATTAGGTATCCCAAAACGGCAAACTAGCCCCTTGAAGACATTGATGGCTGACTGCGCTGTCACCTTCCTCACTGCTTCCACCTCTAGCCACTTTGTGAACTTGTCGATTGCAACGTACAAGTACTCAAAGCTCCCGACGGCATGAGGGAAAGGGCCCAATATGTTGAGCCCCCAGACCGAGAAGGGCCAGGAGAGAGGGATGGTTTGAAGGGCTTGAGCTGGTTGATGAAGCTTCTTTGAATGGAACTGGCACACTTCGAACTTAGTTACTAGTGCCGTCGCATCCTGGAGGGTAGTGGGCCAGAAGAAACCTTGCCGGAAAGCCTTGCCGGCAAGGGTCCTCGACCCTATGTGGGAGCCACATATGCCTCCATGTATCTCTGCCAACAGCTCTAGTCCTTCCTCCAGGGAGATGCACTTCAATTTCACCACATTCGGTCTTTTTCTGTACAAGACGTTGTCAATGAATTGGTACAGAGCAGACCGGCGGGCTACTCTTTCTGCCTCTTCCTGCTCCTTAGGAAGCTCTCCTTTTTGGAGGAATCGGACGGTGTGTTGCGCCCATGCTGGAGCTCGTGGCTCGACGACAAGGACCATAGGCATCTCTTCTGTCACGGGAGCGGTCGTCCCTACAGCCATGGCCTGAGGCCCTGCCGGAGTCGGTTGCCCCGCGGCAGGATCGGCATCCACGGCAACATCTTCGCCAGCAGCTCCGGGGAGCTCGGTGGGGAAGTATGTGCCGGGGCCTAGATTCCTCCGCTTGTTTTGCCCGATTGATGGTTCGACGGATGGTTTAGTTAACCGAAGCACAAAAGTACCTGGTTCCACAGGTAGCTTGAGGGAAGCATGCTTTGCCAGGTAGTCGGCGATGTCGTTTTCCGTCCGAGGGACATGCTCTGCTCGTATACCGTCAAAGCGCTCCTCTGATCCGCACCGGTACTGGCAGTTTGGTCCCAGACGAATCAATCGTCGTGGTCGTCTTCTTCTTAGGAGCCATGACGATGAAGAACTGCTAGGCCAACTACTAGACCAGATCCTCACAATTGCGCCCCCCTACCTGGCACGCCAAAGATGTCGGTGGGAAACGACACCTATGGGATCACCGGGACCCTTTGCGGTTGCAGGGCGCGAGATTGTCAGAAGAGCAGGATTAGCAATCAGCACAAGGATCATTTACCTAGGTTCGGGCCGCGAGGATGCGTAAAACCCTAGTCTTGCTTTGGTGGATGTACTGAGCGTTCTTGAGCTCTTGAACTAGCTACTATGGCTGTGTGGTTCCAAAGAGCCGAATCCCTCTCCAATATGCCATGGGCCTCCTTTTATAGTCGAAAGGGGTTGCCACAGTGGCACACAGGAGGTGGAAAGGCCTACAGTGCTATGAGCTTATCGCTCGTATTACAGGACAAGGCGCATTTAATGCGTAGCTTAGGTGTCCTCTTGCTTTATCGGGGACTGGAGCGAGGCCCGTCCCGTCCGTCGCCGCTCTTCCTTGCTTCGACACG
The DNA here is from genome assembly GCF_002162155.2 of Triticum dicoccoides. NCBI lineage: Eukaryota > Viridiplantae > Streptophyta > Magnoliopsida > Poales > Poaceae > Triticum > Triticum dicoccoides. Next base: position 162,129,518 of record NC_041393.1, read on the forward strand.
CGCCCTGGCCAGCGATGCATGCGGCGCCATGTAGGCAGGCAAGCAGCTGAGGTGGCGCGGTGGTGGAGCCTCCATGAAGATCTGCATGCCGCCATGTAGGCATGTGCTGAGTTAGCCTGGAAGCTGCATGTTGCCACGCAGGTGCCTGCCCAGCTGGTTGGGCTGGTAGTTGCATGTGAACGGTGGTGGAGACTTGGTTGGTGCGGGCCTGGCAGTGGCCCCGCTGACGCCCTTGGCAAGGGTCTTGCCGCCCCGCGCTGTCATCCCCGGCAATGATCTTGCCGGGGTCTTGCGGGTTTCCTCGGCAAGGATCTTGTCGAGGGTCGTTGCCTTCCAATCCTCATTTGATCTTGGATATTCTTTGTCTTCACAAAGATCTGCATGCCACCATGGAGGTGCCTCCCGAGCCCTGGCCCAACGTGATTGATGGTGTTGGAGACCGTGGGTTCGAGGGTGGCTCGCTCCGCTGGTGTGGGTGAGCCGCCCCGGCAAGGGCCTTGCCGGGGCTGCTCAGGCTGCCCCGGCAAGAGTCTTTCCAGGGAAACCTGCTTTGTCCATCTTCTCTGTGTGGTCTCGGTCTTTGGTGTTGCCTTGTTTGTCTTGTGCCTTCGGCTTCTCCCTTTTGCCCTGCAGAATGTGGCTTCGGCCCGTTGCTCTGACTGCCCGCACACAAGTAAGGGGTACAAAGGAGTGCCCCTACTTTAGTACACCAACATCTTTCCTCTTCTTGCTCTGAAAGGTTAGCACTAATAATAACAGGATATATCTTCTTTTCATCAAGATAAGCATACTTAAGATTATCAGGTAATGGATTAAGCTCAAATACGGGATCATCCTTGGGTGGAGGAGGATCCCCTAGGATTTCAATAGGTAAATTGTGTTTCAGAATAGGACCCTGTTGAAGGAATACTTCATCTATTTCCCTTCTTTCATTCATAAACATATCATTTTCATGGTCTAGCAAATATTGTTCTAACGGATCAGTAGGAGGCACGGCAATAGAAGCAAGACCAATAATTTTATCATTACTAGGCAATTCTTTATCACGGGGTTGTCTACGAAACTTAGCAAAATTAAACTCATGAGACATATCCCCTAAGCCAATTGTAACTACATTCTTTTTGCAATCAATCCCAGTGTTAACAGTATTCAAGAAGGGTCTGCCAAATAATGGGACAAAAGTCGTCTTGTGGGGAACCAAGAACAAGAAAATCAGCAGGATATTTAACTTTCCCACACAAGACTTCAACATCTCTAACAATCCCAACTGGTGCAATAGTATCTCTATTGGCAAGCTTAATAGTAACATCAATACCTTCTATTTCAGCGGGTGCAATATCATGCATAATTTCTTCATATAAGGAATGAGGTATTGCACTAGCACTAGCACCCATATCACATAAGCCATGATAACATTGATCTATTTTGACAGAAATAACAGGCATGCCTACAACAGGTCTATGTATCTTAGCATCGGGTCTAGCAATATTAGCAGCCTGTTCACAGAAGTAAATAACATGCCCATCTATATTATCATCCAAGAGATCTTTAACCATAGCAATACTAGGTTCAAATTTGATTTGCTCGGGAGGTGTATATGTTCTAGTATTACTCTTACGAACCACAGTTGAAGCTTTAGCATGATCATTTATTCTAACAGGAAAAGGTGGTTTCTCAACATAAGTAGTAGGAACAATAGGATCATTATAAGTGATAGCCTTTTCTTCAACTGAAATAGGTGCAACTACTCTTACTTCAATGGGAGGATTATATTTAACCCACTTCTCCTTAGGGAGATCAACGTGAGCAGCAAAAGATTCACAAAAGGAAGCTACTATCTCAGAGTCAAGTCCATATTTAGCGCTAAATCCTCGAAAAGCATCGGTATCCATAAAAGATTTAACACAATCAAACTTAGGTGTCATAACCGACTCCTTACCATCGTCGGAACCCCAATCTTCAAAGTTGCGTTTAAGTCTTTCCAATAAATCCCACTTGATTTCAGTAGTCTTCAGCATATAGGAACCAGCACAGGAAGTATCGAGCATGGTGCGATCATTGAGAGAAAGTCGAGCATAATAATTTTGAATAATCATTTCTCTTGAGAGCTCATGATTGGGGCACATTGACTTAAGCCTCCCCCAAGCTTGAGCGGTGCTTTCTCCTTCACGAGGCCAGAAATTATATATGTAATTACGATCACGATGAGCAAGATGCATAGGGTAGAACTTCTGGTGAAATTCCAACTTCAATCGTTTATAGTTCCAAGATCCCGTATCATCACATAGCCTATACCATGTCAATGCATCTCCCTTCAAAGATAAAGGGAAGACCTTCCTCTTAACAACATCATCGGGAATACCTGCAAGCTTAAATAATCCACAAACTTCATCCACATAGATAAGGTGTAAATCGGGATGCAATATTCCATCTCCTGCAAAGGGATTAGCTAGCAGTTTCTCTATCATACTTGTCAGGGAAGCTGATCCACGAACACCTATGGGGCCGGCGGACCAAGCCCCTTTCAGTTCGGCGGGGGGCGGAGATCGCACGAAGAGCAGATCGAGGCGAAGCACACGAGCAGTTTACCCAGCTTCGGAGCTCTCCGGAGAGATAATACTCCTACTGCTGCTTGTCTGATTGTATTATGTTCTTGCTCGGGAGAGCTAAGTGTTTTCCTGGCTTCCGAATGAGCTGACCCCCCTACGTTGCGCATGGGCCTCCTTTTGTATGCTCAAGGGGTCACCGACAGGTAGCAATGCAGAGAAGGGTAAAAATGTAAAAAGGAGTTGCGGTTGGTACACCTACTTGCACAGTGTATCCTACCTAACCCTGACGGCAGGGGACAAAGGCATTAAATGCCCGTCTGTGTCGCCCAAACAGTGCAGAAAAGGACCGTTAGGGGCGCCACCGTTCGCCACGATGGCGATCTTGTCAGCGTCGCATGCCACCGTGCACCGCTGGCTGCACAGCCTCTCGCCACGCGCGCCTGGAAAGGCCCCTAGGGCGACACGTTGGTGGATGTGCTGGAGCGTAGGTACAGAGTGGCCTCCTGTCGCGGCAAGCGCCTTGTCGCGGTCGTTGTCTTGCCGCGCCCGGAAGCTGGTCGCTCACCGGGCCTTGAGATGCCTTGGTTGGTCTTCCCGGCAAGCTCCTCTTGTCGGGGCCTTGTCGCCTTGCCGGGACGCGTGGCGCATCGCAGCAAGTTCCTTGGGATGCCTCGGTTGTCCTTCCCGGCAAGTTCCTCTTGCCGGGGCCTTGTCTCCTTGACTCGAATACTTTGTTCTTGAATGGCTCCAAGGGAACCACGGAGGACCTTGGCGGTCGCCCGGCAAGCCCTGCCGCGGGGTGCTGCAACTGCCCATGCACAAGTTCGGGATACTAGGGTATCCCTACTCTAGTACACCGACAGGAGCCCCCGGGCCTGGGCCACACACGATGCCGAGCGCTGTTGGGCCAGGCCCAAGACAGGGCACGGGCACGCGCGGCCTGGGTTACGCCGAATCTTACTCCGTATCCACCGCGCCCTCCCCGAACGGCACGCGTTGAATGCGGCATCATGGGAGAGATCGTGGGTGGTTTCTTTATTCCGAAGGGCGAAACGTCCGCCCCCTCCCTCTTTCTCCTTGTCGCTGCTAGTCATGTCATGAGAACAAACTGTTAGAGCTGCGACAAGCTATCTTGTAATATAACTCTATTTTGGGTAGAGATTTGCTATGTTATTTCCTTTACTTGATTCCTTCCTTTGTATGTTTCTGCCCTACGCTTTTAGGGAACTTGCCGGCGTAGGCACCTTAGCCGCGAGCGCCGAGTGCGGGACGTCAGCAGCCTGCTGGCGGTGCCGCTTCCGACAAGAAACCTTGTCTCAACTAGTCGCAGCTCACTTAAGTTGTTGAGCGGACTCGAAACAAAGTAAGGGCGCAACTAGCTACGAGTTGGTTCCTCCGTGCATAGGTTTTCCATACAAAGTACGGTCGTTCGAGGAAGATAACTTAAAATTTTAAAAACTGATTGCTCAAACTTTGGCAACTTAGCTTTTCTGTCGTTCGCTTTCCGGTAAGGCGAAACTTCCTTGAACGACGCCTGGTCCACACCATTATCTTCTCCTTTTCCCCCGGCAAACTTGTGTGCGAGGGGACCTTCGTTTCCTTTTTGAAAAAAAAGAAGAGAAAATAGAGATATGGAGCCTTACGGCTCGTTATTGCTTACCAGGGGTGGTGCTGCACAAAGTGTCAGATAATGCATGCAAATATAAAGTAGAAAGCATGAAATTGACAAGATGTGTGGAGCACAAGAGCTTTTCTTATGCACGGGATCTGCGCCCGGCTTTGTACAAAGGATTACATGCAACATCGGCAAGACTTGTACAAAAGGTGGTTGCCGGAACGGGTTCTGGCAACCGCGCCCTACGGGTAAAACTTACGAAGATGCTCAATGTTCCAGGAGTTGCTCACCGGTACACCATCTTCGGTCTCAAGGCGGACAGCGCCAGGCCTAGTGACTCGTTTCACCCGATAAGGGCCTTCCCACTTCAGCGTCAACTTGTTGGAATTCTTGGCGGACTGAACGCGCCGAAGAACAAGGTCGCCTTCCTCGAAGCTTCTAGCATTAACTTTGCGGCTATGGTAGCGGCGCAAAGCTTGCTGGTACCGAGCAGCTCGTACAGCAGCCTGAAGATGGTCCTCCTCAAGGAGCAGCGCGTCATCTTGTCACAGCTGCTCTTGCTCAAGCTCATCATAAGCGAGCACTCGAGGCGACCCGTATACGAGTTCCATGGGGAGAACTGCCTCTGCTTCATAGACTAGAGCGAAAGGTGTCTGGCCAGTGGCTCGATTTGGCGTCGTCCTGATCGACCAAAGAACCACCGGCAGCTCCTCAATCAAGTTCCTTCCGCACTTGCGCAGCCTGTCGAAAGTTCTGGTCTTGAGCCCGCGCAGCACTTCAGCATTTGCCCTCTCCGCTTGACCGTTGCTCCTCGGATGAGCAACAGAAGCGAAGCAGACCTTGGCGCCAAGATCCCGGACATACTGCATGAAGGTGCGGCTCGTAAATTGCGTGCCGTTGTCGGTGATGATCCTGTTAGGGATCCCGAAACGGCAAACAATCGACCTGAAGAACTTGACTGCTGACTGTGCTGTCACCTTCCTCACTGGTTCCACTTCTGGCCACTTTGTGAACTTGTCGATTGCAACATACAAGTACTCAAAGCCCCCGACAGCTCGGGGGAAGGGACCGAGGATATCGAGCCCCCAGACCGAAAATGGCTAGGATAAATGGATCGTCTGGAGAGCTTGAGCTGGCTGGTGTATCTGCTTGGAATGGAACTGGCACGCTTCACACTTGGTTACTTGTGCAGTTGCATCCTGGAGGGCTGTCGGCCAAAAGAAACCTTACCGGAATGCCTTGCCGGCAAGTGCTCTTGCGCCAATGTGGTGACCACATATGCCTCCATGTATCTCTGCCAATAGCTTTTGTCCTTCTTCCCGGTGAATACACTTCAATTTCACACCATTGAGTCTTCTTCTGTATAGTGTGTTGTCAACAAACTGGTACATACTCGACTGCCGGGCTACTCTTTCTACTTCTTCTTGCTCTTCAGGAAGTTCTCCTGTCTGAAGGAAATGGACAATCTGCTGTGCCCATGCTGGAGCTTGCGGCTCGACAACAAGGACTAAAGGCACATCTGCTGCTGCGGGAACATCCGCTTCTACGGCGAGAACCTGTGGCTCTGCCGGAGCTTGATGTTCCCCGGCAAGCTTGCCGGAGCAAAACTTGTCGGGAGTGTCTGCTTCAACGGAACAAACCCTAAGGCTTGTCGGAGCAGACTGCTCCTTAGCATCTTTGGCGTTGATTTTGGGGACCTTCTTGGCGGCGGCTTCGGAGAGCTCCACTGGAAAGTAGTCACCAGAAACCAACTTCCTCTTCTTGCTCTGTCCAGTTGATGGTGTTACGGATGGTTGAGTCAGCTTGAGCACAAAGATCCCTGGTTCCACAGGCAACTTTAGTGTGGCGCACTTCAACATGCCATCAGCTATGTCATTCTGAGCTCTTGGAACATGTTCCATCTGTAGGCCATCAAAGTGCTCTTCTAGCTTCCTCACTTCATCAACATATGCTTCCATCAATGGACTCTGATAGTTCTTGTTCACTTGGCGGACGACAAGCTGTGAGTCACCCCTGACAATGAGTTTCTTGATCCCAAGGTCTGCTGCGGTCCTGAGACCGGCAAGCAGTCCTTCATACTCTCCAGTATTGTTCGTTGCTTGCTCCTTGGGAAAGTGCATCTGGACTACGTACTTGAGGTGCTCTCCGCTGGGTGCAACAAGTAGCACGCCCGCACCGGCGCCTTGGAGCGAGAAGGCACCATCAAAGTACATCAGCCACTCTTTGCTCGCCTCCTTGACAGGGATGCTCGTTTCTGGAATTTCTTCATATGGTGTTGGCGTCTACTCTGCTATGAACTCTGCCAATGCTCTGCTTTGGATAGTTGAAGTGCTCTCAAACTTGAGTCCAAAGCTTGATAGTTCCAGTGCCCACTCGACAATCCTGCCTGTCGCTTCTGGATTTTGCAGTATCCTCTTCAGCGGAAAGCGAGTGACGACTGTGATCTCATGTGCTTGGAAGTAATGGCGTAGCTTTCTCGAGGCCATGAGGAGGCCGAAAAGCAATTTCTGCACACCAAAATACCTTGACCTAGCCCCCCGCAGAAGGGAACTGACGAAGTAAACTGGGCGCTGCACCATTCTCTTCTGCACCTTCTCATGCTCCTGCGCAGATCCATCCTTGTCGGGACCAGAGCTTGCCGGTGAAGTCCTCTGCTTGTCGCCGGATGTATCTGCCGTGGTTGCTGGCTCATCATCCGCCTCCCTCTCCGCTACTAACGCAGCACTAACCACTTGATTGGTTGCCGCTATATATAGCAGCAACTTCTCTTGTGGCTTAGGTGCGACAAGTGTTGGAGTGGAGGACAGGTATCTCTTCAAGTCCTGCAGCGCAGCCTCCGCTTCCGGAGTCCATTTCATTGGACCTGCCTTTTTCAAAATTTTGAAAAATGGCAGGGCGCGCTTAGCAGACCTAGAGATAAACCTGCTGAGAGCAGCTACACAAAAGGCAAGTCTTCGTACATCCTTGACGTGCTTTGGTGCTTCAATCTGCTCAATGGCCTTGATCTTGTCGGGATTGGCTTCAATTCCCCGCTGAGACACGAAGAACCCGAGAAGCTTGCCGGAGGGGACTCCAAACACGCACTTCTCGGGGTTAAGCTTGAGGTTGATCTTGCGCAAATTTGCAAAGGTTTCGTCTAAATCTTGAATTAGGGTCGCCTTGTCCTTGCTCTTGACCACTATGTCATCCATGTAGGCTTCCACATTTTTGTGCATTTGCGGTTCAAAAGCGTCATGGACTCCCCTTGCAAATGTTGAACTAGCATTCTTCAAACCGAAAGGCATCCGTACAAAACAGTATGTGCCACATGGGGTAATGAATGCGGTTTTCTCCTCATCCTCTTCTACCATGAAGATCTGATGATATCCTGAGTATGCATCAAGAAATGAAAGCAAGTCACATCCGGCCGTGGAGTCAACAATCTGGTCGATGCGCGGCAAGGGAAATGGGTCTTTGGGGCAAGCTTTATTAACATTGGTAAAGTCAATACACAGCCTCCATTTCCCATTTGCCTTGCGCACGACTACAGGATTGGCCAACCATGTAGGATGGAGCACTCCTCTGACAAGGCCTGCTGCTTCCAATTTCTTGATCTCTTCTGCAATGAATTCTTGGCATTCCAATGCTTGTTTCCTGACTTCCTGCTTGACGGGCCGTGCATGAGGACAGACGGCAAGATGGTGCTCGATTACTTTCCTGGGAACACCGGGGACGTCAGACGGTTGCCATGCAAACACGTCGACATTCGCCGCAGGAAAGCAACGAGCGCGCTTTCCTATTTAGGGTCAAGAGTGGCACTGATGGTGAAGGTACCACCAGTGCCATCCTCCTTGGCGGACACCTTCTTGGTCTCTGGTGGAGCTGTCATTGTCTTCTTACACTTGCCGGTGAAGCTTGATGGTGCGTCCTCGACGGTAGCGCAGCACTCCGAAGAGGTGCGCTTGCCGGAGTGGGCATCAGAGCTCTTGCCGGACTTGGTCTTCTTCTTCCCCCCGGGAGCTTCAGCGGCAAGTGAGTTGCGATCTGTTGCGGCTGCTGCTTCCCGATAGATCTTGTCGGCGCAGATAAGGGCATCCTTCTTGTCGCCAAGGACAGAGATGACACTTATCGGGCCTGGCATCTTCAGTATGTTGTATGCATAATGAGAGGCTACCATCAACTTGGCGAGTGCCGGACGGCCAAGTATCCCATTGTAAGGCAATGGAAAGTCAGCAACGTCAAAAGTGACCCTCTCAGTCCTGAAGTTCAGCTCGCTGCCAAATGTCACAGGCAATGTGATCTTTCCCTTCGGCTTGCTCCTCCCCGGATGTATTCCTTGGAACGTGCCAGTCTCTTCGAGCTCGCCATCAGGGATCTGGAGTTTCTGGAGCACCGCTGAGGAGATCAGTTTCAGGTCGGCCCCGCCGTCAACTAGCATCTTAGTGACCTTGAGGTTGCGGATAGTTGGTGAAACCAACATCGGCAAGCACCCGACCGCAGTTATGCGATCTGGGTGGTCCTCAATATCAAAGATGATAGGCGTGCTGGACCATTTCAGAGGCTTGCGTGACTCGATGGGTGGTTCTTTTGCATTGACTTCCCGCACCCACTGCTTGAGCTGGCGGTGTGAAGTATGCAGAGAAGCACCACCATCAATGCACAGGACCTCTGTGGCTTTCTGGAACTCCTGCTCATCGGTCTCATCTTCATCCATATCTTCATCGTCGTCGTCATCTTCATCCTTGTCGCAGCCGCGGGGAGGTCTGTCTCCTTGCCGCTGCTTGGCCTTGCCGCGGCGTCCTCCTCGGCCGGGACGTTTGTTGCTGGCTCCCCCAGCACCTTCCTGGGCCTTCTCCTTGTCACGTCGCTCGTATTCAGCCTTTTGCTGTTCTACAAGCAGCTCGACCTTCTTGCAGCTCTGGAGGTCATGGCCCTTGGTGCGGTGGATCTTGCAGTATTGCTTGTTGGTGTTGTCCTGCTTGTCGGCGACCGCCACAGCTGCGGCAACCTCCTTGCCGGAGCTACCAGCTTCGGCTTTCTTGCCGGACTGCTCAACAACTAGCACATCTTTGCTTTTCTTCTTCCTGTTGTTCCGCCGCCGGTTCTTTCTTGTCGGGGCAGTGTCCTCACTATCAGATCCTCCTGCTCCTGTGTTCTCTCCGGGGAGTTTCCTCCCTTCCTCAGCACGTGCACACTTGTCGGCCAGGGCATATAGCTCACTGACATCTCTGATCTTGCACATCGCCATCTCCTCCCGCATCCTGCGGTTTCACACGTTCTGATGGAACACGCTGATTACTGCGGCAGGGTGGACATCTGGGATGTTGTGTTGTATGCGGCTGAATCTTTGAATGTACTTGCGCAGGGGCTCTCCTTCCTTCTGGGCGAGCAGATGAAGATCGCTCTCTTGGCCATGAGGCTTGTGGCCGCCTGTAAAGGCGCCGACAAACTGATGGCATAGATCAGCCCAGGAGGATATGGAGTTATCCGGCAAGTGCATGAGCCAGGATCTGACATTGGGCTTGAGCACCAGCGGGAAGTAGTTGGCAAGGATCTTGTCGTCCCGCCCCCCAGCAGCTTGCACCGCGATGGTGTAGATGTTGAGGAACTCCGACGGATGCGTCTTGCCGTCGTACTTCTCTGGTACATCTGGTTTGAAATTCTTCATGCTGGGCCACTGGACCTGCCGCAGCTCACGAATGAACGCAGGGCAACCTACCGCGTACGGCAAGTCGCCTGGTTCTCCTGGTGCATGCATGTCAACAGAGGGCCCAGCGCGCTTGTCGGATTGACGTCGTGCTTCTCTTCTGCGCTCGATGCGAGTACGAGCGTCTTCTTGCTGTCGTTCGTGAAGAACTTGGCGTTGATCGCGACGAGCTCATGGATCTGACGATGCGGTGGAGTCGCTGTCGAGGTGGATCCGGCAAGTCGGCGATCTTGGCCTTCGGGGTGGAGAGTGCATGGTGGTTGCACCCCCACTGGTTTCGTCACCACCGGCTCGTGCTTGGCAGTCCTGCCGCGGCCGCGATGCACTTGGTTGCCGCGGAGTGTCGCCGTTGGCGAAGCCGATGAGACTCTGAATGGTGGCCCTCCATTGGTCGATCTTGTCTTCCGCTGGAGGGTAATCCAGGAGCAGCTGAGCTCGCGCCAAAGCTTCTGCTGGAGTGGTGGGCGGCAGTGGCGAACGGTGCGAGGAGCGGGATATGCTTGGACTTCTAACTATGTTAGAAGGAGCAGCATCCCGTCTAGGCGACCGTGTCTCGCTTGTGCCAGTACGTTGGTGTGCATGCTGGTCTTGAGCACCCCGAGATCCACCAGCTCGATCTTGTCCCAATGAACGTATGGTACTGCGAATACCACGACGCTGTCGGTCCTGCGCCTCCTGAGATGGGCGCGGGACGTGTATGGACGCTGAGGTCTGTGCAGCCTTGTCCTTGGGCCTGGCAGCATCGTGAGCTTCCTCGTCGACGTCCGTTCTTCCGCCAGCGCCTGCTCCACCACCCGTTTGCTCCGGCGGTGGTGGAAGTGACGTGGACGGAGCAGCTGCCGCCAAAGTCTTCTTCTTCGGTGGCATGTTGATGAAGAAAATGAAGATCTAGCTCATGTGAATGCCGGATCAGGTTCACGCAATCTCGATGCCCCCTACCTGGCGCGCCAAAGATGTCGGGGAAACTGATCCACGAACACCTATGGGGCCGGCGGACCGAGCCCCTTTCGATTCGGCGGGGGGCGGAGATTGCACGAAGAGCAGATCGAGGTGAAGCACACGAGCAGTTTACCCAGCTTTGGAGCTCTCCGGAGAGATAATACTCCTACTGCTGCTTGTCTGATTGTATTCTTTTCTTGCTCGGTAGAGCTAAGTGTTTTCCTGGCTTTCGAATGAGCTGACCCCCCCTACGTTGCGCATGGGCCTACTTTTATATGCTCAAGGGGTCACCGATAGGTGGCAATGCAGAGAAGGGTAAAAATGTAAAAAGGAGTTGCGGTTGGTACACCTACTTGCACAGTGTATCCTACCTAACCCTGACGGCAGGGGACAAAGGCATTAAATGCCCGTCTGTGTCGCCCAAACAGTGCAGAAAAGGACCGTTAGGGGCGGCATCGTTCGCCACGATGGCGATCTTGTCAGCGTCGCATGCCACCGCGCACCGCTGGCTGCACAGCCTCTCGCCACGCGCGCCTGGAAAGGCCCCCAGGGCGACACGTTGGTGGATGTGCTGGAGCGTACGTACAGAGTGGCCGCCTGTCGCGGCAAGCGCCTTGCTGCGGTCGTCGTCTTGCCGCGCCCAAAAGCTGGTCGCTCACCGGGCCTTGAGATGCCTTGGTTGGTCTTCCTGGCAAGCTCCTCTTGCCGGGGCCTTGTCGCCTTGCCGGGACGCGTGCCGCGTCGCGGCAAGTTCCTTGGGATGCCTCGGTTGGCCTTCCCGGCAAGTTCCTCTTGCCGGGGCCTTGTCTCCTTGACTCGAATACTTTGTTCTTGAATGGCTCCAAGGGAACCACGGAGGACCTTGGCGGTCGCCCGGCAAGCCCTGCCGCGGGGTGCTGCAACTGCCCGTGCACAAGTTTGGGATACTAGGGTACCCCTACTCTAGTACACCGACAATACCCGAAGGAATCTCAAAGTAAATATTTTCAGTAGGTTCAGTAGGTTGAGGAGCAACTCTTTGCTCTACTGGTCGGGGCGAAGATGCCCCGAACAAGCCCCTCAAAGGATTAGTTTCCATAGTAACAAGTGACAGAAAATTTTAGCACACTATATAAATGTTTCCTTACCAAGTTCCACTCACCAAAGGTGCTTCACTCCCCGGCAACGATGCCAGAAAAGAGTCTTTATAACCCACAAGTATAGGGGATTGATACGTCCATTTTGCATCATGCTTTTATATCAATATTTATTGCATTATGGGCTGTTATTTCACGTTATGTCACAATACTTATGGCTATTCTCTCTTATTTTACAAGGTTTACATGAAGAGGGAGAATGCCGGCAGCTGGAATTCTGGGATGGAAAAGGAGCAAATATTGGAGACCTATTCTGCGTAACTCCAAAAGTCCTGAAACTCCACGAAATATCTTAAAATAAATAGAAAAATCGTCGCCAAAGATGAAGGCCAGGGGGCCCACACCCTGCTCATGAGGGTGGGGGGCGCCCCCCCTGGGGCGCGCCCCCTACCTCGTGGGCCCCCTGGTGGCTCTCCGACGCCCATCTTCTCCTATATGAAGTCTTTCGATGAGAAAAAATAGGAAGAAACCTTTTGGGACGAGACTCCGCCGCCACGAGGCGGAACCTTGGTGGAACCAATCTAGGGCTTCGGCAGAGCTGTTCTGCTGGGGACACTTCCCTCCGGGAGGGGGAAATCATCACCATCGTCATCACCAACGCTCCTCTCATCGGGAGAGAGCAATCTCCATCAACATCTTCACCAACACCATCTCATCTCCAAACCCTAATTCATCTCTTGTATCCAATTCTTGTCTCCAAGTCCGGGATTGGTGCTAGTAGGTTGCTAGTAGTGTTGATTACTCCTTGTAGTTGATGCTAGGTTGTTTATTTGGTGGAAGATCATATGTTCAGATCCTTTATGCATATTATTACCCCTCTGATTATGAACATGAATATGCTTTGTGAGTAGTTACGTTTGTTCCTGAGGACAAGGGAGATGTCTTGCTATTAGTAGTCATGTGAATTTGGTATTCGTTCGATATTTTGATAAGATGTATGTTGTCTAGCCTCTAGTGGTGTTATGTGAATGTCGACTACATAACACTTCAGCATTATTTGGGCCTAGAGGAAGGCATTGGGAAGTAATAAGTAGATGATGGGTTGATAGAGTGACAGAAGCTTAAACCCTAGTTTTTGCGTTGCTTCGTAAGTGGCTGATTTGGATCCATATGTTTCATGCTATGGTTAGGTTTACCTTAATACTTTTGTTGTAGTTGCGGATGCTTGCAATAGAGGTTAATCATAGGTGGGATGCTTGTTCAAGTAAGAATAGCACCCAAGCACCGGTCCACCCACATATCAAATTATCGAAGTACCGAACGCGAATCATATGAGCGTGATGAAAACTAGCTTGACGATATTCCCATGTGTCCTCGGGAGCGCTTTTCCTATTATAAGAGTTTGTCTAGGCTGTCCTTTGCTACAAAAAGGATTGGGCCACCTTGCTGCACTTTATTAACTTTTTTACTTGTTGCTCGTTACAATTTATCTTATCACAAAACTATCTGTTACCACTTATTTCAGTACTTGCAGAGAATACCTTGCTGAAAACCGCTTATCATTTCCTTCTGCTCCTCGTTGGGTTCGACACTCTTACTTATCGAAAGGACTACTATAGATCCCCTATACTTGTGGGTCATCAAGACTCTTTTCTGGTGCCGTTGCCGGGGAGTGTAGCGCCTTTGGTAGGTGGAATTTGGTAAGGAAAAATTTATATAGTGTGCTGAAATTTTCTGTCACTTGTTACTATGGAAAGTAATTCTCTAAGGGGCTTGTTTGGGGTATCTTCACCCTGTCCAGTAGAGCAAAGAGTTGCTCCTCAACCTAATGAACCTGTTGAAAATGAAACTCCTTTTAAAATTCCTTCGGGTGTGATGGAAAAACTGCTAGCTAACACTTTTACAGGAGATGGAACAAAGCATCCTGATGAACATCTACTCTATGTGGATGAAGTTTGTGGACTATTTGAGCTTGCAGGTATACCCGATGATGTTGTTAAGAAGAAGTTCTTCCCTTTATCTTTGAAGGGAGACGCATTGACATGGTATAGGCTATGTGATGATACGAGATCATGGAACTATACAAGATTGAAATTGGAATTTCATCAAAAGTATTACCCTATGCATCTTGTTCATCGTGATCGCAATTATATATAATTTTTGGCCTCGCGAAGGAGAAAGCATCGCTCAAGCTTGGGGGAGGCTTAAATCAATGTTATATTCATGCCCCAATCATGAGCTCCCAAGAGAAATAATTATTCAAAGTTTTTATGCTCGGCTTTCTGATAACAATCGCACCATGCTCGATACTTCTTGTGCTGGCTCTTTTATGATGAAGACCATTGAATTTAAATGGAATTTATTGGATAGAATTAAACACAACTCTGAAGATTGGGACCTAGACGAAGGTAAGGAGTCAGGTATCACACCTAAGTTTGATTGTGTTAAATCTTTTATCGATACCGATATTTTCCGTAAGTTTAGCACTAAATATGGACTTGACTCTGAGATAGTAGCTTCTTTCTGTGAATCTTTTGCTACCTATGTTGATCACCCCAAGGAGAAGTGGTTTAAATATCATCCTCCCATAGAAGTAAAAGTAGCTGCACCTATTAAAGTCGAAGAAAAGACTGTCACTTATAATGATCCTATTGTTCCCACTTCTTATGTTGAGAAACCACCTTTCCCTGTTAGAATAAAGGATCATGCTAAAGCTTCAACTATGGTTCGTAAGAGCAATATTAGAACTTATACACCTCCTGAGCAAGTCAAAGTAGAACCTAATATTTCTATTGTTAAAGATCTCTTGTCTGATAATATTGATGGGCATGTTATTCAATTCTGTGGTGAAACTGCTAGAATTGCTAAACCTTGTGCTAGAGATAAACATAGACTTGTGGTAGGCGTGCCTGTTATTTCTGTTAAAATAGGAGATCATTGTTATCATGGCTTATGTGATATGGGTTCTAGTGCTAGTGTAATACCCATTGACTTATACAAAGAAATTATGCATGATATTGCACCTGCTGAGTTAGAAGATATTGATGTTACAGTTAAACTTGCCAATAGAGATACTATATCTACAATGGGAATTGTTAGAGATGTTGAAGTCTTGTGTGGGAAAACTAAATATCCCGCTGATTTTCTTGTTCTTGGTTCTCCACAAGATAGCTTTTGTCCAATTATATTTGGTAGACCCTTCTTGAATACTGTTAATGCTAAGATAGACTGCGAAAAGAATGTTGTTACTATTGGCTTGGATGATATGGTTCATGAGTTTAATTTCTCTAAATTTAGTAAACAACATCGTGAGGAAGAATTGCCTAGTAAGGATGAAATTATTGGTCTTGCTTTATTGCCGTACCTCCTAGTGATCCTTTAGAACACTATTTGCTAGACCATGAAAATGATATGTTCACGAATGAAAGAAGGGAAATAGGTGGAGTATTCTTTAAACAGGAACCTATTCCGCAACACAATTTGCCTGTTGAAATCCTAGGGGATCCTCCTCCACCCAAGGGTGATCCCGTGTTTGAGCTTAAACCGTTGCCTGATAATCTTAAATATGCTTATCTTGATGAAAAGACAATATATCATGTTATTATTAGTGCTAATCTTTTAGAGCATGAAGAAGAAAGATTATTGAAAACTCTGAAGAAGCACCGTGTCGCTATTGGATACACTCTTGATGATCTTAAGGGCATTAGTCCCACTCTATGTCAACATAAAATAAATTTGGAAGCGGATGCCAAACCAGTTCGTGATCCTCAACGACGTTTGAATCCTAAAATGAAAGAAGTGGTAAGAAAAGAAATACTCAAGCTTCTGGAGGCAGGTATAATTTATCCCGTTGCTGATAGTCAGTGGGTAAGTCCTGTCCATTGTGTCCCTAAGAAGGGAGGTATTACTATTGTCCCTAATGATAAAGATGAATTGATTCCACAAAGAATTATCACAGGTTGTAGGATGGTAATTGATTTCCGCAAATTAAATAAGGCTACTAAGAAAGATCATTAACCCTTACCTTTTATTGATCAAATGCTAGAAAGATTATGCAAACATACACATTATTGCTTTCTAGATGGTTATTCTGGTTTCTCTCAAATACCTGTGCCGGCTAAAGATCAGTCAAAGACTACTTTTACATGCCCTTTTGGTACTTTTGCGTATAGACGTATGCCTTTCAGTTTATGTAATGCACCTGCTACCTTTCAAAGATGCATGATGGATATATTCTCTGATTTTTGTGAAAAAAATTGTGAGGTTTTCATGGACGATTTTTCCGTCTATGGTTCCTCTTTTGATGATTGCTTGAGCAATCTAGATCGAATTTTGCAGAGATGTGAAGAAACTAATCTTGTCTTGAATTAGGAAAAGTGCCACTTTATGGTTAATGAAGGTATTGTCTTGGGGCACAAAGTTTCTGAAAGAGGTATTGAAGTTGATAAAGCCAAGGTTGATGCTATTGATAAGATGCCATGTCCCAAGGACATCAAAGGTATAAGAAGTTTCCTTGGTCACGCTGGATTTTATAGGAGGTTCATTAAGGACTTCTCAAAAATTTCTCGGCCTCTGACTAATTTATTACAAAAAGATGTACCATTTGTCTTTGATGATGATTGTGTAGAAGCATTTGAAATACTTAAGAAAGCATTAGTCTCTGCACCTGTTGTTCAGCCACCTGATTGGAATTTACCCTTTGAAATTATGTGTGATGCTAGTGATTTTGACGTAGGTGCTGTTCTAGGGCAAAGAGTTGATAAGAAATTAAATGTTATCCATTATGCTAGTAAGACTCTAGACAATGCTCAAAGAAATTATGCTACCACCGAAAAGGAACTTTTAGCAGTTGTATTTGCTTGTGATAAATGCAGACCCTATATTGTTGATTCTAAAGTAACTATTCACATCGATCATGCTGCTATTAAATATCTTATGGAAAAGAAAGATGCAAAACCTAGACTCATTAGATGGGTTCTCTTGCTGCAAGAATTTGATTTGCATATTGTTGATAGAAAAGGAGCTGAGAACCCCGTTGCAGACAACTTATCTAGGTTAGAGAATGTTCTTGATGACCCACTACCTATTGATGATAGCTTTCTTGATGAACAACTAAATGTCATAAGCACTTCTCGTAGCACTCCATGGTATGCTGATTATGCTAATTATATTGTCGCTAAATTTATACCACCTAGCTTCACATACCAACAAAAGAAAAAGGTTTTCTATGATTTGGGACATTACTTTTGGGATGACCCACATCTTTATAAAGAAGGAGTAGATGGTGTTATTAGACGTTGTGTACATGAGCATGAACAGGAACAGATCCTACGCAAGTGTCACTCCGAAGCTAATGGAGGACACCACGCTGGAGATAGAACTGCACATAAGGTATTGCAATCCGGTTTTTATTGGCCCACTGAGGGAGTCCTGGACTAGGGGGTGTCCGGATAGCCGAACTATCATCGTTGGCCGGACTCCAAGACTATGAAGATACAAGATTGAAGACTTCGTCCCGTATTCGGATGGGACTTTCCTTGGCATGGAAGGCAAGCTTGGCGATACGGATATGTAGATCTCCTACCATTGTAATCGACTCTGTGTAACCCTAGCCCTCTCCGGTGTCTATATAAACCAGAGGGTTTTAGTCCGTAGGACGAACAACAATCATACCATAGGCTAGCTTCTAGGGTTTAGCCTCCTTGATCTCGTGGTAGATCTACTCTTGTACTACCCATATCATCAATATCAATCAAGCAGGAGTAGGGTTTTACCTCCATCGAGAGGGCCGAACCTGGGTAAAAACATCGTGTCCCTTGTCTCCTGTTACCATCCGCCTAGACGCACAGTTCGGGACCCCCTACCCGAGATCCGCCGGTTTTGACATCGATATTGGTGCTTTCATTGAGAGTTCCTCTGTGTCATCGCCCATGGGCCCGATGGCTCCTTCGATCATCAACAACGACGCGGTCTGGGGTGAGACTTTTCTCCTCAGACAGATCTTTGTATTCGGCGGCTTTGCACTGCGGGCTAATTCGCTTGGCCATCTAGAGCAGATCGGAAGCTACGCCCCTGGCCATTAGGTCAGATTTGGAAGTTTGAACTACACGGCCGACATCCACGGAGACTTGATCTTCGACGGATTCGAGCCACAGCCGAGCGTGCCACACTGTCACGATGGGCATGATTTAGCTCTGCTGCCGGACAGTGCCCTGGAGGCCGCACAAGAGTCCACTCCGACCCTTAACTCGGAGCCGACTGCGCCGATCGAGGATGGGTGGCTAGACACCGCCTTGGGGGCTGCTACCTCTACGGCGATGGAGCCGAATACCGACCCTGTCCCTTGTGAAGCTCGTGACTCCGAGGTGCCAGACTCCTCGCCGGACTCCGAACCTCCCGCGCCCCTTCCAATCGAATCCGATTGGGCGCCGATCATGGGGTTCACCGCTGCGGACATCTTTCAGCACGCGCCATTTGGCGACATCCTGAATTCGCTAAAGTATCTCTCTTTATCAGGAGAGCCCTGGCCGGATTACGGTCAGGATGGTTGGGATGCGGACGACGAAGAAATTCAAAACCCACCCACCACCCACTTTGTAGCCACTGTCGACGACTTAACAGACATGCTAGACTTCGACTCCGAAGACATCGACGGTATGGACGACGATGCCGGAGACGACCAAGAACCAGCGCCTACGGGGCACTGGAAAGCCACCTCGTCATACGACATATACATGGTGGACATCCCAAAGGATGGGAATGGTGATGGAAAAGTGGAGGATGACCCCTCCAAGAAACAGCCTAAGCGCCGGCGTTAGCAGCGCCGCTCTAAATCCCGCCACAGCAAAAATGGAGATTCCGGCACCGGAGATAATAACACCCCAGACAGTGCCGAAGACAACCCCTCCAGCAAGAATCAGCACAGGAGGATGGAGAAGCCAGCCCTCGCGAGAGAGTGGCAGACAAAGAGGTAGAGGACGATAATTACATGCCTCCCTCCGAAGACGAGGCAAGCCTCGATGACAGCGAATTTGTCGTGCCTGAGGATCCCGTCGAACAAGAGCGTTTCAAACGCAGGCTTATGGCCACGGCAAGCAGCCTAAAGAAAAAGCAACAACAGCTTAGAGCTGACCAAGATTTGCTAGCCGACAGATGGACTGAAGTCCTTGCGGCCGAAGAGTATGAACTCGAACGCCCCTCCAAAAGCTACCCCAAGCGCAAGTTGCCGCCCCGATTAGAGGAGGAAGCATATAAACCTACATCACCAGTGCACAATACAGCCGACCGGCCACCTCGTGGCCGCGACAGAGAGGCCTCTAGGCCCTCCACTAAAGCCGTACCCCGGTATCGCTCGAAAAATACAAAGCCACGGGGGAATGCGCCGGACTTGTGGGACATATTGGAGGATAAGGCAAGACAATCAAGATCGATCTACGGGTCGCGTGGGCGCCCCACCATGCGCGACGACAACCGCCACGCTGGATACAACAATTTCGGCCGGGCCGAACATAGTAGACAAAGCTCGCTTGAGCTGCGTCGTGATATAGCCCAATACAGAGGCACCGCACACCCACTATGCTTCACAGATGAAGTAATGGATCATCAAATCCCCGAAGGGTTCAAACCAGTGAACATTGAATCCTACGATGGCACAACAGATCCCATGGTTTGGATCTAAGACTATCGCCTTCATATCCACATGGCCCGCGGTGATGATCTTCACGCCATCAAATACCTCCCACTCAAGCTTAAAGGACCAGCTCGGCATTGGCTCAACAACTTGCCAGCAGAATCAATTGGGTGTTGGGAGGACCTGGAAGCCGCATTGCTTGATAACTTCCAGGGCACGTATGTGCGACCAACAGACGCCGATGACCTAAGCCACATAATTCAGCAGCCAGACGAATCGGCCAGACAATTCTGGACACGGTTCTTAACCAAGAAAAATCAAATCATCGACTGTCCGGATGCTAGGCCCTTGCAGCCTTCAAACATAACATCCGCGACGAGTGGCTTGCCCGGCACCTAGGACAGGAAAAGCCGAAATCCATGGCAGCCCTCACATCACTCATGACCCGCTTCTGTGCGGGAGAGGACAGCTGGCTAGCCCGCAGTAACAACCTCACCAAAAATTCTGGTAGTCCGGATACCAAGGACAGCAATGGAAGGTCGCGTCGCAATAAGCACAAGCGCCGCATTAACGGTGATAATACTGAAGATATGGCAGTAAGCACAAGCGTCGCAATAAGCACAAGCGTCGCAATAAGCACAAGCGCCGGATTCAGAGGCTCTAAACCCGGTCAGCGGAAAAAGCCATTCAAAAGAACTACTCCGGGCCCGTCCAATTTTGACCGGATACTCGATCGGTCGTGCCAGATACACGGCACCCCCGAAAAGCCAGCTAATCACACCAACAGAGATTGTTGGGTATTCAAGCAGGCAGGCAAGTTAATTGCCGAAAACAATGACAAGGGGCTGCATAGCAATGACGAGGAAGAGACCCGGCCGCCAAACAATAGAGGACAGAAGGGTTTCCCCCCACAAGTGCGGACGGTGAACATGATATACGCAACCCACATACCCAAAAGGGAGCGGAAGCGTGTGCTCAGGGACGTATACGCGATGGAGCCAGTCGCCCCAAAGTTCAATCCATGGTCCTCCTGCCCGATCACTTTTGATCGAAGGGACCATCCCACTAGCATCCGCCATGGCGGATACGCCGCATTGGTTTTGGACCCAATCGTCGACGGATTTCACCTCACTAGAGTCCTAATGGACGGCGGCAGCAGCCTGAACCTGCTTTATCAGGATACAATGCGCAA
Source organism: Triticum dicoccoides (assembly GCF_002162155.2). Lineage (NCBI taxonomy): Eukaryota > Viridiplantae > Streptophyta > Magnoliopsida > Poales > Poaceae > Triticum > Triticum dicoccoides. The sequence goes on from NC_041393.1 coordinate 162,150,205, forward strand.
GATGGGCATAGACCCCTCAAGGCTTAAACCCACAAAGACGACCTTCAAAGGCGTCATATCAGGTGTAGAGGCCAATTGTACAGGCTCAGTTACACTTGAAGTGGTCTTCGGATCCCCGAATAACTTCCGAAGCGAGGAGTTAATCTTCGACATAGTTCCGTTCCGCAGCGGCTATCATGCACTGCTCGGACGAACCGCGTTTGCAAAGTTCAATGCGGTGCCGCACTATGCATACCTCAAGCTCAAGATGCCAGGCCCTCGAGGAGTCATCATGGTCAATGGAAACACCGAACGCTCTCTCTGAACGGAGGAGCATACAGTGGATCTTGCGGCGGAAGTAAAGAGTAGCCTCTTAAGGCAATTCTCGAGTCCGGCTGTTAAGTGACCGGACACCGTCAAGCACGCCCGGAGTAACCTAAAACAAGACCACCTGGCACGTTCCGAGCACGCGTAGCAATGCGGCCCCAACCCCAGCCCTTGCAAAATTGCAAGACCAGTACTACGCGTACATCACTACGCTCCGGAGATACCATGGGCATAGGGGGAGGGGCACGACCACGGCAGCCCCAAAGTGCAGCTCAACCACACCAGGGGCTCCCAAATGTGTCATCCTTTTCTTTCTTTCCTTTTTTTCTTCTTATCCTCAGGACTCCGTTTCCCAGAAGCCCTGCCCGGCAGTAGACCTGCCGAACTCACGATGCAACAGCCAGGGAAGCAGAAAAGCTATGACGAGTATCCAGGTGGTCTCCATTATGAGCATTATACCTGTTTTATACACCATTCCGCAGCATAACCCTGGAGGAGGGCATGTTAAATAGTCCCACCCCTTGCTTATCGCACTATTTGTATCGTTCTGCATTCATTGCAGTATTTTTCGAATAAACAATGCATCGCTTTTTGCTTAATCAATGCATTCCTTTTTATATATATGTTCACTTATGACATGTTGCATCCGTACGCTTTGGTACGGCTAAATACACCAGGGGCTTAAGTTCCCCAAATTATGGTGTGACAAGTCCGAACACTTTCACAAGTGCGGCACCCCCAACTTATAGCATTATATGCATCGGCTCCGAATCATGTCTTAGGTCAATAGTTGGGTTTGCCCGGCTCCCATGTTTTGGTAACTTACGTTTCGTTATATCGGCTAAGGTAGCACTAGGAGAACCACTGTGATTGTGCCCCAGTTGAGCTGGGTGAGCACCTCAGTGGAGAAAGCTAAAACTGACCATCATGATGGGGCAAGAGTTGGTCGTTGTTCGAGAGGTTTTTTCGAGTCCCTAAAGACTTATGCCGCTTAGAGCAAGGAACCGGCTTTGTCCGGCCCAGGTGTGGATCGCGCCCCGAATTCGGCCTTCCGAACACTAGGGGCTTCGCCGAAATTTAAAATTATAGAATTCTATGGCTAAGTGAGAGTGTTCAAGCATTATAAGTTCGGTTGCCTCGTTCGTTGTGTTGAGTGCCTCCCTAGAAGGACCCAAAAATGGGAACAAGAGCGCTCAAATTTATCCCGAACACCCCAGCACTCGTGGCATGGGGGCTGAAGCCAACGACTTGCCATCTCTTAGATTTGATAAACGGCCGCACAGAAGGTAATATTTTAAATTAACAAGCGTTGCTTCGCACATATGAACAAAGTTTTCAGCACACAGGATAACAAAACGCGAGTCTACTCGAAAATTACATCTTTGGAGCACTCACCCGCAATAATGCGGGCACCCTTCAGGACACCCTTATTATACATCTCGGGCGTGCGATACTCCTTGCCCGGCGGTGGCGCGTCCGTCACAAGCTTCTCGGCGTCCATCTTGCCCCAGTGCACCTTAGCGCGGGCAAGGGCCAGACGGGCACCTTCAATGCATGCGGAATGCTTGATGACGTCAACCAACGGACAGGCGTCCACCAGCCGCCGCACCAGACCGAAGTAGCTCCCAGGCATGGCTTCTTTGGGCCACAGCCGAACTATGAGGCCCTTCATGGCCTGTTCGGCCACCTTGTGGAGCTCGACCAGCTGCTTCAGCTGGTCGCTCGGGGGCACCGGATGTCCAGCCGCGGCATACTGAGACCAGAACACCTTTTCTGTCGAGCTCCCCTCCTCGGCTCTGTAGAATGAGGCAGCATCGGACACGCTACGGGGCAGATCTGCAAACGCTCCTGGAGAGCTCCAAATTCGGGTAAGTAACAAGTAATTCACTTTTACATGCTTGCTTTGCATGAAGAATGCCTTACCCGCCGCTATCTTCTTTACTGCCTCAATTTCCTGGAGGGCCTTCTGGGCTTCAGCCTTAGTGGCTTTGGCACTCTCAAGAGCCGATGCAAGCTCGGACTCCCGAGTCCTCGAGTCACGCTCCAAACTCTCGTGTTTTTCCACAAGAGCCTGGAGCTCTTATCGCACCTCCGCCACCCGCGCCTCCTGCTTCTCTCTCTCGGTGCGTTTCGCGGCCGCATTGCGTTCGGTCGCGGACACCGCCTCCTTCAGGGTCGCCACCTCGTTCGTAGCCCCCTGGAGTACCCAAGTTATTCCTGTCATTTTTTGCAACCAAAATCCTTTTCTATAAGGTACAACTTTAATAAGGTGTTACATACCTTCCTTATCCTCGAGCTGCTTCTTGGCACGGCCGAGCTCGATCTCGGACCGCTCGAGGCTCTGCTTCAAGGAATTGACCTCCGCAGTCAGTGCGGCAGAGGTCAGCAGCGCAGCCTGCATTCCCATATTGACATATTTGTGTTAGACTCCTGCGTATATCTTTTTAGATCCTCAGTTCGGCTTTTCTTTCCGAACACCGAACTGAGCATCAGGGGCTACTGTCTATGCGGTACTATTTTACATATCTTAAAACCCTTACCTCAAAGCCTGTTAGAAGGCTGGTGCAGGCTTCGGTCAGCCCGCTCTTGGCGGACCGAACTTTCTGAATCACCGCACTCATAACAGTGCGGTGCTCCTCGTTGATGGAGGCGCTGTTGAGCGCCTCCAGCAAATTATCCGGCGCCTCCGGTTGGACGAAGGTCACCGGTGTCACAGTCTTGCCCTTCTCACGAAGGGGCCGCCCGCCGGACTCCAGAACCACTAAAGGTTCCGGTGCGGAGTCCGGTCCAAAGTCCGGGAGGTTGCCCTGTGGCACCTCCGGGGCCTCCTCCTCCTGGCTGGTCCCCTTTTGGGACCCCCACCTCGGCGTCGTCTACGTCACGGGGGGAGGAGGCGGTCAGAAGTGAAGCGCTATTCACATCCGACGAACCCAAGGACCCGCTCGACGAAGCGGGGAGATCGTCCTTGGGCGGACTACAGGGTTGTACGCGGCGTTAGAAGACACTATGCGGTAAAAAGAAAAATTATGAGTTATTCAGGAGTCCGGACACTTACGATCTCGCCAGGGGCTTGCCCTCAAGGGCCACTCCTCTTCGCCGTCGTCGGCGTTGGTGGAATAGTCCGGAGGAAGGGTCCTTCCCTTCTTGGACCCTTCGCCCCCCTCCCCCCATTGGGGAAACCTTCCTCTTCTTCTCTCCCCCCGCTGGGGGAGAGGCCTCTTTCTTCTCCTCCTCATCTTCGTGGGAGGAGTCCGCCTCGGAGTCATCGGACAATGAATCCGATAACACCTGGCGCCGGGAACTCCTCCGGGTTCCCGTGGCCTTCTTCTTGGCCTTCTTCTCCGGCACCACGTAAGGCACCGGGACCAGCAGCCCTGTCAAACGGGCATCCGATGGGTCTTCTGGAAGGGGAGCCGGACAGTTAACCTGTCCGGACGTCTTCTGCCAGGCCTGTTAAAGGTATTGGGAGTTTAGATCCCACATAGAGTCAAACTATGGAAAGCAATTGTCCCGTAAAGGATAATATAGCTTACCTCGACAGCCTGACGCTGCGAGCTGAATCCGCGATCTTCGGTAGCGGATGCGGGAGGCTCGGCGCCCTTGAACAGCACCCTCCAGGCCTCTTCGTACATAGTGTCAAAGAGCCTGCTCAAGGTCTGGTGCTGTGCCAGATCGAACTCCCACAGGTTGAAATCCCGTTGTTGGCACGGGAGAATCCGGCGGATGAGCGTGACCTAGACCACGTTGACAAGCTTGAGCTTCTTGTTCACTAGGGTTTGGAGACAGGATTGGAGTCCGGTCAGCTCCTCCGAATCGCCCCACAACAGGCCATTCTCTTTCTAGGAGGTGAGCCGTGTGGGGATGCCAGATCTGAATTCGGGGGCCGCTGCCCATTTAGGGTCACGCGGCTCGGTGATGTAGAACCACCCTGATTGCCACCCTTTGATGGTTTCCACGAAGGCGCCCTCGAGCCAGGTGACGTTGGGCATCTTGCCCACCATGGCGCCTCCGCACTCCGCTTGGCGGCCACCTACTACCTTCGGCTTGACATTAAAAGACTTTAGCCATAAGCCGAAGTGGGGTTGGATGTAGAGGAAAGCCTCGCACACGACGATAAACGCCGAGATGTTGAGGATAAAATTCGGGGCCAGATCATGGAAATCCAGGCCATAGTAGAACATGAGCCCCCGGACAAAGGGGTGGAGTGGGAAGCCCAGTCCACGGGGGAAAAGGGGAAGGAACACTACCCTCTCATGGGGCCCGGGGGTGGGGATGAGCTGCCCCTCGTCGGGGAGCCGGTGCGCGATATCGCTGGACAAGTATCCGGCCTTGCGCAGCTTTTTGATGTGCCCCTCCATGACGGAGGAGGCCATCCACTTGCCTCCCGCTCCAGACATGATTAGAGAAGGTCGAGGTGAGATGTGTGGACTTGGGCGCTGGAGCTCGAGTGCGCGGAGATGGATAAGCAAAGGAGGAAGAAGGCGTAGGTGAAAAGGTGGATCCTTATCCCCTTATATATGGGCGGATGAAACTATGCGTCCCCACCAGCCCGGTAAAACTCGCTTATCTCCCAAGCGCCGCAATCAATGGCGCGGTTGGGTTACCCACGTCCGTATTGATGAGAATCCCGGAATAAGGGGACACGGTCTCTGCTTTGACAAGACGTGCCGAGGAAACCGCTTCGCTAAACGCGCTGAGGTGGAACAATAAAAACAATTCGAGTAAAGGCTTGGCCGTGGTGTGACGTCATGCCACGAAATACATCAGCAGATTGAACTTGTGTAAATATTATTCTCTCTACGGTGGTATGTGGAATTTATTTTGCAGAGCCGGACACTATCCTGGTTTTCAAAATCTTCTATGAATTATTCGGAGGAGGAACCCGCCTTGCAATGCCGAAGACAATATAAACCGGAGGGTTTTAGTCCGTAGGACGAACAACAATCATACCATAGGCTATCTTGTAGGGTTTAGCCTCCTTGATCTCGTGGTAGATCTACTCTTGTACTACCCATATCATCAATATCAATCAAGCAGGAGTAGGGTTTTACCTCCATCGAGAGGGCCCGAACCTGGGTACAAACATCATGTCCCTTGTCTCCTATTACCATCCGCCTAGACGCACAGTTCGGGAGCCCCTACCCGAGATCCGCCGGTTTTGACACCGACACCCACTCTCTTCAAGGATGCCCATAAGTTTGTTTTGTCTTGCGATGAATGTCAAAGAATTGGTAATATTAGTAGACGTCAAGAAATGCCTATGAATTATTCACCTGTTATTGAACCATTTGATGTTTGGGGCTTTGATTATATGGCACCTTTTCCTGCCTCAAATGGATATACACATATTTTAGTTGCTGTTGATTACGTTACTAACTTGGTAGAAGCTATTCCAACTAGTAGTGCTGATCATAACACTTCTATTAAAATGCTTAAGGAAGTTATTTTTCCGGGGTTTGGAGTCCCTAGATATTTAATGACTGATGGTGGTTCACACTTTATTCATGGTGCTTTCCGTAAAATGCTTGCTAAATATGACATTAATCATAGAATTGCATCTCCATATCACCCGCAGTCTAGTGGTCAAGTAGAATTGAGCAATAGAGAGCTCAAATTAATTTTGCAAAAGATTGTTAATAGGTCTAGAAAGAATTGGTCCAGGAAACTTGATGATGCATTATGGGCCTATAGAACTGCATATAAGAATCCTATGGGTATGTCTCCAAATAAAATGGTTTATGGAAAAGCATGTCACTTACCTCTCGAACTAGAACATAAGGCATATTGGGCTATTAAAGAGCTCAACTATGATTTCAAACTTGCCGGTGAGAAAAGGTTATTTGATATTAGCTCACTTGATGAATGGAGAACCCAAGCTTATGAAAATGCCAAGTTGTTTAAAGAAAAAGTTAAAAGATGGCATGACAAAAGGATACAAAAGCGTGAGTTTAATGTAGGTGATTATGTATTGCTATACAACTCTCGTTTAAGATTTTTTGCAGGAAAACTTCTCTCTAAATGGGAAGGTCCCTACGTTATCGAGGAGGTCTATCGTTCCGGTGCCATAAAAATCAAAAACTTCGAAGGCACAAATCCGAAGGTGGTAAACGGTCAAAGGATCAAACATTATATCTCAGGTAATCCCATAAATGTTGAAACCAATATTATTGAAACCATAACCCCGGAGGAATACATAAGGGACACCTTCCAGACCGTCTCAGACTCCGAAAAGGAATAGGTATGTGGTACGGTAAGTAAACCGACTCCTAAACAATTTTAAGGCAATATTTCTCCATTTTGGAATGTTTAGAAAAATAGAAAAATAAGTGGCAGTCCAGGAAGGACACGAGGCCTCCACGAGGGTGGAGGGCGCCCCCCTACCTCGTGAGCACCTCTTGTGCCCTCCGGACTCTGTTTCCTTGCACGATACGTATTTTGGTCGGTAAAAATTCATTATATATTCTCCCGAAGGTTTTGACTCTCGTATCACGAAAATATCCTCTGTTCTTGTTTCGAGCTATTTTCTGTCAGGGTTGTCAAGGCCAGGCATCATGTCGTCCCCCTCCTCCGACAATGGTGACAAAGATGCTTGGATAATGAAGATAGAGCTGAAGAGGGAAGAACCCATGGAGATCAACGAGGATGAAGGGATCAAGGAGGCCACGGAGGACCAAGCTCCGGCAGCAGAAGACACCCTCCAACTTGATCACAACTTTCTCACCCCAATTGAAATCGAAGCTTTCAAGATGATTGAGCTAGCTCGTATTCAAAACAAGTATCTCACAAGTGAAAATATTTTGTTGAAGGAGCATATTGTTGCACTCAAGGGCATTATCCGCAAGTTGGAGGATCTCTTACGCTCAATGTGCGACTATCCATCACGTCCACCTTCAACAACAAAGAAGGAGACATAATCACATGAGTATGGGCACTCCCCTTGGCAACTGCCAAGCTTGGGGGAGGTGCCCAGGTATCGTATCACCATCACAACTCCTAGCTTTACCATTTATCTTAGTTCGATCCTTTTAGTAGTATCTTGATTTAGTAGAATAAAGTCATGGCATGATCTAGTTTCGAGTTTTGCTTTATGATCCTTCTTTGTAATCAAGTCCGTGAGCTATATAATAAAGTTTAGTGTTGACTCAAGGGCTTGATTATTTTGCCAATGATCTTGGGTAAATAGAAAGAAGAAAAAGAATAAAAACAATCAAAGAGTTCATATTGATCTTATTGAAAGTAGTGACTTCACATAGAACGAGTATGATGATTAAAAGTTGTTGGGAGTTGGCAAATGTAGCTTTGGTCATCGTTGCAATTAATAGGAAGTAATAAGGAAAGAGAGGTTTCACATATAGATATATTATCATTGACATCTTTTATGATTGGGAGCACTCATTAAAATACGACATGCTAAAGAGTTGATGTTGGACAAGGAAGACAACATAATAAGTTATGTTTTCTTATATCTGAGATAAAGTATGTTGTCATGGATCCTCTAACACGTTGAGCTTGCCTTTCCCCCTCATGCTAGCCAAATTCTCAGCACCAAGTAGAAATACTACTTGTGCTTCCAAATACCCTTAAACCAGTTCAGCCATGAGAGTCCACCATATCTACCTATGGATTGAGTAAGATCCTTCAAGTAAGTTGTCATCGGTGCAAGCAATAAAAATTGCTCTCTAAATATGCATGACTTATTAGTGGAGAGAAAATAAGCTTTGTACGAACTTGTTGTGGAAGTAATAAAAGTGACGGACTGCATAATAAAGGTCCACATACAAGGGGCAATACAAAGTGACGTTCTTTTGCATTAAGATTTCGTGCATCAACCCTAAACGCGCATGACAACCTCTGCTTCCCTCTACAAAGGGCCTATCTTTTATTATTATCCTCTACCTTATGCAAGAGTCACGATGATCTTCACCTTTCCTTTTTCATTTTATCCTTTGGCAGGCTCAGCATGTTG